>NC_140993.1:118854646-119361906 GCF_052327205.1 Somniosus microcephalus | reverse complement strand
TCACGTCTCCCTTCCTCCCTCCCCCCCTCTCTCTCTCCCTGCTATCTCCTACTACTCCTCATCTCTCCTCTCTCTCCTCCCCCTCCCTCCCCCTCTCTCTCTCTCCCCGTCCTCTCCCTCCCTCCCCCTCTCCTCCCCCTCCCTCCCCCCCCTCTCCTCTCCCTCCCTCTCCCCCTCCCTCCCTCTCCTCTCCTGTCCCTCCCTCTCCTCTCCTCCCCCTCTCCCCCTCCCTCCCCTCTCCCTCCCCCCTCCCCCTCTCCTCCCTCCCCCCTCCTCCCTCCCCCCTCCCCCTCTCCTCCCTCCCCCTCTCCTCCCCTCCCTCCCCCTCTCCTCTCCCCTCCCTCCCCCTCCTCTCCCCCTCCCTCACCCTCTCCTCCTCCCCTCCCTCCCCTCTCCTCCCTCCTCCCTCTCCCCTCCCTCCCCCCTCCCTCCCCTCTCCTCCCCTCCCTCCCCCTCTCCTCCACTCCCTCCCCCTCTCCTCCCTCCCCCTCTCCTCCCTCCCCCTCTCTCCTCTCCCTTCCCTCCCTCTCCTCTCCCTCCCCCCTCTCCTCCCTCCCCCCTCCCCTCTCCTCTCCCTTCCCTCCCCTCTCCTCTCCCTCCCTTCCCGCCCTCCCGAGCACCGGCCCGGCCCCACCCTCCCGAGCCCCGGCCTGCTTCAAGACCACCGATTGCGGCTGGAGCCAAGCCCCGGGAACAGGCGTGAGCTGGCTTGAGGCTGTGAGGGCCGGGCCCGGTTGACGGGGTAACCCTTCCCGCCCTTCCCGCCCTCCTGAGTCCCCGCCCTGCCGAGCGCCGCCCGCCTTTACTAAGATGGCGGTGGTGGCGACGCTCGGCTCAGTCCCGCCCCTCCAGCCTTCACAAAGATGGCGGCGATCGCGGGCCGCTTGTTGACCGGGACGGGAGGTGCCTAGCTCAGGCGTGGCTGTGGAAGCGAGACCCAGGCTTCGAGGCCTGCAAAAACGGGGAAAGGTAGGAAAATGAATCAGGTTAGAGAAAATATTTACAAATGAATTAACTTTTTTTTAAAACAATTTAATTGTGTTTTAAAAGCAATTTTTTTTTGCCGGAAATGTAGATTTGAAAATAAACACGCAGAAAGCGGGAAAAAGAAATGAAGAGTTTGGAATCAAGATGGCGGCCACTCACCTCACCTCAGAAGGATTAGGCCCGCCCACACACGCACCGATTGGTCAACCATCAGGTCACTGAACTGTAGGATTGGTCAATCGTCACGTCACTCGACTCTAGGATGGCCCACCCGCACACGCAATGAACCTGCCCCCGTGACGCAGCGATTGGTTGACCGTCGGGTCGCTCGGCTGTACGATTTATGCTAATGAGCGGATAATGAGCGGAGTTTTGAAAGTTTCTTGGATACCGTCGGCACAATTTTTGTCCGACCAAAAAGTAAATATGCCTATGAGATTCCCCTAATGATAAGCTTTCTTTTGATATAACATATGTGTAGGTACGCTCTATAACTTTTGATTGTATAGCCGGACAGACAGACAGAGAGACAGACAGAGAGACAGTCAGAGACATACTTATATTTATATATATAGATAACCTTTGGGGAAATGTAGAAATGTTGCGAATCTTACACATAGTAATGAGTATTCATGGTAAAAAAAATCTAAAACTAAACGAAACCACACTAAAGAAACACATATTTATTAAAAAATATCATTGACTGAGTTGATATTTTGGAACTTGCATGTGTTTTGAAAATAAAAAAGATCTACATATGTAAATAAAAAATTAAACACCTGTTTCTAGTTCAAATCTACTAAAATATATTCCTGAGTCTCTCCAGTAAACACTACTGATACAAAGTGGCTGTTGTAATATTTATTAATTTCTTGCCTCCGCCCCCACCCCAGACATTTTGGGTGGGGAATAGTTTAAGAGAGTGCTCATAGTCAGCAAAGCAGTGAATTATGGATATTATGCTATGGGTGAAAAGCCTTTCTAATCCAGATAGGGTTAGGCATGTGTTGAGAAATAGTGCAGTATGTTAAGTGTATGACATAATTTGCATCTTATTTACAGTCTGGTTCTCACACTTGGTTTGCTTGGGTTTAAATGCATGCAACCTGCCAAGTCAAATTGCAGTCAATGCTACATTTCCAAAGTGCTGAGTGTAAGCACATGAAATGGACAAAAAGTTAAAATATCTTTAATTTATACACAGTTCCCTTCACCTGAAGTCTAGTGCCTTGTCTGAAGCTGTTCATGCTGTCTTGGTAGATTTTTTGAGCTACATTCAGTTTGTCCTGGCAGTACCTTGACCAAAATGGCCTTATTCTGAGGGATGTGACAAAAGGACTTGGCTTCTGTCAACAATGGAAATGAAAGTGACACATCTTGAGTTCAGTTCCCTTTTCAGTTTTCTGTTCTGAATTTATTACTTAGCTTTTTTTTTTGAAGGTATGTTTGCTAAATAACTTTTTTTGCAGCAAATATAAAATTTAACAAAATAACTGCTGGTAATGTGAAATATAAACAAAAAATATTGGAAATACGGAAGCACCTGTGGGGAAAATAGACCAGTTAATATTTTAGGTGTAGATCTTTCGTCAGAATGGAAAACTGAAAGATAAGCCAACTCCTTTGTAAGGATGGGGAAAAGGGGAGGGGCAGCAACAAACTATTTTGCAACTTACTTCAGACTCAGTGCTGCCACATTCCTCTCCATTGTCAAGCTCTCCAGCTGCCTTCACAGTAACTGGACCTTATTTTCAAGCTATATCTGTGGCAGGACAAATGTCTCTTGCAAACTTTTATTGTAACAGGACATTTATCAACATGCATAATTTTCAAAAATGATTCTTTTTGCAATTGGGCAAAAGGAATTACATCTGTTTGGAATTTCTCAATGTACTGTAAATCATAGGGTGAGGCGGCAGAAAGATTGTGGCCTCAATTTCCTTTTAGATTGTGTTGCTGTACCTAAGGCTCTTGTAAAATGTTGTTTCATCACTAAACTGCTGTGGAAATGTATCCAATCTTAATCATCTCAGATGATTAGTGGTTAGGATAGAAATTCTTACAATTTTTTTTAGAATGACTCTATGTGAACCATCCTACCCAACTGCCAAATGCTCCAGTAATGCATCGAGGACTTGAAGATGGTGTGTAGTAAAATATAATTTTTCTTTTTTTTTGGTTTCCGTGGAATCCACAATGTGCGACATATGTAACATGTTCCATGACATTAATAGTGACACAAGCAGCATTCGGCTGAATCAGACCCTTGAATTTGTGTTTAATTAAATATTAATGTACTACATGCTTGCTGCTTTCGTAGGGTCAAAATAATGCTGCTGAATATTGTAGCACTAGACCATTGAATAAAACCAGTGCAGTCTGCATGTTCAAGCTCCACAGTATATTGCGTGATTCCTTTTACCCTATCCTTCCCATCACAGGAATGTCTCACCAGGCCATTCTTTAATAATTACCAATGCATGAAAACATCAGACAGGAAAAGACCAGCTGGTCCATCTAGCCTGTCCCATACAGTTGTGA
Source organism: Somniosus microcephalus (assembly GCF_052327205.1). NCBI lineage: Eukaryota > Metazoa > Chordata > Chondrichthyes > Squaliformes > Somniosidae > Somniosus > Somniosus microcephalus. The sequence continues at coordinate 119,358,378 of NC_140993.1, read as the reverse complement.
TGCCTTATGCATCACGTCAAGATGCTCCTTACCCCCTAGGTGCCATGTCATCTCCAGAGAGTGGCAAAAAATCAGCACAAAAACCCAAGGCCAATTAGGGGAAAAAATCTGGAAAATTCCTCCCCGATCCCTTGAAGCCAGAGGTTCCAAACTGGGGGGGCTGACAAGGATATCAGGGGGTCGCAAGGAGGACCGACTGGCCAAGGAGAGCCACCGATGCAACCTAGCAGTCAGGGCATGTGCATCAAAAGTGTGAATATCTTTAACTTTTAAAGAAACTAAGCAGATTTAAGTTTAAATTCAAAGATAAAGTACACACTGATGCAAGCTGACATAGGTTGATGTCAGCACGGTGCGGATTGTTTGAATTCCTGCTAATTTCTAAAGCTGGACCAATTAGATCTGCTTCTGGTGCACTGTAATCAGTAGTATGTTGTAATGTATTATCACACGGTTTGTCACATGGTTTGGTATGAGCATGCTTAGTTCGCTCTGGCCAAATAAAACAAGCACATGGCCTAGCAACTCATCGTGTCTCTGTCCTTCATTTGTTCTACCCACATACAGGAAACTTTGGTTTATCCGGAGGTTATATGTCTGGAATACTCGATCTAACGACAAAAATCAGGAGCCGTTTTCTATAAGTTTTTTTTAGTTCTCGTTGCTTTTTTTTCCCAGTCAAGCACTGCAAGGTCTGTAGCTATAGCAACAGCTTCAGCTAGAGACACTTGCAGCTGCAGACGAGTGTTTTGAAGCTGTTGTTGATTCATACGGAGCTTTTCAGTTCCGTATGTTTCAACATTATGCTGGTATATCCGGCACTTTTGATGTTACGGCACCAGCTCGGTCCCGTCAGTGCCGGATATCAGAAAGTTTCCTGTATATTACATTTTTGGTGATGAGGATGGGATCCCAAAGCCATTTTTAAGGATCATGGAAGGACAGTGTTCAACCTTCGAGTGGAAAAGTTTAAGGTGAATTTGTGACACCTAAATTGAATTTTTTTGTGATGTTTTATTGTTAATGCTGATGCAGAATTGTCTGTGCTTCACCTTCACATGTATGTATACACAGCAACAGCAGCGTTGATTCTCACAGGTACACAGGTAGTGTGCTGAGTCACTGTTCAACGGGATCAAGATAATCATGGCCGCGTCCACGGGATTCATCGGAATGCTCAGCATGTATGACCAAGCTCGCGAACCATTCAGTTCTTACGTTGAGTGGATGGAGATGTATTTTAAGGCCAATAACATTATTGAGACCGAAAGTGCAGATGAGAATGTTCAAGCTCAAAATAAAGTAATTCGTGAATGTAAAAAGCAATTTTTCTAATGGAGATCAGGCCAGATGCCTATGGAACATTGACAAACCTACTTGCGCCAGGGAAAGCATAGGGGATGTGTAGTTTTGAAGACATTGTCGAGAAACTCGAGGACAATTTCGACCCTTCTCTTCTTAAGCCATTAGAAATAGCAGAGAGCTATAAGTTTGGTACCAGAAAACAAAAACAAAGTGAAATCAGTGAGTACATTGTAGCTCTTAAGAGCTTGGTAGAAAAAACAGAAAGGCAGAGTATTTTCTAAATGGTGAAAGATTGGGGAATGCAGATGCTCAAAGGGACCTGGGTGTCCTTGTACATGAGTCACTGAAAGTGAATGTGCAGGTGCAGCAAGCCATTAGGAAGGCAAATGGTATGCTGGCCTTCATTACAAGAGGATTTGAGTACAGGAGTAAAGAAGTCTTACTCCAATTATATAGGGCCTTGGTGAGACCACACCTGGAGTACTGTGTACAATTTTGGTCTCCTTACCTAAGGAAGGATAGACTTGCCATAGAGGGAGGGCAACGAAGGTTCACCAGACTGATTTCTGGGATGGCGGGACTGTCGTATGAGAAAAGATTGAGTAAACTAGGCCTGTATTCTCTTGAATTCAGAAGAATGAGAGGGGATCTCATTGAAGCATACAAAATTATTATAGGGCTTGATAGGGTGGATGCTGGGAGAATGTTTCCCTTGGCTGGGGAGTCCAGAACCAGGGGCCACAGCCTCAGGATAAAGGGTAGACCATTCAGGAAGAAATTTCTTCACACAGAGCGTGGTGAATCTTTGGAATTCTCTACCCCAGAGGGCTTAGTCATTGGGTATATTCAAAACAGAAGTCGATAGATTTTTGACTAGTAAGAGCATCAGCCATGATCTCATTGAATGGCAGAGCAGGCTCGAAGGGCCGAATAGCCTACTCCTGCTCCTATATCTTATGTTCTTATGTTCTTAACCCGTCTTTGCATTGTAACTTCGGCACATTTTTGGATCATGTGTTGCAAGCTATGTTTATGTGTGGACTAGTGGATGAGCGCACACAGTCCAAATTACTGAACACTCTGAACCTAACGTTAGACATAACATGCAAAATTGCCCCATCTATGGAGATGGCATCTAAGAATGCTAGGGAGCTCGGTCCAACTCAAGTGACTAGTGCAGCTGAGGTCTACAGACACAAAACCACCGCCGAACCTAAAACTGTGAGACTGGGTCAAAAGCATGTCGGTGAGAGCAGTTCAGTGAATTGTTATCGCTGCAATGGAAATCACTCACCACATTCCTGCCGATATAGAAATGTGAAGTGTTTTCACTGCTAGAAGCAAGGCCATATTTCAACAGCTTGCAGAGCTAGATCTAAAGCAGGAAGTAAGAACCATTCTAGTGGCAATGCATTTCAGTGACAACAAAAGGGAAGAATTCACAATATTGAAGTGAACACACCTGGGGCTAGATTTTCAGTTGCTTGCGCCAGCAGTTAGCGCCTTAAGAGAAGTGATTTCCGGGCGCTATGCGTGTAGCGCCCGGGCGCAGCGCAGTTTGCGCCCCGCCCCAAATTAAGTTGCCCGTTAGCGCCGGCGCAAAGTTTAGCGCCCGCCCGGATGCGCGCGCAGAAAATGACGTCACATCCTCGTGCAACGCCCTTTGGCCGCCCCGATTGCAAACTTCAGTCGGACCGCCCCATTGTGCGGCGGGCGGCCGGAGCGTTTGGAAAAAGGAACGCAACACAACCAGCGCGGGCCCCGGGGGGCGCTAATTAAAGGGAACGTCCTCTCCAGTATAAAGGCCATCCTTTTTTCAGAAAACAGTCTTGTGCAACGCATTTCTGGAGACACAACAAGGAGGATAGCTAACTGGTTTCAAGCAGCAAGAGCCAGGTATTTTTGGACTCAGGCAACAGCGCTGCAAGTGGCCATTTGGAAATTAGAGTGTTTGCCAGGATTTGATGGGGGTTGCATGGGGTGCCAACGCGGAGCTGCAGCTCCATGTCCGTAGGGCTCGCAGACGCATTGTGAGAGGGGCAGCCCTGGCTAGAGGCAGAGGGGGCTACAGGCGTCGGCCACGTAGGCCTTACCCAGTCAGGCTATACCGCCAGCAGCGCTCCTACCTAAACATGAGTGCCGCGCGATGTGTTAAAAGGCTCCGATTCCGAAAGGGGGTGATTGCAGAGATCTGCCACCTGCTTCGCCGAGATCTGCGGCCAAAGCTCAGGTGCAGGACGTCTCTGTCGGTGGAAGTGAAGGTGACGGTGGCATTGAACTTCTATGCCACCGGCTCCTTCCAATACGCTGCTGGGGACATAGCAAACATCTCCCAGTACGGCGCGCATCGCTGCATCCGCCAGGTGACCGAAGCACTGTTCAGAAGGAGAAGCCAATTCATCTCCTTCCCCATGGCCCTGGAGAGCCAGCATCAGCGCGCATTGGGATTTTCCAGACTCGGGGAATTCCCCTTGGTGCAGGGCGCCATTGACTGTACGCATGTGGCTTTGCGGGCCCCTCTGGAGCATGGCGAGCAGTATCGCAACAGGAAGGGCTACCATTCTCTGAATGTGCAGCTGGTCTGTGACCACAAGCAGCGCATCATGGCAGTCAATGCCAGCTTCCCAGGCAGCAGCCACGATGCCTTTATCCTGCGGCAGAGTACTGTGCATGACATGTTCCAGGCACAGCCTCCCCCAAGAGGATGGCTACTCGGGGACAAAGGCTATCCTTTGTGCACCTGGCTCATGACCCCGCTCCGCGCGCCCAGGACCGCTGCTGAAGAGGCCTACAACGAGAGCCATCAAACCACCCGCAACATCATCGAGCTAACTATTGGGGTCCTCAAGCAGCGGTTCCGCTGCCTTGATCGCTCCAGAGGAGCTCTCCAGTATTCGCCGGACCGGGTCTCCCAATTTGTGGTGGTTTGCTGCATGCTACACAACCTGGCTATCCGCAGGACTCAGGCACTGCCACCTGACGTTGGACCAGCACCTCAGGAGGAGGAGCATGAGGAGGAGGAGGAGGAGCAGGAGTACGTTCCCAGGAGGGAGCGACCAGGGCCAAGGGCCGCACGACGCCACCTTATTACACGGTGCTTCTAAGCCCCCTGTCAGGGAATGGCCAGGGGCCATGAGGGAAGATGAATGCAGCCGCTCCGCAAGCCCTCAGCCGGCGAAGCCAACAAACACTAAGAAGAACAACCATGGAGACTGCATGAATAAAGATAATTTTTTATTAAACAAAAATGAAAAGCCCTTCCCACATGAATCCCCAAAAACAATAAACGGGCCCCACAAAAAGCCCAACAAATGACTCACTCCCACAAACTGGGGAGGAGCCACTCCACCTTTATTGAAACCGGGCCTCAACGTCGGCCTAACGCAAAAAAAAAGCCCTCCAAAAGCACAACCATGGGCAAAATAAAGATGGCCACCGCCATATTAAAGGAAAGCTGGCCACACCCTCTACTGAGTGGCCCGCGAGGGCGAGACCTTGGCCAGCATTTTGCCTCCCCTGCCCTGCCTGCTGCTCCTTCGCAAGCTCTGCCCAGTGGCTGCTGCGAGGCTGGGGGAAGGCGCCTGAGGCTCAGATGCCCTTCCGCCAGATGCCGCTGGGGGGCGGCCTACACGGCGTTTGGGCCTCGAGGGGCCGTCTCCTGAGTGGCGCACCTGAGCCTGGCCACCATCAGCTGCAGCCGCTTGCCCTTGACGCCCCAGAGGGGGAATGGCGGTGACGGATGGCGCAATGTGGGCCAGCTGGCGTCTGGGATGCGCTGGCTGGTGCTGTGGCGCGGTGGCACTCGGCCGGGCCCGCACTGCAGGATCCGCAGCAATCAGCCGACGGCCGGCTTGCTGGGATGGTCCAGCGCGGCGCCTGCCCTGGCGATGCCTGCCTGAGACAGCGCGTGTGGCAGCAGTGAGTGGCCCTGTGGTCCTGGTGTGCGCGCGCATCACATCCGCCAGGGTCTTGATGGCATCAGTTAGCATGCGGCCAGTCGCGGCAGTTGCTGCCCCGAACTCGCGCACACTGGTCGCCAGCGACTCGATGGCCTCAGGCATGCGCCCCACCACGCTCATGAGCTCCGTGTGGCGCCGGTCCGAGTCGTCGGCCATCTGATCGAGCTTCCGCACCTCCTCCGAAGTGAAGGTGTCCGGACTGGAGTCGCGACTCTCCCGCTGGGGAGGAGGGGGCCGAACTAGGGGACCCTTGCCGCGTTGGTGACGGCGAGTGTGCCGAGCAGCAGCACTCCCCTCTGATCCTTCCCCCCTTTGGGGGGAAGGCCGCGGGCCACGCGCACGGCTGCTGGGTGGCTGGACGCCACTGGTCCCAGAAGCTGCATTGCCCTGCGACAGTTCCTCCAGGCACTCGTCCAGTGAGGAGGTGTCGAGCATTTCCTCCTCTCCTGCGGGACGTGACTGTTCCCCCGAAGGTCCGGCTTGCTCCTCCTCCTCCTGGAGAAATCCTAGAGACATGTGGACAAATGGAATGTACAGTTCAACACTATGGCCAGTCAGTAAAGCTGCCTATTATTGTAGCGAGCTACAACAACAGGCCAACCCTCATGGGCAAAGACTGGTTGAGAAAGTTAAAACTAGACTGGAAATACATCTTCAGTGTAGATGATTCAAAGAAGCGACTCGACACAATGCTGAACAAGTATAAAAGTATGTTCTCAGACAGTTATGAGGGCATCACTGGATATGATGCACATATCCGCATCAAGTCCAATGCGAAGCCTGTCTATTGTAAGGAAACTGAGAGAGAACGGAATGCTAGTAAAAACTGAGAAAAGTGAATGGGCTACCCCGATTGTGGTAGTGCCCAAAGCAAGGAAAACTGTATGCTTGTGCGGTGACTACAAAGTTACTATCAACCAAGCAGTTGACGATGAGCAGTACCCATTACCTACATCACAAGATTTGTATGCAGCACCCTCTGGGTCAAAGGTTTTCTCTAAGCTTGACCTGTCGCACACTTACGCTCAGCTGAATGCTGACAAAGAGAGTCAACAGTATCTCACCATCAACACACACAAGGGACTGTATTCATACACCAAGCTGCCATATGGTGTAAAGTCCTCCCCCAAAATCTTCTAGGCTACAATGAATAAGATCTTGCAAGGAATTCCAAATTGCTTATGCAATCAAGATGATGTGCTGATCGCAACAAGCAGTGAGGAAGAAGATCTAGAAGTGTTAAATTTAGTGCTTCAGAGGTTGAATTCCCACAATGTCAAATTGAAAAGGAGCAAATGTGCTTTTGTGCAGCCTGAGATTGTGTACCTTGGTCTGAAAGTTGATGCAAATGGTTTGCAACCAGTTAAGGAAAAGGTTGATGCTGTCATCAATGCTCCAAAGCCACAGAACGTGTATGAGTTAAGATCTTTCCTTGGAATGGTCCAGTACTATGCACGTTTCTTACCTGAGTTAGCGACCATGTTAGCTCCATTGCACAAGCTCCTCAAGAAGGATGTCCAGTGGAAATGGACAAAAACGCAACAGGAAGCTTACAACACTTGTAAGAGAAGTCTCTCTAGCGATGCTCTACTTGTGCACTAGGACACAAAGCATGAACTTAAGTTAGTGTGTGATGCTTCTAGCCACGTAATGAATGACGGCCAAGAGAAACCAATCGCGTTCGCATCGTGAACCCTCACAAAGAGCGAAAGAAACTATGCGCAAATTGAAAAGGAGGCACTCGCCATAGTGTCTGGAATCAAGAAATTCCAACAGTTCCTGATAGGTAGAAAGTTTAAACTGATAACTGATCACAAACCACTCCGAGCAATATTGGGGCCCAAACCTGCCATCCTTGCAATGGCCACAGCGAGAATGCAACATTGGGCAGTGTTGTTGTCACAATGTAACTACACGATTGAATATCGCACTTCAAAGCAAAATGCAATCACAGGTGCCTTGTCCAGGTTGCTACATGAGGACTCGTGTGTTGGGAGTGAAGGTGAGATTTTCACACTAGATGCAGTTGACAAAGACTTTCCCGTGAATACAACTGAGATTGCAAATGAGACTCAAAAGGACTCAGCATTGAAAAGTGTATGAAAACACCTTGAATGGATGAACTGATCAGTGTCTGGACACAGAGTTGAAACCATTCCATAACCGTCTTGTGAGCAAGGTTGTATCAAGTTGGGAAACAGAGTGGTATCTACTTCTTTGAGTTCGGAACCAAAAAAAAACAGCCCGAAAACTGGTTCAACACCAAAAACATCAGTAAGAAGATCAAGAAGGCTCTGCAAACCTGTTATTAAACTGGATTTGTAGTTCATTTGTAGGATTTGCAGTTCATTTAAACGAAAAAAGCCAGGAGTTTTTGTTATGTGGTACATGTAATGCTGGGAAAAGTGTGACCATAGTTTTGTTGTATTTGAGAGGGGAATATGTACATTTTTTTATAGGGGAATATATTATCACATGGTTTGTTACATGATTTAGTATGAGCATGTTCAGTTCACTTTGGCTTAGTAAAGCAAGCTCATGAACTAGCAACTCATCCTGTCTGTCCTTTTTTTGTTCAACCCATATATATTACATCTGTTGTTTGTGCCGAAGTTCTTGCTCAAGATAGCATGAAACCAAACAAACTAAAATGCCACTTGGAGACCAAATATCCTGCCCTCAAAGATAAACCATAATATTTCAACTGAAAGGACAGATGAAGGTAATCGAAGAAGTTTGAATGCTGTCTTGTAGTAAAATTTTGTCAAGGATCTGTGAATTCAGGGAGGAGCGCCGTATGTTTTTGATCGACTCTGTATCACTACTTCGCCATCATTTCCTCGACCAATGCTTCCAGCTTTTACTGGACTCTTTGGCTGACAAATTTAACAAGCTCAAAGAACTTACCCTTTCTTTGCAAGGTAAGAACTGTAACCTTTTCACCAGGCACGAAGAACTACAGAGCTTTGCCAAACCTAGTTATGTGCTGCAAGACAATAGGCCACATCTTCCTGGACAAATAATGGCACATGCCGTTATTAATGTGCAAATCGGCCAGCAAGTTCAGGGGGTTTAGAGACATGCCGTGAGTTGCGAATCTCCACAACTTGCTGGTCGATTACAGCACACCACCATTTGTCTCGCACAAAGGACATCTTGCCCTTAGCCTCCCTGTTATTTTTAAGAGTTTGCTGGAATTGCACATTAATTGCCCATTAAACTCGCCGCAGGAAGTTAGGGCTCATAATTAAAGCATAAGGACATTTTAACAACATGATAATTGTTAATGCAATGCCAATCAATCTCTCTGGCCCAGAAAGGGAACAATTTAAACTGTTGAGTCTCATTCCTGAATATAATAAATTATTATTAGAGATTATAAAAAAAATTATATTTAAATCTTTTTTACTTACTTTTCATTTCTGTCTCTTTTCTCTCTCTCTCTTAATCCAATCTTTCTTTCCCTCTTTCTATACCCAATTTGACTCTAATTCACCCACCCTAATTCACCCTCCTTCTCCGTCATTCCTCTGTTTCTTTCTCAATCCTTCAATCTCATTGGTTAAGGAGATACACTGTTGGTGCCGTCGTTCACTAAGGTCCCAGATGCCCCATTGCCTCCCCGCACGTTATCAGCTTGCACTTCCAGCAAGTTACGGCGCAAATTATGTTCAAGTTGAAGGATGCTGGAAAAAGTCTAACTCATGGCGTACGGCGCAAGATGTCCCACACCAGCATGATTTGGCCCAACGTTACTACATTTCCAACGTTGTATTCTGTTATTACGGACTGAGCAATGTTGGTCCTGGAAGGTAAGGATATAATTCCGGAGCATTTCACTCTCAGCTTTTCACAAAATTCAATAAATATATTCCAAAAGAGATGAATTGAAATGATTTCACTTGGGTTCAAAATCCATTTTCAGAGGATTTCGTTACAAAGACCAAGATTGCTATGAGTCCAAAAGAAAAGTTGATCAATGGTGCTGGTGTTTTGGGAGACAGTTTTAAAGCCATGCCACTTGATCAGATGTCCCTAAGAGCCATTAGAATACTTGTCCACATTGTCTCAACATATCTGCGGGAATTGGGATCTTCTTCACTTATTTACATCAAAAACCTGTATAGAAGCAGCTTGAATGTAGAGACTCATTTGTGTTTGAAACTCTCCAATATCAAACCAAGATTCCACAAATTGTATAATTGCAAACAAGCTCACTCAACTCACGGAGATAAGGGTGAGTCATCAAGTGTTCTTTTACCTTCAAGTTTATTCAGTTTTATAGTACTGGTACTGTGCTATTTATTTTGCTTTCTGTCTCAAGCAATATGTTATGTTAGCCAAGAAAATAAAATCCTCTTGTTCTATGCAAAAATGCGGGGGAAGAAATTGGTCTTCTCCAGTAGCACGAAATGGGTTCATGGTGAATTGGAGGCCTATTTTGCACCATATTCGATTTTCTTTTTTATTGACTTCAATGGAAATGAAAATCATGCCTGGTGTAAAACGAGCTGCTGATTCACTATTGCCTGTTTCGCACTTCTGACAAAGACTAATTTCAACCCCATTCTTTCTTAAAAATAGGGGGCGTGCATGGGGAGCCACATCTCCCAAGGGGAGCTCAGCATAAAAAGTTTGGGAACCTTTTCTCCAGCCGATTGAAACTAGTTTAAGAGACCACATTAACCATGACTTATATTATTTGGTATCTACCTGTTGTATGATGCAATCTCTAACCCAGCCAGGAAACAGTCTAGCTATTTCTTGAAGGTGTACACTGAATCAGCACTCACCACTTGCCATCATGTATGGATTTGATAATATTATTGAAAATCCCATCCCTTGTTCATCATGTGCTTAATTTATTTAATGGATTTTTAGCCAATTCCTTTCTTAGGGGGAGTTTTTCGGGTGGGAAAATTGTTTTTTGACAGTGGTTAGGGAACCCGATGTCAACCTGCCTCCACACGAGTCTCCCAGATGTTGGGTCTGCCAGCACTGAACAGACCTGACACCATGTCGTGGGGGAGGCAATTTAGATCAGTAAGAGATTGTTAAGAGGCATTAAATATAATTTTAAGCTTACCTTTCCATTTTACGCGTTCTCTCATGGGTTATATGCTGCTCGGGGATCACATCAGCTCAGCAGGTCGTGAGTGGATTCAGCATTGAATTATCTGATTACTTGACAGCTGCAAAAGTGGTATAAAAGCTCCCATCTCACAGCTGTCCAATTTCCAAGCTCAGAATCTGTTGCTTACTGCATTTGGAAGACAGATTCAGCTTTATGCAGCTTGCAAGTGTTTGGAGCAAACTCGCTATCCAGTGCCACCTTATTGGAACAACCTCTCTGACCATTGACAAATTTGCTTCTGTCATCTCAACTTCACCTGCCATCTATTCCATCAGCATCGGTGCCATTGAAACTATCTCACCTTGGTCCTCAGAATCCCAGCACGATCAGCCCCAACACCAGCAGCACCAGGCACACCAGCAGCACTGACAACAACACCAACCTTCTCTGCATTCAGCTGATGCTGCACAGGACACAGGGCATCAATACCCGACCACATTGCTGTCCGGGATGCCAAGGATGGCCTCACCATATCCAGATTTACTTCACTTGATGCTGTACACCCTGGCAGCCACATGATGCACCAGATTGGCACCACCCCACACCAACACCATAAAGCATCCCTACAATGCACAAGTCATTTCTTTCTCACTCATTGTCATTGCGGGGGGTACCATTATGCCTCACCATTCACTGCAGCTCATTAAGCCACTTTCAAAGGTGCACACAAATCTGTCCAAGAGCGCAAAGTGTTGAAAATAAAGCTTTCAATGTTTGACACCACATTAACAGAAACTTCACATGAACATTGGCTAAAACACCCAAGTGTCTACCCTTGTGTGTTGTTAGTTGGTATGGTTGCACTAGGATGAGGGTGAGTGTGAGGGGTGGCTAGTGAGATGGGGAAGTGATAAAGTAGTTAGAGAGGGATGGGTGGAGGTGCAAGGTAAGTTGGTGTGAGTAAGGATGTGCAGGAGTAGGGTAGGGAAGGCAGAGTGATGGGGATGTGATGAGCGGCACAGCAGGATGAGGTTGAGTGTGGCTTTGTAGTAACATTTTGTGATCTACTGAGATCATTGAAAGGTTTGTGCCACTGCAGCCAAGGACTCCTGATGACATACCTGTCCTCTTCTGCAATGTGCAACCAGGCTGCGTTGATGTCCTGGGGAGGTCCCTTCTGCCCATGGGACGGGAAGAGAACCTCCCTGCATGCTGTGACTCCCTCCATAAACATATGGAGGGAGTCATGGCAGAGCCTGGGTGCAGCCATGCACCTCTGTGCAGTGCTTGTCAGTGTTTGCAGCACCTCAATGTTGTAGAACACTGACAGCACAAATGTCAAAATAATTTGCGCATGGTCCCTTTAAGGAAACCGGCTGATGATGCGTCATCAAATGATGCTATCAGACCCGCTTCCTTCAATTGGCTGGCAAATGTGCTGGGCGGGCTTAACAAGCCCAATCAATGTAAGATCACTCTGCAGAGCAGGCTGGAGCCAGCAGCGGGGTCGCACCCCGGCTGCTCTGGACCCGTCTCGGTAGGCGAAATCGCAGCCTTAGTTTCTGAGGACTTTCTCTTTTCATTCCATATTTTCCTTATTGAAAACTGCATTATTTGTGTTTACCTCAGATACATTCTTTGAATATGTGGTTAGTGATAAATTGGATCCTGAAAACCATTTTCACATAACTTGGATCCCAGAAGAGAGTTTGTAGATGTGTGGGAACTTAATAAGCTGCAATTTTCACTGACCAACTATTTAAAGTATGCAGTGGTGGACAAAAATCCAAATAATTAAACTTTTAATAAATAAAATATTAAACTGAAAATCCCTTAAGAACTTACTGGTGAGCTAAATAACAATAGGATCAGCGGGGCCTTGGTGTGCATGTACGTAGATCCCTGAAGGCAGCAGGACAGGTAGATAAGGTGGTTAAAAAGGCATATGGGATACTTGCCTTCATTAGCCGAGGCATAGAATATAAGAGCAGGGAGGTTATGATGGAGCTGTACAAAACGCTAGTTGGGCCACAGCTGGAATACTGTGTGCAGTTCTGGTCGCCACACTATAGGAAGGATGTGATTGCATTGGAGAGGGTGCAGAGGAGATTCACCAGGACGTTACCTGGGCTGGAGAGCTTCAGCGATGAAGAGAGACTGGACAGAGTGGGGTTGTTATCCTTAGAGCAGAGAAGGCTGAGGGGGGACATGATTGAGGTGTACAAAATTATGAGGGGCATAGATAGGGTAGATAGAAAGAAACATTTCCCCTTAGTAGAGGGATCAATAACAAGGGGGCATAGATTCAAGGTAAGGGGCAGGAGGTTTAGAGGGGATTTGAGGGAAAACTTTTTCACCCAGAGGGTGGTTGGAATCTGGGACTCACTGCCTGAAAGGGAGGTAGAGGCAGGAACCCTCACAACATTAAAGAAGCATTTAGATGAGCACTTGAAATGCCATAGCATACAAGGCTACGGACCAAGTGCTGGAAAATGGGATTAGAATAGACAGTGCTTGATGGCCGGCGCAGACACGATGGGCCGAAGGGCCTCTTTCTATGCTGTATAACTCTAGGCCTAGAAATTCAGTTGTTTGCGCCAGCCGCTAGCGCCTTAGGAGGAGGAGAAGTGGGGCGCTAAGCGGCTAGCGCCCGGACGCGATCTGTGCCTCTTGCGAACTTCAGTTAAAATTTAGCGGCGGCGCAAAACCTTTGCGCGCGCTCAGCTATGCGCGCAGATCCTGAGGTCATTTCATGGTGCAACACCCTTTGTGCGCCCCGAACCGGAAATTCAGTGGCGCCAGCCTATTGTGCACCTGGCGCCCCTAGCAACTGGTAGAGGGGAACGGTTCCCAGTCGCTGCGGGGCGTGGGGGGCGCTAATTAAAGGGGACTCCTCCTGCAGTATAAATGGCAGCCATTTTGCACCACTCCTTCTTTGTGAGAGACGGATCTTTGGAGAGAGACAAAGGTAGAGAGCTTTCTGGTTTGGCTCAACACTCGCACAGGTACTTGTGGCTTCAGGCCAGAGCTTTGCACTTGTCTTTAACTTCAGTGTCATAGCATTGATTGGAAACATATAATGGGGGCTGCAATGGGTAGAAACGTTGGGCTTCTCCATTGCATTCAAAGGGCTCAGAGACGCCGTGAGAGAGTGCCAGTCATGGCCAGACGGAGAAGGGCCAACAGGTGTCGGCAAAGGAGGCCTTACCCACCCAGGGTATACCACCAGCAGTTCTCATATCTGAACATGTCTGAGGAGCAGTGTGTTCGGAGGCTGCGATTCAGAAGGGCGGTGGTCACTGAGATCTGCCACCTGCTTCGCGGCGATCTGCAGCCACAGCTGAGGAGCAGGACGTCTCTGTTGGTGGCAGTGAAGATGACGGTGGCTCTCAACTTCTATGCCACCGGCTCCTTCCAAGCCGCTACTGGGGACATTTCCAACATCTCCCAGTTCGCGGTACATTGCTGCATCCGCCAGGTGACCAATGTCCTTTTCAGAAGGAGACGTCAGTTCATCTCCTTCCCCATGACCGTGGACAAGCAGCAAGAGCGTGCAATGGGCTTTGCAGCATTAGTGGGCTTCCCCATGGTGCAGGGCGCCATTGACTGCACGCATGTGGCTTTGCGGGCACCTCTACAGAATGCCGAGGATTACCGCAACCGGAAGGGCTACCATTCGTCCAACGTGCAGTTGGTGTGTGACCACAGGCAGCTCATCCTAGCTGTCAATGCCCGCTTTCCAGGCAGCAGCCACGATGCCTTCATCCTGCGCCAGACTTCTGTGGCAGACATGTTCGAGGCCCAGCCTCACCCATGAGGATGGCTTCTCGGGGACAAAGGCTATCCTTTGTGCACCTGGCTGCTGACCCCGCTCCGTGCGCCCAGCACCCCGGCTGAAGAGGGATACAATGACAGCCATCAAGCAACCAGGAACATCATTGAGCAAACAATCGGCATGCTGAAGCAACGGTTCCGCTGTCTGGATCGTTCCGAGGGAGCCCGACAGTACTCGCCTGAGTGAGTCTCCCATTTCGTTGTCGTGTGCTGCATGCTGAACAACCTGGCTATCCGCAGGGCTCAGCCACTGCCAGCAGACATTGGAGGACCACCAGAGGAGGAGGAGGAGGAGGAGGAGGAGGACCAGCACGGGAGGGAGGCAGAAAGTGCAAGGGCCGCCCGTCGGCGGCTTATTGCAACTCGGTTCTGTTGTGTATGTACCTTTAAGGGAAGAACTGGTTTTAGACTGCAGTACTGGCAGTGACCACCCCTGTATAAAAAGCCCTAGCAGGCTTCTGTATTTGAGTCTGACGTTACCCTCCGTTCAGTAAAGTACCTATTAAGCTGTTCTCCCGAAGTCCGTGTATTATTGAGGCGCGGACTTTACAGTGGCGACAAGTAAGTTCGAACTCACCTGCAGTGTTGCATCATCTCACGGGGATCTCACCCTGAAAGGAGGTTTCTCGGAGGTCAAAGTCTGAGCAACGGGCGTCGACCGCGGGCAACCGCCCAAGGATTCATCGGTGTTCGGAGAATGGCGGGAGAGGCTGTGGAGAGCTGAGCTTGGCTCCCCAGTTAAGGTGTTCCAGCAAATTGTGCTGGTAGCAGGTAGTGCGCTGACCCTTCCGGACTGCGGCGGGCTCAAGCTCAATCGAGCGGCTCTGCAAAACGGGCCGCGCAGCGTCGCCGGGAAAAGAAAAAAAAAAAAGAGAGAGAGAGGGTGGAGCGCACAGGGCGCGGTCGGTGCTCAAGAACCGGCCAGTGGAGAGAAAATAAATGGTGGGAAGGAAAGTGAGACGCGCCAAAGCCACGGGCCGCCGCCATTACCCTGTAGAACGCTAGGAGCAGCGTGGCAGCAAGGGGAAGAAGGAAAAGCGCGGGAGGCGCCATTTTATCCCGTTGGGGAAGAAGGAAAAGCACGGGAGGCGCCATTTTATTCCATTGGGGAAGAAGAAAAAGCGCGGGAGGCGCCATTTTAAATCACCCAAGATGCCGAAAAGTGGCAGTATAACTGCTTTCGACAACGAGGTAGAAGACTGGACCATGTATGTGGAAAGAATTGAAGTGTACTGCAAGGCAAATGAGGTGGCCGATGGAAAGAGGGCGTCGGTATTATTGAATTTGATGGGCGCGAGTACGTACGGCCTATTGCGGAATTTTATTACACCAGCTAAACCAATGGAGAAAAGTTTTGAGGAGATTGTTAATATCTTACAGGAACACCTAAAACCTACACCACTGCTGATAGCAGAAAGATTCAAGTTCCATAAAAGAAACCAGCACAAAGATGAGAGCAATGCTGACTATCTTACGGAACTATGCAAGTTATTGAAGCACTGCCAGTTCGGAGCAGGACTGGCAGACACCTTACGGGATAAGTTTGTCTGCGGGCTCCAGAGTGAAGGAACCCAGAAACGACTACTTTCAAAAAAGGACCTGACGCTAGAACAGGCTTTCAGCGTGGCAGTATCCTACGAAGCAGCAGCACGGGGAGCTGCGGAAATACAACAGAAACCACAAGAATACAGCACTAACGAAATGGCGTATGGAGCAGAAAAGTGCTATCGCTGCGGCAGAACAACCCATGAGCAGGACTGCTGGTTTAAGGACAAAGTATGCAGGCATTGCGGAAAAATGGGACATATAGCAAGAGTCTGCCGGTCGGGAAAGAAAACCAACACTACATGAACTACTAAGGAAAAGTACAAGAAAGTAAAGAAATTGACAGACAGTAGTTCGGAAGATCAGGAGAGTGATAAGGACTCCGGGAGCAGGAGACTAAGTTGTCTAAAGTTACACAACGCGATCGCAAAGGAGGATCACCGAACCATTTGGGTCACCCTCATGATAGCAGGGTCCCCAGTAAAGATGGAATTGGATACAGGATCAGCCCTAACTGTCATGAATCGACGAGACTATGAGCGGCTATTCTCACACATACACTTAAAGGACACGTCCATTGTATTGAAGACATACACGGGGCAAAAGGTCTACCCCAGAGGAAAAATAAGGGTGCAAGTTAAATATAACGGCAAGGAAACACAGAAACTATATATGTATATACTACAAGATGGAGGACCACCATTATTGGGATGTGAATGGATCCGAAAAATACAATTGTATTGGCATTCCATTCAGGCGCTAACTGTGACTGACAAAAAGGATGATGACGTCGCACCTGGACGTCTTTCACAAATTCTAACTGATGCGGAAGACGTGTTCCAACAAGGACTTGGGACTCTAAAAGGAGTAAAGACAACGATAAAGATCGAAGATAACGCAAACCCAAAATTTTTTAAGGCTAGACCGGTGCCATATGCGATCCGCCCAGCCGTTGAAGCTGAACTGGAGAGTCTGGAGCATTCGGGTGTGCTGTCCAAGGTGGACTGGAGCGAGTGGGCCACACCCATCGTTCCTGCAATGAAGAAAGCATTGAGCAGCACGCCTGGGGAGCTGAAGAAGGTTTGCATCTGTGGGGACTTCAAGGTGACTGTGAACCCAGTCCTGCACACAATTCTAACTGACATGGAAGAGGTGTTCCAACAAGGACTTGGGACTCTAAAAGGAGTAAAGACAATGATAAAGATCGAAGATAACGCAAACCCAAAATTTTTTAAGGCCAGACCGGTGCCATACGCGATCCACCCAGCCGTTGAAGCTGAACTGATAGAAGATATTTTCGCCTCACTATCTGGAGGGAAACGTTTTACAAAGATTGATCTGGCCCAAGCGTATCTACAAATGGAGGTGGAAGAAGCATCTAGAAAATACCTCACGATAAACACTCACAAAGGCCTTTACCAGTACAATTGACTGGTATTTGGGGTAGCATCAGCCCCGGCTATTTGGCAGAGGGTGATGGAACAAGTCCTGCAAGGGATCCCGGGGACCCAGTGTTATTTGGACGACATCCTGGTTACGGGCGAAAATGACAGTGAACACCTTGCCAACCTGGAGCAGGTGCTGACGAGATTACAGGAATATGGGCTACGAGCCAACTGCCCCAAATGCGAGTTCTTCAGGAGACAAATCTCGTATTGTGGCCACATGATTGATGAGGAAGGGTTGCATAAGTCGCCGGACAAGATTGAGGCTGTAGTCAAGGCTCCAGCACCGGAAAATGTTTCGCAACTGAGGTCGTTCCTCGCGTTGGTGAACTACTACCATAAGTTCTTGCCGAATTAATCTACAATTCTGCACCCACTGAACGCCCTGCTGCAAACTGGAGTAACATGGAAATGGAGTGATGAGTGTAAGCGTGCCTTTCAGGAATGTAAATGCCTGATCACTTCAAAAGAAGTATTGGCCCACTACAACCCAACACTACCGGTTCGGTTGGCATGTGATGCGTCACCCTATGGCATTGGAGCGGTGCTGTCACACAAATTCCTTGACGGTTCAGAGAGGCCAATAGGCTTTGCGTCGCACTCTTTAACCTCAGCCGAGCGTAACTATGCCCAGATTGACAGGGAGGCCCTCAGCCTGGTGGGGGGGGGGGGGTGGTGAAGAAGTTCAATCACTATCTGCGCGGGCAGAAATTCACTCTACTGACTGATCATCAGCCCCTGGTCTCCATTTTTAACCCAAAGAAGGGCGTTCCGGTGATGACGGCGCAATGGCTGCAAAGATGGTAACTTTTTCTAGGGGCACATCAGTACGACATAGAGTACAAGGGTACGAAACAGCATGGAAATGCTGATGGGCTGTCGCACTACCGTTGCCTATGGTACAAGATGCACCTGCAGTGGACCCTGTTGAGATATTCCATGCGACCATAGTCGAATGTTTGCCTGTTACAAACTCAAGTATAGAGAAGGAAACCCGAAATGACCCGACTCTCTCTCGGGTCTATGATTTGACGGTGAAGGGATGGCCAGCATATGGCGACTCACTGTTGCCAGCATTCTCGCCAAGGAGAGAACAGCTGTCAGTGTGCCGGGGGACCTTGATGTGTGGATCCCGAGTGGTAATTCCACCCAAGTTGAGAGATAGAGTGCTCAATGAGCTTCATGAGGGTCATCTGGGAGGGGTAAAAATGAAATGCTTAGCCAGGGCGTTTGTGTGGTGGCCAGGAATCAATAAAGAAATCGAGGATATGACCAAGAGATGCACAGGATGCCAGAAGGTCCAAAACGCTCCACCACAGGCCCCGCTACATCCATGGGAGTGGCCCTCACCTCCATGGCAACGGGTACACATTGATTTTGCTGGTCCATTTATGGACTCAATGTTTCTAATCGCTGTGGATGCCCATTCGAAATGGCCAGAGGTCATTAAAATGTCCTCCACCACCATGGAGAAAACTATTGCAGTCCTAAGGACCATCTTCGCCAGGAATGGGTTGCCAGAACAGATTTGCACCGACAATGGGCCACAGTTTGTGTCTGAGGATTTCCGGAGGTTTCTGAGGAATAATGGGGTGAAACATTACACATCTGCCCCATATCATCCAGCCACAAATGGAATGGCTGAGAGGTTTGTTCAGACCTTTAAAAAGGCCATAAATG
Organism: Somniosus microcephalus; assembly: GCF_052327205.1. NCBI lineage: Eukaryota > Metazoa > Chordata > Chondrichthyes > Squaliformes > Somniosidae > Somniosus > Somniosus microcephalus. Next base: position 119,339,536 of record NC_140993.1, on the reverse strand, counting down.
CAATGTATAATGACGACATACCACTGCAACTCAAGGTGGATAATTTCTTGTTTGCTTACACATGCAGCCACCAACCAAGCTCCAGCCGTAATGTTCTTCAACCGAAGGCTAAGATGTCGCCTGGATTTGCTCAAACCAAACATAAGACGAGATGTTGAGGATAAGCAACTCCAGCACATAAATGAGAAGCCAGCCAGGAGCTTCAAGATAGGGCAACCAGTCTTGGCCCGCGACTACCGAACAGAAAAATGGCAGCCAGGAACGATATGCACACAGCAGGGACCACTAATGTACACAGTAGACGTTGGAGAGAGCATCGTGAGATGCCATGCTGACCAGATTCTAGAGTCACAGGAACAAGCCAAACCCATACCCCGAGCAGATGCACCTGGTAATCAACCCGAAGTACAGATTGCATCTACCTCAGAAGCAGTGGTATTGGAAGCTGACGAACCAACCAATGACAATGAACCAGAATCAACTCCGCCGGAAGAACAGGATACTCGAGAAAGGCGTTATCCAGTCCGGATCAGGAAGCCTCCTCAAAGACTGAACTTATAAATGATTATTTCAGTTGATGTATATAGTACCCAGAAAATTGTAATTGTAATTAGTTATTATTTAGTTGTTAAATGAATGTTATGTACTGTTTATCTAACAGGGGAGGAATTGTTGTGTATGTACCTTTAAGGGAAGAACTGGTTTTAGACTGCAGTACCGGCAGTGACCACCCCTGTATAAAAGGCCCTAGCAGGCTTCTGTAATTCAGTCTGACGTTACCCTCTGTTCAGTAAAGTACCTGTTAAACTGTTCTCCCGAAGTCCGTGTATTATTGAGGCGCGGACTTTACAGGTTCTAGGCCCCCTCTCAGGGAATGGCTTGTGCCAATGGCAGAAGATGAATGTAGCCGCTCCACAAGCCCTCAGCCGGGCAACCAGGACTTCCAAAAGAAAACATGGACAGTGCGATTTAAGAATTTTTTTTACTGTGATACCTCTGTGCCCTTCCCACATGACAAACTAATGGAGAAAACCCCCCCCCCCAAAAACACAAATACACCAGTATCGGCCTTTATAAGTAAAATAAATACAGCAGTCTCGGCCTTTATATATGAAACAAATACACCAGTCTCGGCCTTTATAAGTAAAACAAATATACCAGTCTCGGCCTTTAAATATGAAACAAATACAGCAGTCTCGGCCTTTATAAATAAAACAAAACATTTGGCCACACCTTCTACTTTTTCCCCTGCGAGGGTGATCCGTTTCGCTGCCGTGACTGGCCCCTACCCGCACTGCAGCTCCTCCTCAATGGGACCCCAGTGGCTGCAGCAAGGCTGGAGGAAGGCTGCTGAGGGTCAGATGGTGAGACGGCAGATGCCCTTGGGGGTCGGCCTGGACCAGCTCTGGGCCTGGAGGGGCCAACTGCTGACTGCTGCAACTCTGCTTGGGCGGCAGCAGTCTGTCCAACGGCTGATGGCAGCTGCAATGGAGGAGTGACAGTGTTGGCTGCAGGAATGCTGCCAACCTGACAGATCACAGGCACTCCCTGGTCGGCTGATACATTGGCACGCGCACGGGCCAGCACTGCAGCATGCGCAGCAATCTGCTGAGGCACAGACTGCTGGCCTGCTGCGGCATGGTGAGTGCCCTGGCGATGCCTGGCCGATCCAGCAAGTGTGGCAGCAGTTAGTGCCCGTGTGGCCCTGGTCTGTGTCTGCATGACAGCAGACAGTGAATGCACGGCACGACTGAGCACTTGGCTAGAAGCCGACTGTGACGCAGCAAAGTCCTGCTGACTCCTAGCCTGTGCTGCCACGACGTCCTGCAGACTCCTGGCCTGTGCTGCACTGAATTGTTGCAGGCTCCTGGCCTGTGCTGCCGCGATGTCCTGCAGACTCCTGGCCTGTGGTGCCCCGAATTCCTGCACACTCCTTGCCAGTGACTCTATGGAGTCAGGCATCCTTGCCACTGCAGCCATGAGCTCAGTGTGCCTGCGCTCAGCCTGAGTGCCCATTTCTGCTAGGAGCCGCACCTCCCCTGCGTTCACCATAGCAGGACTGGAGGCCGCACTCACCCTCCGGGGAGAAGGCTGCCGAGCTTCCCCATCCCTCCCGCGTTGCTGCAGCCCGCTGGTCCCCGGAGCTTCACTATCCTCCGACCCTTTCCCCCTGCTCCCCTCCAGGGAAGACGTGTCACCATCATGGCCATGAGCTGCCTCGGCTGAGGGTGTCCCTGATGGGCTGGCTTCCTCTTCCTCCTCCTCTATATCTGACGCGGACACAGTGCCAGCTTGAGGGGTCGCCTCCTCACCTGGCGAGTCACCATCTGAAAGCAGGGAGGCACAAGAGTTGCTTTAGAGTGAGGACAGGGCGGCAGCGTGGGAGGCATGAGTGCTGCTGTGCACTGCATTGGTTCGATAGTGGCAAAGGATGCTGGTGTGAGGCGCAAGTGGAAAGAGAGAGGTCAAAAAGGTGATGACCTTACCATTGGTGCCCAGAACAGGGTCAGCATCTCCAGTGGCGACGGGGCCACTCAGCCGGCCTGCCATGATCCGCTCCACTCGCTGCTCGAGGTCGCTCAGCTGTTTCAGGTCAGGATGGCCTACCCCGGTCTGTCGCTGCTGTCTTCTGTTATGCGCCAGCTTGGCCTGCAAGAGAAAGGACAGCCTCTAAGTACAGTGTCAAGCCCTGATCTTGCCCGCACTGCCTCCCATGGTCGATTAGCCCTGACAGTGTGTAAAGCCCTGAATGTGCAAGTGCTTTTCATGACAGTCCCATAGCTGCTGGATGAGGGCTGGCCATTAGGGCTTTCAGGCCCCTTTGGCCATAAAGTGAGGTGCACATGCAGGGAGAGGAGGATACTGGAAATGGTACTCACCCTGACAACCCGAGTGAGGTCGTTGAATTTTTTCCGGCATTGGGTTGGAGTCCTGCCAACAACGCTGTTGGACATGACCCTGTTTGCCACATCCCTCCATGCTTTCCGATATTCAGTGGGCAGCGGCCTCCTGCCACCCTCAGGGTAGAGGATATGGCGCCTGCGATCCACTGCGCCAACCAGCAGCCTCAGGTCACCCTCGCCGAAGCGCTGCGCTCTCTCCCTGGCCTTCTCCATTCTCCTGGGCATGGAGCAGTTCCAGAAGCAGTGTTCAGGCCTTGCCTTAGGGCTGCAGTGTGCAAGGCGTGGCAGCCAAACAATTCCACCCTCCCCCTTTAAGTGCTGACTGTCTGCCCTCAATGAGCAACTCGCCGCACCTACGCTGTGCCCGCCTTCGGTGTTTGCGCCCCGGATCGCCGGCTTAGCGCCTAATGATAGTCGTGCATCGCCTGCTTTAGCGCAGCAGCAACCTGTTGGGGCAATGCAACTGAATATCGGCGAAGGTGGCGCTAAATTGCGCCGGGCGCAAAAGTTAGCGAACGCCATGCTGTAGCGCCCCAAACGTGGCTATACAGAATTTCTAGGCCTATGACTCTATGGGCTGGATTTTGTCATGGGGCGGGCTGGGGTCGTGTCATCCGCTTTTCGTGTTATCCACCCGATTCCAAATCGATGTGGGAGATTGATGTGATTTTCACATAATTGGGCAATTGAGCTCCAGCGTGTGGGAACCCATGGCCCAATTAGTTTTTTCAGTCTGAAACTCGCCTCCGATGACGTCATCATTGCGGCTGCATTTAAGGTCTGTGTAAGAGCCGAAGCACCACTACAGTCTGCAAGAAGCCTTGCTTCTTCTGCAGACTGCCAACCTTTTGGCCTTTGCAGTGAGAGGGACCTGGAGGCAGAATGAGCAGTGGGAGACCTAAGTCTGCTCCCAGATTTGATGACGTCGCCCTGCAAGCTTTGGTGGAGGGAGCAAAAGCTAGTAAGGAGGTGCTCTTCCCTTCTTCAGGGAGGAATAAGCCGCCCCAGCAGACAAAGGCTGTGTGGATCCAAGTGGCCCAGGAGGTTAACTCATTGTCGATGATCCGCAGAACCTGGCTTCAGTGCAGGAAAAGGTTTCATGACCTTCTGCGCACTGGAAAAGTGAGTATGAATTTGCCATCACCCTCAATCTGATCCCCATTGCCTCTCCTCACCAGCACTCAGCTTTAGCAACCTCTTCCTCCACATCCCACTTGACACTGACATCCCTGCGCCCTTACCCATTCCCTCTCTCTGTATGGTCACATTCACCTAACTATTCAACGATGCAGCCCTCACAATACCTATCACTGTGCTGCTATGGAAACAACTTACAAAACACAGGGAGGCCCCTTGGTCTTGCTAACTCACTCCATCTTTGTCTCCTTCTAACCATCAATGATATGGATTCTCGACACTCACTCCTTCATTCTCACTCAAACTCCACTTGTCTCCCTCATTGCAGGAAAAGAGAGCTTACAATAAGAGGGAAAGAGCGAGGATAGTAGGAGGGCCACCCTCAGTAGTCCACCTCACCCCTTGGGAGGAGGCGGTCCTGGAGATCGTGGGACTCGAGGACGATGCGCAAGTGGGGGACGGACAGAATGGTGCATCAGAGAAAGCTAGTGACAGAATAGTTTATCATCTCTCTCATTGACATTGCATGAGTCACTGATAATGATTCTGAAGCTCTAACAGATGGACTTATGATCATCTGCAATATGCAATGTGCATGTAACCTTGGCCTCACATCTCTGACTCTTTCCTTTACTCCATCACAGGACCATCGCAAGCACCCGTCCCCACTATCCAGGAGGAACAGCCTGAGCCTCCAGAATCCTCAGAGGAAGCTGCAACCTCTGAGGGCGCAGCATCAGCAGAATTCTGCCAACCCAGCACCAGCGCAGACACTCACACCTCGGTGGGACCATCGCAAGATAGAGTAGTGTTGTCACCTGGTGTATCACAGCTCACAAGTGAGCATCAGCAGATTGTGGAGACAGGGACAGCAGCGGAGAGTCCTAGTCGGAGGGCGCAGGACTCTCCCAGCTCGGCTCAGCTGCATGCCGACGCTCTGTCTCTGGGTCCATCCAGAAGAACAGCGGTGCTGGAACTCCAGGAACAGGTGCTGGATACTGCAAAGGCTATGGGCCCTGACAACATTCCGGCAATAGTACTGAAGACTTCTGCTCCAGAACTAGCTGCGCCCCTAGCCAAGCTGTTCCAGTACAGCTACAACACTGGCATCTACCCGGCAATGTGGAAAATTGCCCAAGTATGCCCTGTCTACAAAAAGCAGGACAAATCCGACCCGGCCAATTACCGTCCCATCAGTCTACTCTCAATCATCAGCAAAGTGATGGAAGGTGTCGTCGACAGTGCTATCAAGCGGCACTTACTCAGCAATAACCTGCTAACTGACACCCAGTTTGGGTTCCGCCAGGGCCACTCAGCTCCTGACCTCATTACAGCCTTGGTCCAAACATGGACAAAAGAGTTGAACTCAAGAGGTGAGGTGAGAGTGACTGCCCTTGACATCAAGGCAGCATTTGATCGAGTGTGGCTTCAAGGAGCCCTAGCAAAACTGAAGTCAATTGGAATCAAGGGGAAAACTCTACATTGGTTGGAATCATACCTAGCACAAAGGAAGTTGGCTGTGGTTGTTGGAGGTCATTCATCTCAATCACATGACATCACTGCAGGAGTTCCTCAGGGCAGTGTCCTAGGCCCAACCATCTTCAGCTGTTTCATCAATGACTTTCCCTCCATCATAAGGTCAGAAGTGGGGATGTTCACTGATGATTGCACACTGTTCAGCACCATTCGAGACTCGTCAGATACTGACGCAGTCTGTGTCCATATGCAGCAAGACCTGGACAACATTCAGACTTGGGCTGACAAGTGGCAAGTAACATTCACACCACACAAGTGCCAGGCAATGACCATCTCCAACAAGCGAGACTCTAACCATCTCCCCTTGACATTCAATGGTATTACCATCGCTGAATCCCCCACCAGCAACATCCTGGGGGTTACCATTGATCAGAAACTGAACTGGACCAGCCATATAAATACTGTGGCTACAAGAGCAGGCCAGAGGCTGGGAATTCTGCGGCGAGTGTCTCACCTCCTGACTCCCCAAAGCCTTTCCACCATCTGCAAGGCACAAGTCAGGAGTGTAATGGAATACTCTCCACTTGCCTGGATGAGTGCAGCTCCAACAACACTCAAGAAGCTCGACACCATTCAGGATAAAGCAGCCTGCTTGATTGGCACTCCATCCACCACCTTCAACATTCACTCTCTGCACTGTGGCTGCAGTGTGTACCATCTACAAGATGCACTGCAGCAACTCGCCAAAGCTCCTTCAACAGCACCGTCCAAACCCGCGACCTCTTCCACTTAGAAGGGCAAGAGCAGCAGACGCATGGGAACATCACCACCTACAAGTTCCCCTCCAAGCCACACACCATCCTGACTTGGACCTGTATCACCATTCATTCACTGTCGCTGGGCCAAAATCCTGGAACTCCCTTCCTAACAGCATTGTGGGTGTACCTACACCATATGGACTGCAGCGGTTCAAGAAGGTGGCTCACCACCACCTTCTCAAGGGCAATTAGGGATGGGCACTAAATGCAGGCCTAGCCAGCCAGCGATGCCCACATCCCATCAATGAATTAAAAGAAGGAGTCTCTGGCAGATTTTGTCTCCATGGTCATTGCGATTGTGGAGCGAATGGAGGAGTCCATAGCGAACATGAACAGAGACGTTGTGGAGTCATTGGCGCATGAACGCAGCACCATGGAAAGGATGGCAACCTCCGTGGAAAGGATGGCTACAGTAGATGAGAGGATGGCTATGGCCATGGAGGAGCTAAGTCACCAGAGTATAGAAAACATGGTGCGTGTTCAGAATAGACTGACATCTTTGGAGGAGCGATGGTCAGCTATTGAACAGAGAAACCAGACCTTCATGGAAGTCCTTCTGAGTAGGACTGCCAGTGCAGATACGGGTCCCCATGGCTCCCCTGATTTGCAGCAAGGTGCTCTCAAGCCACTTGCAAGTGCTGAGGTGGACCTGACCCATGAGAGGGAAGTTGGTGGCAGAGAACAAGGAAGTGGGGGCTCCTCTCCAAGCACTCACATTTCCATGCCACTGCCAAGTCCTTGGCCAGAGCCCCACCAGAATCCCCACTCAACTGAGATCGGCGTCTCAATCCCTGCACAGCCGCAGGAGCAGCAGACTGTTGCCGAGCCCTCACAGGTTCGCAACCCCAGAGGACGCCTGCCAAAGGTGTCGAGACAGCAGCAGCAAGAAAATGAGCAAGAGGCCTCCACATCTGCTGAAGCCACAAGAGAAGCACTACGTAGGAGCACGCATAAGAGAAAGATACTGCACAAATAGTCACAAGGGTAGTCACTTGGGTGAAATTTTGGGGGCGATTTTAACTGAGCTGTGAGGCGGGCTTTGAGGCGTGCGGGGGGTTAAAATCATTAAAACTGGTGGGGGGACCCCCCCCCACCCCACCTAGCTCCCGACCCCGAGCCATTTTAACCCAGGTGTGTCTGACGGTCCTGAATCAGTCCCGCCTCCAACAGGCGGGACTGGTCTTTAAGGCCCTTAATCAGCAATAATTGGCCTTTATAATGCCATTTTAACAGGTCCTTGCATTTTAAACCCTTTTCCCACGTAAAACATGCCTGGTGGGGATCACGCCTGTGAAACCTGACGTGAGCACTATTGGTTTGCTGACTATCAGCTGCAGGTCAACCAGTAAAGAGGAGATTTGATCAGTCATCATTTGCAGGTGGCAGGACTTTGTTGTTTCAGACCTGGGGCAACTTTTACCAGGCTTAACCACACCTGTGGAAGGTTGGAGCCTCACACACATCTCCAGTGTGAACTCCTGGGAAACCCCTCTCGCCACCCTCACTCAGCGCTTCCTCAGCGGAGGCATATGCCAGAAGCATGGTCTTAGGTTCATTAATAACTAGACATTCTTATTATGAACACAGCTAGCTTTTGCTAGACACTTTATTGAGCACATGTGGACTAGGTACAGTATCTGTAGAGGCATCCATCTTGACTCTGCCTTGTGGGTAGCCTATTGCCTCATGGGTAATGTAGTCTTAATATACATACAGCTGGGTAGTGTAGTCTTATATACAGCTCTACACAGCTCTACGGCTCCACCTAGTGTCCACTATAGAATGGCATGTTATTGATCATTACATCCCCCTTTCTTTGAGGTTTAACAAAATCAATATCAATCAACTTTCAAGAAAACAATAAAGATAATATCAGTAACACTTTTGTTAGTGCTCTATAAACATAAACATTTTCAAAACAGTCAACACATTTTCAAAGCATTACATTGTACTCAAAGATTAAGTTTGTCAGGCTTTTTTACTTCACGTGTGGATCTTCTCAACATGGGTAAGTCTGATGTGTCTTTATGAGATTGTTCTGGCGGTGAATGACAAGATGCAGTTGCGGCATTGTCATCAATCTGCTCTTGTATGGATCGAGGTCTCCTTGCGATCTTTGCTTGGAGAGGGTTTCAGAGTTTCCTTCACTCTTCATGCCATAACTCTCAATGTAGTCAATGCACTCTCGAAAAACTGCTGGCAGCTGGATCCCATCATACAGCATAGTCCTCTCAGCAGCCTCGGCTAATGGAACACCAAAGATTGGCCTGAGGGAAGAAGGAGTATCCACCGGAACTGCTTCCTGCTCTGGTGCAGGCTTCTTCTTTTTCTTTTTCTCTTTCCACTGCTTAACAACATCTGCTGCGGTTATATCTTTGGACTTTTTCTCCTTGTGTTTTTCCTCTTTGTGCTTTTCTTCCTTTGGCTTCTCTTTGACCTTAAAGTCTTTTTCTTTCTTCTTGGAGAAACTAGGCTTTTTGAAGACATGGATACCCTTTGGCCTTTTCATCCTTGATGGGCTCTCTGCTTCATCACCTGAGTCATCTGGTCTGCTTATGGCACAGTTTATACGGTAGACTCTCTTGACCAGTTCTAAGTCTTCACAAGCTTTGCCACCTAGTATCGAATCAAGTCTTTCAGCCACAACAGAAAACATGAGATGATGCACTTTGTCTTTGACTGTCACTTTAAGTCTGCATACACCTAAGCTATCTATTTTCTGACCATTATAGTTCTTCAGTAGTACTGACTTTTTCTGTATTTTGGGCTTTTCTTTCATATGTTTAATGTCAATCATACTGATTAAGTTTGCTTTTGCCCCAGTGTCCAGCTTCAATGTAACTAATGCTCCATTTATCTGCAGTGGGAGCATCCATTTGTCCACTTTTACTGCATTGACTTTATGTTCAGCATTGTCCATTTCTGAGGGCTGCACATTTTCTGTATCTTTTTTGATATCGTCACATGACACCATTCCTACAAAAAATGTCTCACTTAAATCAGTGTCCTCAATCACATTAACTTGTTGCCCTTTCATTGTTTTTACTTTTGAAAAGCATTGTTTGGCAAAGTGATTCTTTCCATTACACTTTGTGCACATTTTTCCAAACGCTGGGCATTGTTTTAACTGGTGTTTGTAACCACAGCGTTTACAATTAAAAATTTCATCCTCCGATTGCTTTGCATTTCTGTTCTGCCCATGTTTCTTCCCCTTGTAGGACACAGCACCGACAGCAGCATTATCACTCATTACAATTGCATCATTATTGATTTCACTGAAAGTCTTCACGTGCTTTTGAGCTAGCTCGCTGGCTTGGCATATGTTCACCGCATTTTCCAAATTTAGTTCGGTTTCTCTCAACAGACGTTCCCTGACTTTTTTATCATGAATACCAAACACAATCTGGTCATGAATCATGGATGCTTTGAGTTCAGAGAAATTACATGTCTGTGCTTTCAGTTTCAGATAAGTTATAAAGCTATCAAAAGTCTCATTTTGCTGCTGTGTCCTTGAACAGAACATGTTTCTTTCATAGGTCTCATTCTTTTTGGGAGAGCAATGTGCATCAAATTTTTTTAGCACATCTTCTAATTTTTCTCTGTTCTCCTCTGGATTAAATACAAATGTATTAAATACCTCTATCGCCTGTGGGCCTGCAACCGTAAACAGCAACGTTATCTTCCTTGTGTCTGGCTTCGTACCGAATCTGATGGCTGCAATGTAGAGTTCGAATTGTTGTTTAAAAGTCTGCCAATTGTAGTCGATATTTCCTGTGAGTTTCAAACGCTCTGGTGGCTTCAAATTCTCCATGTCACTTTTCACAATTTTCAGCAGATCTTCACCATCCTGGTACCATCTTATGTTCATTAATAACTAGACATTCTTATTATGAACACAGCTAGCTTTTGCTAGACACTTTATTGAGCACATGTAGACTAGGTAGAGTATCTGTAGAGGCATCCATCTTGACTACTGCCTTGTGGGTAGCCTATTGCCTCATGGGTAATGTAGTCTTAATATACATACAGCTGGGTAGTGTTGTCTTATATACAGTTCTACACAGCTCTATGGCTCCACCTAGTGTCCACTATAGAATGACATGTTATTGATCATTACACATGGGAGCCATTTTTCTCCTTCCTTTCTTGGCAGTAGAGGAGCTTGAGCACCAGGCGCTGCAGCAGCAGAACCAGGAACAACAGCAGCACCAGCAACAGCAGCAGCAGCAGGAGCGACAGGCTGCTGCTCCCCCACCTGAGGCTACACAGGCCAGAAGGGGCCAGTGCATGTAAGCCCGTCGGCGCAGGAGATACCCCACAAACAAGGTCTACAGACACAGGGTCAGCTACCTCAACATGTCTCAGCAGCACTGCCAAAGGCAGCTCCGACTTTTGCGACACGTAGTGACTGACATCTGCGCAATGATACAGCAAGACCTGCTGCCCAGAGGACCAGGTGGACACTCCTTACCAGTGGCCATCAAAGTCACCACCGCACCCAACTTTTTTGCCTCAGGCTCATTCCAGGGATCATCAGCAGACATCAGCGGCATCTCCCAGTCGGCCGCACACACTTGCATCATGCAGGTAACTGATGCCCTCTTTGCCCTCGCGCACAATCACATCCATTTCACCAGGGATCGCGCAAATGTGACGGCGCGAGCAGTTGGATTAGCTCATCTGGCAGACTTTCCAAGGGTGCAGGGTGTCATTGACTGCACACATGTGGCCCTTAGGGCACCCCATCGCAATCCAGGTATTTTTGTTAACCGCAAGGGCTTCCACTCCCTTAACGTTCAGCTGGTGTGTGACCACAAGAAGGAGATTTTGCATGTTTGTGCCAAGTACCCTGGCAGTTGCCATGACTCCTTCATACTGCACCAGTCTAGTGTGCCTCCACTATTCAGGCCGCCAGACCAACTTCACGGATGGCTACTTGGAGACAAGGGCTAACCCCTGAGGACTTGGCTAATGAAGCCGTTGAGGAGGCCAGCCAATGAAGCTGAGGGGCGCTACTACTCCAGCCACATTTCCACCAGATCCAGAATCAAGCAAACCATCGGCTTGCTGAAAATGCGCTTCAGATGCCTGGATAGATCAGATGGAGTCCTATAGTACTCAGCAGCCAGGGTCTCCAGAAACGTCATGGTTTGCTGTGCACTCCACAAGATGGCACAGCGTCGTGGCTTGCAGATTCCTGCGGACCAAGTGGCTCCTCACATACCCTCCTCAGATGATGATGATGATGATGATGAGGAGGAGGAGGAGGAGGAGGAGGGTGAAAACAAGCATCCTGCAGAGGCCCATCAACCAGCGGCAGCATTAGACGAGAACATTGCTGGCTGGGATGCAAGGAACGCACTCATCCTGGCCAGATTTGCTTAGCCTAGTAAATCAAACTCTTTTGCCTCGCAGCTTCTTACCTGAGTATTGACAATGGCCAAACCCTGCGGATTCCGAGCTATTTGACCAGCATCCTGACAACTGCAAGTAATCCTAAGCCCTCAATGTGAAAGCCCCATTCACGAAATGTCACACACCAGAACTGCAACAGTTGCCATCAGAATTTTTATGCACAAGAACCAACTGATGGCATTTTTACAATATACACAACATTTCACCCAAGTGACTACACTTGTGACTACTTGTGCTTTATTTTCCTCTTACATGTGCTCCTACGTAGTGGTTCCACTGTGGCTTCAGCAGATTTGGAGGCGCTTTACTCACTTTCCTGCTGCTCCTGTCTCGACACCTTTGGTGGGCGTCCTCTGGGGTGGCGAGCCTGTGAGGGCTCGTCAGCAGTCTGCTGCTCCTACGGCTGTGCAGGGGTATCTCACTTGGGTGTGGACTCTGGCAGGGCTCTGACCGAGGGCTCTGCAGTGGCATGGAAGTGTAAGCGCTTGGAGAGGAACCCCCGCGTCCTTGATGTCTGCCACCAACCTCCCTCTCATGGGTCAGCACCCCCTCCACGCCTGCAAGTGGCTTGAGAGCACCTTGCTGCACATCAGGGGGGCCATGGGGACCCGTATCTGCAAAGGCAGTCCTACTCAGAAGGACTTCCATGAAGGTCTGGTTTCTCTGTTCAATAGATGCCCATCGCTCCTCAAGATATGTCATTCTATTCTGAACACTCACCATGTTTTCCATACCCTGGCAACTAACCTCCTCCATGGCCGTAGCCCTCCTCTCCTCTACTGTAGCCAGCCTTACCACGGAGGCAGCAATCATTTCCACGTAGGCAGCCATCCTTTCCGTGTTGATGCGTTCATGAGCCACTGACTCCACAAACACTCTGCTCATGTTCGCTATGGACTCCTCCATTTGCTCCACACTCGCAGTGACCCTGGAGACAAAACCTGCCAGAGACTCCTGCATCTGTGCATGGAGCTCCATCACCTCTGATCTTATGGATGGACCCAGAGGCAGAGGGTCGACATGCAGCTGAGCCGAGCTGGCAGAGGCCTGCGCCCTCCGACGAGGACTCTCCACTGCTGTCCCTGTCTGCACAATCTGCTGATGCTCACTTGTGAGCTGTGATATACCAGGTGACAACACTACTCTATTTCCCGAATGTCCCCCCGAGGTGTGAGTGTCTGCGCTGTTGCTGGGTGCGCTTATTTCTGCTGACTCTGCGCCCTCAGAGGTTGCAGATTCCTCTGAGGAGTCTGGCTGCTCAGGCTCTTCCTCCTGCACAGTGGGGACGGGGGCTCTCGATGGTCCTGTGGGGGAGTCAAGGAAAAAGTTAGAGATGTGATGCCAAGGTTACATGCACATCGCATTTTGCAGATGATCATAAGTCCATATGATGTAGCTTCAGTATCATTATCAGCGACTTATGCAATTTCAATGAGACAGATGGAAAACTATTCTGTCACCAGCTTGCGGGGATGCTCCTGTCTGTCCTTCCCCAACTTCCGCATCTGTATCAGCCCCGACAATCTCCAGGACGGCTTCCTCCCAGGGAGTGAGCTGGGCTAATGAGGGTGGCCCTCCTCCTGTCCTGGCTCGCTCTCTCCTGTTGTGAGCTTTCTTCTCCTGCAATGAGGTAGACAAGTGGAGGTTGAATGAGAATGAAGGAGTGAGTGTAGAGATTGCATAGCATAGATACTTAGAAGGAGACAAAGATGGAGTGAGGTTGCAAGATCAAGGGCCCTCCCTGTGTGTTGTCAGTTGTGTTCAAAGCATCAGAGTGAGAGGGAGTGTGAGGGCTGCATGGTTGAATAGTTAGGTGAATGTGAGCATAGAGAGAGAGGGAATGGCTAAGGGTGCATGGATGTGAGTGTCAAGTGGGATGTGGTGGAAGAGATTGCTAAAGCTGAGTGCTGGTGAGAAAAGGCAATGGGGATCAGATTGGGGGTGATGGAAACTTCATACTTACTTTTCCAGTGCGAAGAAGATCATGGAATCTTTTCCTGCACTGTATCCAGGAGCCCCAAGGAGTTGACTTCCCCAGCCACCTGTAGCCACACAGCCTTGGTCTGACTGGGAGGCCTCTTCCTCCCTGAAGAAGGGAACAGGACCTACCTGTGGGCCCTAGCCCCATCCAACAATGCCTGCAGTGATGCCTCATCAAATTTAGGTGCAGCTCTTGCCCTCCCGCTAGCCATTGTTCCTGTCGGCTCCTGTGCCATCATAAGGGGAAAGCTTGAAAGCCTGCAGAGGAAGCAAGGCTTGCTGTGGACCTTAAATGCAGCAGCAATGATACCGTCATCGGAGGGGACTTGCAGTCATGAAAAACCCATTTGCAAAGGCTTCCCACACGTTGGAAATCAATTGGCCAATTGAGTTAAAATTGCATCAATCTCACACATCCATTTAGATTTGTGTGGGAATCACGAAATTCGGGGAACCCGACAACTGCCCGCACATGAGTTAAAATCGACCCCGTTGTGTTTATTTTTAAAATGCCATCAGTTGGTTATTGTAAATAAAAATTCTGATGACAACTGTTGCAGCTGTGGCGTGTGTCATTTCGCAAATGGGACTTCCACGTTGAGGGCTTAGGATTACTTGCAATTGTCAGTATGGTGGTCAGAGTGCTAGGAATCCGCTGGTTCTTGGCCATTGTCGGTGCTCTGGTAAGAAGCTGCGAGGCAAAAGTGCTTGATTGGCTAGGCTAAGAAATTCTGGCCAAGATGAGTGCATTCCTTGCATCCTGGGCAGCAATGTTCTCGTGTACTGCTGCCGCTGGTTGATGGGCCTCTGCAAGATGTTCCTTTTCGCTCTCCTCCTCCTCCTCCTCCTCCTCCTCCTCCTCCTCCTCATCATCATCATCATCATCATCATCATCATCTGAGGAAGATATGTGAGGGGCCACTTGGTCCTCAGGAATCTGTAAGCCACGACGCTGTGCCATGTTGTGAAGTGCACAGCAAACCACGACGATCCTGGAGACCCTGGCTGCTGAGTACAGCAGGGCTCCACCTGATCTATCCAGGCAGCTGAAGCGCATCTTCAGCATGCCAATGGTTTGCTCGATTATGGATCGGGTGGAAACGTGGCTGTAGTTGTAGCTCTCCTCAGCTTCGTTGGATGGGCTCCTCAACGGCATCATTAGTCACGTCTTCAGGGGATAGCCCTTGTCTCCAAGTAGCCATCCATTAAGTTGGTCTGGCAGACTGAAGAGCGGAGGCACACTAGACTGGCGCAGTATGAAGGAGTCATGGCAACTGCCAGGGTACTTGGATCAGACATGCAAAATTTCCTTCTTGTGGTCACACACCAGCTGCACGTTGAGGGAGTGGAAGCCCTTGCGGTTGACAAAAATACCTGGATTACGATGGGGTGCCTTAAGGGCCACATGTGTGCAGTCAACGATGCCCTGCACCCTTGGAAAGCCTGCCAGATTATCTAATCCAACCGCACATGCCGTGACACTTGCTTGATTCTTGGAGAAATGGATGTGATTGTGCGCGATGGCAAAGAGGGCATTGGTTACCTGCATGATGCAAGTGTGTATGGCCACCTGGGAGATGCTGCTGATGTCTGCTGCTGATCCCTGGAATGAGCCCGAAGCAAAAAAGTTGAGTGCAGTGGTGACTTTGACGGCCACTGGTAAGGGGTGTCCACCTGCTCCTCTGGGCTCCAGGTCTTGCTGCACCATTGCGCAGATGTCACCCACTACCTCTCGCGAATGTCAGAGCTGCCTTTGGCACTGCTGCTCACTCATGTTGAGGTAGCTGATCCTCTGTCTGTAGACCATGTTTGGGGGGTATCTCCTGCACCGACAGGCTTTCATGGGCTGGCCCCTTCTGGCCTGTGCAGCTTCAGGTGGGTGAGCAGCAGCTTGGCACTCCCGTTGTTGGTGCTGCTGTTGGTGCTGCTGTTGGTCATGGTTCTGCTGCTGCCGCGGCTGGTCTTCATCCTCATCTGATGTCCAGGAGGAAAGGAAATAAATGGTTCCCATGCTTCTGGTATATACCTCAGTTGAGGAAGCGCTCAGTCAAGGTGGCGAGAGGGGTTTCCCAGGAGGTCACACTGGAGATGGGTGTCAGGCTCCAAACTTCCACAGCTATGGTTATGCCTGCTAAAAGTTCCCCCAGACCTGAGACAACAAAGTCCTGCCACCTGCAAATGATGACTGATCAAATCTTCTATTTAATGGTGGAGCTGCAGCTGATAGTCAGCAATCCAATTGTACTCCCGCCAGGTTTCACCGTCGTGTTTCAGAGGAGACGTGAATCACGTGGGAAATGTGTTAAAATCGGAAAGGCCTCTCAAAATGTGATTATAGAGGCAATTTAGTGGTTGTTAAGGGCCTTAAGGGCCTATCCCACCTCTTGGAGGCGGGACGAAGACAGGATCAGAAACCACGCATTTGGGAAAATTGCTTGGAGGCGGGGTCGGGCCCGCCCACCACCTTTTGCAAAATCCAGCCCTATGACTCTAATACATTTATTATATTCAAATATATTTTAATGTATTCCTTACCTGGTATCCATACTAATATCATGAAATCAGGAGAGCTCTTGCTTCAGATGAAGTAAAGATAATAGGAGGAATTTTAACATGGGTGAGTGGGTGGGAGTGGGTGCAGGTGGGGGGTTAAATGGGCAAAGATTCCAAATGTGTCAGGAAGCTGGCTCCCACCCATCGAATTGCAGGTTTAACTGAGACGGGGAAAGGGGCGGGCAGCCAATCTGCTCCCAGGAGGCAGGTTGGCATTGTAAATATAATAATGAGGCTGGAAGGTGGGTGGCTTTGTCGGTTTTACTGTAGCCGGCCGGGTTTCTCAGGCCTCGGGAAACCTGATAGCTGCAGCAAGGCGAGGATAGCCTCTGGGAGCACTCATCGTGGGTTGGGAGGAGCAGGATTTCGTTCCCCCCCCCGGCCCCCCCGCTCCCCCACCATCAGACCGCATCCCCCCCATCGAAACCTGACCGACCCTCCCACCACCCTCCCCCCAACTCCGGCCCGGGATCGGACTCCCCAGGGTCGGTGGTTAGACTCCCTTGGAATCAGACCCTCTCCCTGGGTTGGGATCAGACACCCTTGGGATTGGACCCCCCGGGGTCAGTGATCGGACACCCCTGTTCCTGGACCTGCAGCCTCCTCTGGAGTGCTCCCTGCCTGACTGGAAGCCAAGCCTGTCAATCAGACTGACTTCCGGGTGGAGAACCTGTCAGGGCCAAGAGTCGCACGCTGTGGAGTTAAATATCTACAGCATGCGAGGAAACCCAGACTTTCAGGTTTCCCATCCAAAATTCCACTCCCCCACCGAGGAAACATGCCCCAGTAAATATCCAGCCCACTCTCCTGGTAATGGTGCTTTATTGGGTTTACCTCACAAGCAGCACCGCCGTAAGTGAATTTCAGAGGCTCTTCTGAGTGACGGCAGCATCTATTCTTGGGTTGGTTGCTGATTGTTCTTACTACATTGCTGGAATGCTCTGCTTTGAAACAAGTTGAGCTCGGGCACTCCAGACAGGTCAGTTGGTAAGTTGTCCACCTGATGTGAAATTGTACCATACGATCGAGGAAGCTCCAAAGTTCAATTGCTGGTCTGTTCTGAGATCTCAGTTTTTTTTGTAATTCATTCTTGGGCTGTGGGTGTAGCTGCCAGTTTGGGCATTTAATGCCCATCCCTAGTTGTCCTGAGGTGGTGGTGGGCCTGCTTCTTGAAAGTGGTTTGATATAATTGAGAGGCTAGTTAGACCACTGCAGAAGTCAACCACACTGGAGTCACATATAGCCTAGACTGGGTAAGGACAGCATGTTTCCTTCCCTAAAATGAGCCAGTTGGGTTTTTGTGACAATCTGACAGCTTTGTGGTCACTTTTACAGATTGTTTTTAAACTGAATTCAAATTCGCAAACTGCCATGGTGGGACTTGAACTCATGTTTCCTGGAGTTTTAGTCCAGGCCGCTGGATTACTAGTCGAGTAACATAACCCTACACTACTGTATCCAGGCAGTGATAGGTATACTACATTTGACCTGAGTGCACATGGGCTAGGGAGGGATAAAATTAACCAAGAAGTAATTGCTGATTGTTATTCAATAACCTCTGCTGAAAAGTGTACGCATGTGATGCCTTACATGACAAAGTAGCTTTTCCAACATTCACTGACTTTGCTCACTCACGAAGAATACTATTTGGGCAAAGTACTGGCGGGCGGCTGTTTGAACTCTAACTCAACACAGTTTTGCCATCTTAGAGCCATTTCAGTCCCAAACAGATGGCACTTGCTTCTCCTACCTCCCCCCCACTCTGGAACATTCAATGATTCTAAAATGAAGTGATTTAAGAGAAAACCAGATAGCTGGAAACATCATTATGAAAGAAGGCCATCCAGTGACATATAGAACCATATAACTGTACAGTAATTACAGAGCCTAGAATTTCCTATTGGCAGTAAGCCGGATGCTGGCTCTATTTGAATCTAATAAACATTCAAACCGAGAGCAGGGAGTAGTATACATTTCCCAACAATTTATACTTGATTCTAACTTGCTCTTGTGGTGAAGAGGCTGGTGTGTGCAGAAGTGCAGAACTGGTGAATGAAGGTAGTTTGTTACAGCTGACATCATTGCTCATTAAAGGAAGGATTCCTACCACCCATGTAAATCAGATGATGCTCCTCAGTCAGCCTATCACTTGTGGGGATTGAAAAGGAAACTGCTGGAGTTTCAGGATACACTAAAGCTGAAATTCCTGGGCCCTGGAGCATATATACTTGGGCTCTTTGCCGCCAGATAATGCTATTATCTGGGCAAGTGAAGCAGAGTTTGGCACGAGAGCTGGTTATGTTGATCGTCTGCACTGAAGTGAGTGTCACAAAGAGGTGGGACTGGGAAGATTACATCATCTGTCAAAATTCCCAGCAGTTCCAAATCATTTGCCCCATTGCAATGAATGCAACCGAATCTTAACTGGACCAGCCACTTAAACACTGTGACAACAAGAGCAGGTCAGAGGCTAGGTATTCTGCGGCTAGTGTCTCACCTCCTGACTCCGCAAAGCCTTTCCACCATCTACAAGGCACAAGTAAGGAGTGTGATGGAATATTCTCCACTTGCCTGGATGAGTTCAGCTCTAACAACACTCAAGAAGCTCGACACCATCCAGGACAAAGCAGCCCACTTGATTGGCACCCTATCTACCACCTTAAACATTCACTCCCTCCACCACCGGCATACTGTGGCTGCAGTGTGTACCATCTACAAGATGTACTGCAGCAACTCGCCAAGGTTTCTTCGGCAGCACCTCCCAAACCCGCGACCTTTTCCACCTAGAAGGACAAGGGCAGCAGACGCATGGGAACACCACCACCTCCAAGTTCCTCTCCAAGCCACACACCATCCTGACTTAGAAGTATATCGCCGATCCTTCATCGTCACTGGGTCAAAATCCTGGAACTCCCTCCCTAACAGCACTGTGGGGGTCCCTTCACCACACAGACTGCAGCGGTTCAAGAAGGCGGCTCACCACCACCTTCTCAAGGGCAACTAGGGATGGGCAATAAATGCTGGCCTTGCCAGCGACGCCCACATCCCATAAAACAAAACAAATAAAAAACAGACATGCTCGCCTGTCAGGGCCTGATCCTGGTGGAAGTGGAGCCTCTTATAAATTAAAGGGATGGCTTTCCTAAGTCATGGAGTGAAAGCAACAAATTCCAAAACCTGGACAGTGTAATTATTTTTAAACATCATTGGGGACAATTTTCACTTTGGCAAATTGGCATTAATGGGTGGTAAGGATCTAAAAATGGGGTTGGTGAAATCACTGCCACCTCTTCGTCACTGTGGGAGTACCTTCACCACATGGACTGCAGCGGTTCAAGAAGGTGGCTCACCACTACCTTCTCAAGGGCAATTATGTAAAGACAATAAATGCTGGCCTTGCCAGCGACGCCCATGAATGAATTAAAAAATCTATCTACAAGGTGCACTGCAGCAACTCGCCAAGGCTTCTTCGGCAGAACCTCTGAAATCAGTGACCTCCACCACCCAGAAGGACAAGGGCAGCAGGTGCATGGGAGCACCATCACCTCCAAGTTCCTTTCTAAGTCACACACCATCCCGGCTTGTACATGTATCGCCTTTCCTTCATTGCCGCTCATCAAATTCCTGGAACTCCCAACCTAACAGCACTGTGTGAGCACCTTCACCAGGCAGACAGCAGCAGTTCAAGAAGAAGACCCACCACAACTTTGTCAAGGGCAACCAGGGATTGTCAGTAAATGCTGGCATTACCAGTGATGTCCATATTCCAAGAAAGAAAAAAAAGGGTTTCTGCCGAACTTCCGCCAATGTTATGACGGCAGAGTGGGGGAAAACGCAAGGAAATTCATGGCAATAAAGATGATGATACTTTAAAGGGGAATCATGAGCTGCACTTCATGTTGCAAAGCTAAATCATTTCTTCATGCCACAGTGCACAGTAGTGCATTCTCTAACACCACTGGTGAATGATGAATTTTACCTCTAGATTTGACTATTCCAACGCACTCCTGGCCAGTCTCCCACTTTCTATCCTCCGTAACCTTGAGGTCATCCAAAACTCTGCTGCTCATGTCCTAACTCACACCAAGTCCCAGTCACCCATCACCCCTGAGCTCGCTGACCTACATTGGCTTCCGGTTAAGCAATGCCTCAATTTTAAAATTCTCATGCTTGTTTTCAAATCCCTCCATGGCTCCATCCACCGAGATATCTGCACTCCTTCAATTCTGGCCTCTTGCGTATCCCTAATTTTAATCACTCCACCATTGACTGCCGTGCCTTCAGCTGCCTGGGTCCTAAGCTCTAGAATTCCCTCCCTAAACCTCTCCACCTCTCTACCTCTCTCTCCTCCTTTAAGATGCTTTTTAAAACCTATCTTTTTGACCAAACTTTTGGTCACACGTCCTGTAAGGGGTTTTAGATCGCAGCGGTTTCTCTCTCTAGAGGCCTCTCTCTCTTGCACAGTAAAACCTTGAGTGGTTCGACCCACTCGCCCCTTAGATTCTATACTCTGGACTTTGGGGCAGGAACTACAATGTAGAGAAAACTCTTATAGACCAAGTTTGATGAAACAAAATGAAATTTTATTGCATATAGTGACACAAATCAAATGCAAGCAAATAAGAGAGTACATGGGAGGGAAAAACACAAACAAATCATAATGATACAATACTAACGAAGGCAAATACAGGCATATTATACTCTACAAAAATCATCATGAAATAGGGAAACACACGGAACATTGAGGGATAACAACTCATGTTAATTATACCCTTAAATATCCACCCCCTTAAACCTATCTAGATCTGATTATGGAGGGCCAGAAACATGCTCACCAATCCAACTAGGAAGTGCAAGGTTTTGAAACCGGTCTGCGTTTGATCCTTTCAGGCGTCCTGTCTCCACGTGGTAGTTGGAGCCCCAGTGAGCTGCGCCACACCTCTCTCCTGAGGTGGGGGTCGGGGGCGGCTGGACACCGGCTGCTTCTGTCGTTTTATTTTGTCTCTTCACCCAAGCCTGGAGAGGGCCTCTCGTTTCGTCAACGGCCCGGGGCTGGTCGATGATCTCCCGATGTTTTACCCCGGGGTGGGTCGCCGGCTCGAACGGTCTTCTTGATGGCGGTTTGGTCTTCTTCTTCTTCCTCTCCGTCGATGGAGAGGAGTCCCGCTGATCTTCTCCCGAAGCGACTCCTCTTTACCCAGCTCAAAAGCTGGACAGGCCTGCAAGCTGGAAAGCTGATGAGATGTAACCCCTACCCGTGTGTTCTCACAATTATACTTCTTTTCCAGAAGCTCTTATCTCGCGCCAAATCAGGTTAGTCTTTGTTTAACTTTTGGCGGGCTTGTTGCACAACGGGGTAGTTATTATATTTTAAACTGTTCTTGGATGGCCGGTAACGGGCCATCTCTGGTCTGGAATGACCTTCATTGTTTTGAATGTCCTGGTGATGTCCTTAACGGGCCCTTGATGCTCTTCTCATGAATATGAAACTGTTCCCTTTTGTCTGGGTCAACATTTAGATGGCCTTTATCTACAGGCCGATCTCGACTGGATCTGCATCCAATCTATATGTATATGTGGGCGTCTGGTTTCGTTCTCTCAGAAACGGCTTCCAGAACTTACTTTGGGCTGAATCCACAAAGCTGTCTGAGGATTTGCAGGAACCATTTTAAAGTGTCCCAATAAGTTGATCATGGGGTCTGGTGGCCATTTTGAATGCCCCTTTTTCCTAGGCTTCTTTTAAAACAGTCTTTAAAATCATGGCCTCTTCTGCCATTCGACCCTTTATAATATAAAGTTCAATTTTGCGAATCCTACAGTCCTAATAGCTCTTATGTCAAATTTTGTTTGATAACGCTCCTGTGAAGCACTTTGGGATGTTTTACTACATTAAAGGTGCTATTTAAATACAAGTTGTTGTTGCTGTTGTGAATTCTCCAGCGCCACTGGTACATGGCAGTGTGTTCTCTATCACCACTGGTGCCAGCATGCATTGGAATAAATAAATTTCAGCCCATGATGTCAGTGAACATGAAACAAATTGCTCACCATTACCATTTAACCCAGCTGCAACCTTTGGGGAGGAAAAGAAGATTGTGTAGAAACAATAAAGAACTCTTTGGATACACAAACAACTTGATGGAGAAGACTCAGAGGTTCTGTTAAACCACCAGCGTCAAACAGCCCACATTCATTAATTTTGACTGACACCTGAATAAAGTGAATCATATTATTTTTAAACTGTTGCCAAGTTGTTTAATGTTCAAAGCTGAAACCATCCCATGTTCTGACTGAACTGTTTTTTTAACCGAGTTCTGCAGCATTTAACACTGCAGCAAGGAAGGGAACTGGGGACCATTTCCCACTCGCGCTTAAGCTGCTGCTCACAGCAGGCAACTAAGGAGAATTATGAAATTTATAAATAAAAGTTACATTTCTTGTTTTTTTTTATGAAGAGCAGCTATCACCCTGGCACTTCATCAAGCCAAACCATCGTCATAATTTATAAACTTTCCATTAGGCTCCAACAACAGTTGAAGAAAATTTACAAACCTCCATCTAATCACTGGAGATTTACCAACAGTATTTCACCCTGGGATTTATTCCAGGAAACTTTCCCAATTGCACGGAGTTTCTCATAACCTTAAGCCATTTCATGGCTCAACCAATTTAGGAAAGCCTCCAACAACACAAGTTTACACAACAGTATGTGTTGTATAGAGCCTAATGGGATCCATGTTATTGACTCATGCAGTGTTCATTATAACACCCTCTTTCTTAGCAGTAAATTCCCCATTTAAGTCTCATTTTCCTGTGGAATGTGCAGCATATTACACTGACCCTACATTAAGAGTAATTTCATAATCACTGGCATTACTTAAATGCGTGATAGCTGTTACCAAGCAGTAAAAAAAAAGTAAGTGGCTTAACATTTCCTGTCAGCAGTGAGATTCTTAACATAATAATAATGGTGTTTATGGTTGAGATTACCTGCTTAGAACATTTAGTTATTATAAATAAATCTGTTTAAAGTCTCAATTTTCACATATTAATCAAATAGAATAATGAATAATGGAGTGATTACGAGGCTGTAATCTATTTGAGGGGTTCAGCCAGCAACGTAACAGTTAAGCTCACATAATTTATTTTTAATGCTTTTATGATTTTGATCAGGTGAGGATTGTTAGTGCTGTTCAATGGAAGAATTTAAATTTTGTATGGTATCAGCATCAAACATGTCAAGTATATAATAGATGCAGATCATGGCTCCTTCTGCTCTCTCCCAACAATTTGCCTTGGCTTCAACATCAGGAGAGCAATGCCTATTGCACAATTTTCCATTCCTCACAGTCAGCCTGTGTAAGATTGACAATTTAGTGGCAGTTAGCACACAATCAGGAGCCATTCTGAGATCTGGATTGTGACTCTCACTTGTATAGAACCCTTTCAACCAGCAGACAGATGAGAGTTTAATGGCATCATTCAGGCTTGGTTTTGAACCCAGGTCCCAGAAATAAAAGGCTAGCCTCTGGGTGGCTTATAATCATGAATCTAAACACTTATTATTGATAGAACATGCACTTTGTGTTAGTTGTTATTTATTTATTTATTCCAATGTTGGGAGGACTCGTAAAAATCAACATTTCATTGTGCAGTACACACGTCTGTTGCATATATGACAAATAAAATTGAATTGAATTGAATTGAATTGAGTTGTGGCTCCGTTGGTAGCTCTCTCGCCTGACTCAGAAGGTTGTGGGTTCAAGTCCCACTCCAGAGACTTGAGCACAAATATCTAGGATGATGCTCCACTGCAGTGCTGAGGGAGTGCTGCACTGTCAGAGGTGCCATCTTTCGGATGAAACGTTAAACTGAGGCCCCATCTGCTCTCTCAGGTGAACGTAAAAGATCCTATGGCATTATTTCAAAGAAGAGCAGGGGAGTTATCCCCGGTGTCCTGGCCAATATTTATCCCTCAATCAAAATCTAAAACAGATAATCTGGTCATTATCACATTGCTGTTTGTGGGAGCTTGCTGCGCGCAAGTTGGTTGTGGCATTTCCTACATTACAACAGTGACTCCACTTCAAAAAGTACTTAATTGGCTGTAAAGCACTTTGGGACGTCCAGTGTTCATGAAAGGCGCTATATAAATGCAAGTCTTTCTTTCTTTCTTTCTTTTTTTCTTTCTTTTTTTCCTTCCTATCTCTAGTGGCATAGCTCACAGTAAGCCTATATTATATGAACAGGAGCATTAAAGAGGTAATCTTTCAAATTCAAGTGGCCAGCAGGGAACTTTGGAAATTTTGGGGTGTAGTGCACATAACTTCTTAACCACTAACTTAAATGGTCATGTAACCATAAGCAGCACCTTTCCTGAATTTCCAATATGTGCTTCCAACAGGTGAGGCTTACTGCTGGCAGCACAATATTAGAAAATTGCTCCTATAACATGTAATGCATTATTTTCTGGTAAGGTGGAGATGTGTGCAACCTCACCATTGGTGTAAAAATGCATATCCTGAGGTTACTTGGAGGGTAATCTTTGTAGATTTAACAGCTGCTTGTAAATCTCTAACTCCTCCCTCACGTCAGAAAAATATAGTGGAAAATGATGCTGAGTTGGAGGATATGCTGCTTTAAAGCAATAGAGGCATTTACGTCGTGTGAGGCATCACATCAGGGTCACTGATTTATAATGACAGAATAAATTAAAATCCATTTTATTATATGGCATTCTGAGATTTAAACCAATGCTTTGGAGATTGAATTCTACGACTCTGCTCATTCTTCTGGATGTGGTGTATTTGGACTTTCAGAAGGCATTCGATAAGGTCCCGTATAAGAGATTAGCGTGCAAAGTTAAAGCACATGGGATTGGGGGTAAGATACTGACTTGGATAGAGAACTGGTTGGCAGACAGGAAGCAAAGAGTTGGAATAAACGGATCTTTTTCTGAGTGACAGGCAGTGACTAGTGGGGTACCGCAGGGATTGGTGCTTGGATCCCAGCTATTCACAATATATATTAATGATCTAGACGAGGGAGCTAGATGTAATGTCTCCAAGTTTGCAGGTGACACAAAGCTGGGTGGGCGTGTGTGCTGTGAGGCGGATGCAGAGAAACTCCAGTGTGATTTGGACTGGTTGGGTGATTGGGCAGATGCATGGCAGATGCATTATAATGTGGATAAATGTGAGGTTATCCACATTGGTGGCAAAAACAGGAAGGCAGATTATTATCTGAACGGCAATAGATTGGGAAAAGGAGAAGTGCAACGAGACCTGGGTGTCCTTGTGCACCAGTCGCTGAAGGTAAGCATGCAGGTGCAGCAGGCGGTTAAGAAGGCAAATGGTATGTTGGCCTTCATAGCGAGAGGATTCGAGTACAGGAGCAAGGATGTCTTGCAGCAGTTGTACAGGGCCTTGGTGAGACCACACCTTGTGTATTGTGTGCAGTTTTGGTCGCCTTATCTGAGGAAGGATGTTCTTGCCATGGAAGGAGTGCAGCGAAGATTCACCAGACTGATACCTGGGATGGCAGGAATAACGTATGAAGAGAGATTGGGTCGATTAGGCTTATATTCACTAGAGTTTAGAAGAATGAGAGGGGATCTCATTGAAACTTATAAAATTCTAACAGGACTAGACAGACTAGATGCAGGAAGGATGTTCCCGATGGCGGGGGAATCCAGAACCAGGGGTCACAGTCTAAGGATAAGGGGTAAGCCATTTAGGACAGGGATGAGGAGGAATTTCTTCACCCAGAGAGTGGTGAATCTGTGGAATTCTCTACCACAGAAGGCACTTGAGGCCAATTCATTAAATATATTCAAGAAGGATTTAGGTATATTTCTTAAGGCTAAAGGGATCAAGGGATATGGTGAGAAAGCAGGGACAGGGTACTGAATTTGGATGATCAGCCATGATCTCATTAAATGGTGGAACAGGCTCAAGGGGCCGAATGGCCTACTCCTGCTCCTATCTTCTATGTTTCTTTGAAAACCATAAAGTTACCTGTATGTATTTAATTTTTAGCCTGTATCAGTTTTAAAACTGAAGATAGATGGTATGCAAGCTGTACCAGATGGAGGTAGGTATGGGGTGGGGGGGAAGGTGAATTTTTGAGGGAATTTATCTGCTCATTGGCTGTAACATTGGCAGAAGTGTTGCAGAAATCCTAGAAGAATGGCATAAACACCATTTATGCTGTTTTTCTGGGGTTTTTGTGCCTCTTCTGCCGAACTTACTTAAGTGAGAGCACCTCTGCAGAAGTTCACCCCCCCTCACTAGGTGTTTAGCCGTACTGGGGAGCAGGGGTGTAGCTTAGCTGCGCTGGAGGGCAGTCAAGGGCTTTGTTAGCAATAGGGTCATGTTTTTGGTGTTTCTCAGTATTGGAGTCGGGGTTCTGCAGTTGGCAACACTGGGGTGGGAGTGCTGAGATTTTGACAACATGTGTGAGCAATTACTTTAATCGTAGAATCATAGAATAGTACAGCACAGAGGGAGGCCATTCAGCCCATCGAGTCTGCGCCGGCTCTTTCAAAGAGCAATCCAGTTAGTCTCACTCCCCTGCTCTTTCCCCATATCTGTGCAATTTTTTCTCCTTCAAGTATTTATCCAATTCCCTTTTGAAGGCTACTATTGAATCTGTATCCACCACCCTATCAGGCAGTGCATTCCAGAACCTAAACCCTTGTTGCGTAAAAAGGTGTTTCCTCGTGTCACCTCTGGTTCTTTTGCCATTCACCTTAAATCTCTGTCCTCTGGTTATTGGCCCTTCAGCTATTGGAAACAGTCTTTCTTTATTTACTTTGTCTAGACCCCTCATGATTTTGAACATCTCTATCAAATCTCCTCTCAATCTTCTCTGCTCGAAGGAGAGCAACCCCAGCTTCTCCAGTCTATCCAAATAACTTAATCCCTCATCCCTGGAACCATTCTGGTGAATCTTTTCTGCACCCTCTCCAAAACCTTCACGTCCTTCCTAAAGTGCGGTGCCCAGAATTGGACACAATACTCCAGCTGGGGCCGAACTGGTGTTTTATAAAGGCTTAGCATAACTTCTTGGCTTTTGTACCCTATGGGCTGGATTTTGTCATGGGGCAGGCTGGGGTCGTGTCATCCGCTTTTCCTGTTATCCACCCGATTCCAAATCGATGTGGGAGATTGATGCGATTTTCACATAATCGGGCAATTGAGTTCTAGCATGTGGGAACCCATGGCCCAATTAGTTTTATCAGTCTGAAACCCGCCTCCGATGACATCATCATTGCTGCTGCATTTAAGGTCTGCAAGAAGTCTTGCTTCTTCTGCAGACTGCCAACCTTTTGGTCTTTGCTGTAAGAGGGACCTGGAGGCAGAATGAGCAGTGGGAGACCTAAGTCTGCTCCCAGATTTGAAGACGTCGCCCTGCAAGCTTTGGTGGAGGGAGCAAGAGCCAGTAAGAAGGTGCTCTTCCCTTCTTCAAGGAGGAAGAAGCCTCCCCAGCAGACGAAGGCTGTGTGGGTCCAGGTGGCCCAGGAGGTCAACTCGTTGTCCCTCATCCGCAGAACCTGACTTCAGTGCAGGAAGAGGTTTCATGACCTTCTGCGCACTGGAAAAGTGAGTATGACTTTGCCATCACCCTCAATCTGATCCCCATTGCCTCTCCTCACCAGCACTCAGCTTTAGTAACCTCTTCCTCCACATCCCACTTGACACTGACATCCCTGCACCCTTACCCATTCCCTCTCTCTGTATGGTCGCATTCACCTAACTATTCGACTATGCCACCTTCACACTCCCTATCACTGTGATGCTATGAAAACAACTTACAAAACACAGGGAGGGCCCTTGGTCTTGCCAACTCTCCATCTTTGTCTCCTTCTAAGCATCTATGCTATGGATTCTCTACACTCACTCCTTCATTCTCACTCAAACTCCACTTGTTTCCCTCATTGCAGGAAAAGAGAGCTCACAATAAGAGGGAAAGAGCGAGGACAGGAGTGTTAAGTCTGTGTGTTCCAGTTGTATTAAGATTAATTACTGACACAGACTACAAGAATAAAGTTCAACAGGTCTTTACTAGTTGGAGGTCAGGACTATACTAAATACAATATCACTACACAGTACTTATATACCGGTGGTCACCACCGGTATTACGTATACAGCAGCCAGAGAAAGTAGTACATCTCTTAAGGTGGAACAGGCTTAAGTTCTCTTAAGGTGGAACAGGTTACATACACCACAATCCTCCCTTTTTAGCTTAACAGTCATATCCCCATTTAACATAACATAATAACATATATACATATATAACTTCAGGTATAAACAGTTCAAAGGTTCAGTCTCTCAGGAGGCCTTCTGATTCGGTTTGGATAACGCCTTTCAGTGGTCTCTGATTCTTGTTGCTGAGGTGACTCTTCTTGTTGGTTTCCTATGTATTGGACGTCATCATCAGGTACAGTCCCTGCCGAGGTAGATGCTTCAGGTTCATTAACATCTTCCACAGTTGTCTCTGTCGCAACCATGGGTTCGACCCTTGCTCTTGATTCTACCAGTTGATCCACATGATGCCTTATCACATTGTTACCAATATCTACTGTGTACATCAGAGGTCCTTGTCTGGCCCGAATTGTTCCGGACTGCCATTTTTCGTTTCCATAGCCCCTTGCCAACACTGGTTGTCCTACGTCGAAACTTCGAGTGGACTTGTTATTAACATGCCGGAACTGTTTGTTTTCCACTTCCCTCCGCACCTTTGGTTTTAACAAGTCCAACCTGGACCGCAACCTCCTGTTATAAAACATCATGGCAGGACTTTGGTTAGTCACTGCATGAGCGGCGTTTCGATATGCCATTAGGAAATTGTCCACCTTGTGTTGTAACGGAATCTGATCATCGTTCATGGCCTTTATTGCCTTTTTGAATGTTTGGACAAATCTCTCGGCCAACCCGTTTGTCGCCGGATGATAAGGGGCAGAGGTATAATGTTTCACCCCATTCTTCTTTAAGAATTTTTGGAATTCTTCCGACACGAACTGTGGTCCGTTGTCCGAACATATCTGTTCTGGCAATCCGTTCCTTGCGAATATTGTTCTTAACACCGCAATTGTCTTTTCTGAAGTAGTGGTATTCATCTTGATCACTTCTGGCCATTTGGAATGTGCGTCCACCGCAATTAGGAACATGGAGTCCATGAATGGACCAGCAAAGTCAATATGTACGCGTTGCCATGGGGCTGAAGGCCATTCCCATGGGTGTAGCGGTGCGATCGGAGGTGCATTTTGCACTTTTTGGCACCCAGCGCAGCTTTTTGTCAACTCCTCTATCTGTTGGTCAATGCCCGGCCACCATACATAAGCCCTCGCAAGACTTTTCATCTTAACTCCCCCCAGATGACCTTCATGCAGTTCCTTTAGAACTCTTTCCCGTAACTTGGGGGGAATAATCACTCTTGTCCCGTACATCAAAGTACCATGGCAGACGGACAGCTGGTCTCGCCTTGCCGAGAATGCCGGTAACAGAGGATCACCATGTGTTGGCCATCCCTTCACTGTCACCTCGTAAACTCGGGACAGTGTCGGGTCGTTCCTGGTTTCTCTTTCAATACTTGCATTGGTGACTGGTAAACACTCGATGATGGTCGAATGAAATAACTCAACAGGGTCAACTTCTGTCGTCTCTTCTGCTTCAGGTACTGGCAGGCGCGACAGCCCATCAGCATTGCCATGCTGCTTTGTACCTTTGAATTCTATTTGATATTGATGTGCCCCTAGGAAAAGGGACCATCTCTGGAGTCGCTGCGCTGTCATCACCGAAACACCCTTCTTAGGGTTAAAAATGGATACCAATGGCTGATGGTCTGTCAGAAGTGTGAATTTTTGGCCCTGCAGGTAATGATTAAACTTCTTCACTCCCCATACAAGGCTGAGAGCCTCCCTATCGATCTGCGCATAGTTGCGCTCAGCGGAGGTCAATGATCTGGATGCAAACGCGACTGGCCTTTCCGTGCCATTTGGCAACTTGTGTGAGAGTACTGCCCCAATACCATATGGAGAAGCATCACAAGCCAACCGAATAGGCAGTGTCGGGTTGAAGTGAGCCAGCACTTCCTCTGAGGTGATCAATTCTTTGCTTTTGCGAAATGCCTTCTTACATTTTTCGCTCCATTCCCATGGTACCCCCTTCTGTAAAAGAGCGTTCAGCGGGTGCAGTACCGTGGATAGATTCGGTAGAAACTTATGGTAATAGTTAATCAATCCTAGAAACGACCTCAACTGAGAGACATTATCCGGAGCGGGAGCCTTTACAACTGTCTCTATCTTGTCAGGAGACTTATGAAGCCCCTCCCGGTCAATGACATGACCACAGTACGAGATCCGCTTCTGAAAGAACTCACATTTCTGCCGATTAACTCGAAGTCCATACTCTTTCAGTCTGTTGAGCACCAGTTCCAAGTTTGCGAGGTGTTCTTCATCACCATCTCCTGTAATCAGAATATCATCCAGGTAACATTGTGTGCCTGGAATTCCCTGCAATACCTGCTCCATGGCCCTCTGCCAAATTGCTGGAGCCGATGCCACTCCAAAAACCAGCCTATTGTACCGGTACAAACCTCTATGCGTGTTGATCGTGAGGTACTGGCGTGACTCTTCTTCAACCTCCATCTGCAAGTACACCTGCGCCAGGTCTATCTTGGTGAAGTGTTTCCCGCCAGACAATGAAGCAAAAATATCCTCAATCCGTGGAAGCGGATACTGCGCCGTGTGAAGCACCGGATTAACGGTGATCTTGAAATCTCCACAGATGCGAACCTTCCCTGGTTCTCCTGGCTTGTTGCTCGAAGGACGTTTCATAACGGGAACAATGGGCGTAGCCCACTCACTCCAATCTACCTTAGACAGTACACCTGAACGTTCTAGCGCTTCCAGTTCCGCTTCTACAGTAGGTCGTATTGCATA
The DNA here is from genome assembly GCF_052327205.1 of Somniosus microcephalus. NCBI lineage: Eukaryota > Metazoa > Chordata > Chondrichthyes > Squaliformes > Somniosidae > Somniosus > Somniosus microcephalus. Next base: position 119,308,310 of record NC_140993.1, on the reverse strand, counting down.
GGGTACCGGTCTGGCTTTGAAAAATTTTGGTTGTGCATGTTCATCAATCTTGATGTTTGCCGTAATTCCTTTCAGTGTTCCCAGTCCTTGCTGGAACACCTCTTTAGCATCATCCAATATTTTGGACAATCGTTTAGGTTTGACATCTGTTTCCCCGGAATCTACCGTTAGTGCTTTTAAGGAGTGCCAGTCCATATTCATTTTCCTAATCCACTCCCGTCCCAGTAGTGGTGGACCTCCTTCAGGTAGCACATATAAGTCCATTACTTGGCTTTCTTCGCCCTTGTGGACCACTTTTACCTCTATCTTTCCGATAGGGTACACTCTTTGCCCCGTGTATGTTTTCAATATAATCTCCGTATCCCGTAGGGGAATATGTTGGAATAACCTTTTGTAATCTTTCTTATTCATGACCGTCAATGCCGATCCAGTGTCCAATTCCATCTTTACTTGGACTCCTGCTATCTGAAGAGTGACCCAAATTGTCTGGAGATCTGCATCCTTACCAATGTTGTGTACTCTTAAGCTACCCAGTTCATTACTGCTAGCGTCTGAATCTGACTTCTGTTCGTTCGAACTGGTCTTTGTCACCTTGTGCACCTTTATGTATTTTCCTTGCGGTGACTTTTTGTTGCTGGTCTTCTTTCCTGACCGGCATACTTTAGCTATGTGGCCAAGCCTGCCACATGTTCTGCATTCTTGGTTTTTAAACCAACACTGGTTCTGATCGTGTGTTGTCTTTCCACAACGATAACATTTTACAGTACTCAAACCCAATTTATTTGTACTGAGTTCCGGTGACCGTAGCTGCATTACTGCCGTGCCTCTCGCTGCGGCTTCATGTGCCGCTGCCATAGTGACCGCTTTCTCAAGCGTCAGCTCATTCTCCTCGAGCAGTCGCTTTTGTGTATCTTCTTTTAATAATCCACACACAAATTTATCTCTTAGCGCGTCTGTTAGTCCCGTTCCAAACTGACAGTACTTTGCTAGCTTACGCAATTCCATTAAATATTCAGCATTGCTTTCATCCTTCAGCTGCCTTCTGCTGTAAAATTTAAATCGTTCCGCTAGCATCAGCGGCGTGGGGTTTAGATGATTTTTCAGGACAGTAACAATCTCCTCGAACGTCTTATCCGCCGGTTCATCTGGTGATAAAAGGTGTTTCAATTGCCCGTATGTCTTCGCACCCATTAAGTTTAATAAAGTTAGTGCTTTCTCTGCATCTGGGATTTTATTTGCTTTACAATAATTTTGTATGCGTTCTACATACATGGCCCAATCTTCGATGTCGCTATCAAAGGTATTAATGTTCCCATGTTTAGGCATCGTTGCAATTTATTTTATCCCAAGATGGCGGCTTCCCGCTCTTGTCTTCGTCCTCCGCCTACAAAATGGCGGTTTTCCCGCGCTTGGCGGTCTTCACCCACTGGCTGCAATGGCGTTTGGCGTGCCGCTGCTGCTCCCCTTTCCCAGCGGTTAGTAACTCCCCTGACGCTGTCTCTGCTTCACCGCGGCTCCCTCGGGCATTCGCGCTTCCCCGATGTCGCGCCTCGCAGCGCTTCTTGCAGCCCGGTTATTAGCACCGGCTGCGTTCGCCTTCACCGCGGCTCTCGCGGCTTCAGTCGCCCCAGACGCTGCACCTTTTTGGCTTGAAAGCGGCCCGGCCCTTATCACCAGCCGCGATCGATGTCCCCGCGCTGCGCCTTTCGGCCCGAATGCGGCCCGGCCCTTATCTCCGGTCGCGATCGATCTCACCGCCCTTATTCCTCCGTCTTCCTCCCCCCGTCTGTACAGCCAACGCGGCCAACTTTCTGCTCGCGTCACTGACCGGCTTACCCACCACCGAGGTAGAAAGAAGATAGCTGACTGCCGCTGATGGAGGCTTCGAGTTCAGGATGTCTTCTGCACTCCGGGTTCTCGATGCCTGCCGCGCGACGTGTCTTCCAGCAGGGTGATGAGGGTGGATGCCTCTCTTCGACGTCTGTTCTGTGGACGAAGCCGTCGTGGGTATAAACTGCCGCAGGGTAAGAATCGGACTCGTCGCCACTGTTAAGTCTGTGTGTTCCAGTTGTATTAAGATTAATTACTGACACAGACTACAAGAATAAAGTTCAACAGGTCTTTACTAGTTGGAGGTCAGGACTATACTAAATACAATATCACTACACAGTACTTATATACCGGTGGTCACCATCGGTATTACGTATACAGCAGCCAGAGAAAGTAGTACATCTCTTAAGGTGGAACAGGCTTAAGTTCTCTTAAGGTGGAACAGGTTACATACACCACAAGGAGGAGGGCCACCCTCAGTAGCCCACCTCACCCCTTGGGAGGAGGCGGTCCTGGAGATTGTGCGGCTCGAGGACGATGCGCAAGTGGGGGACGGACAGACGGGTGCATCAGAGCAAGCTGGTGCCAGAATAGTTTTTCATCTCTCTCATTGACATTGCATGAGTCGCTGATAATGATTCTGAAGCTCTAACAGATGGACTTATGATCATCTGCCATATGCAATGTGCATGTAACCTTGGCCTCACATCTCTGACTCTTTCCATTACTCCATCACAGGACCATCGCAAGCATCCGTCCCCACTAGCCAGGAGGAAGAGCCTGAACATCCAGACTCCTCAGAGGAAGCTGCAACCTCTGAGGGTGCAGCGTCAGCAGTATTCAGCCAACCCAGCACCAGCGCAGACACTCACATCTCGGTGGGACCATCGCGAGATAGAGTAGTGTTGTCACCTGGTGTATCACAGCTCACAAGTGAGCATCAGCAGGTTGTGGAGACAGGGACAGCAGTGGAGAGTCCTAGTCGGAGGGCGCAGGACTCTCCCAGCTCGGCTCAGCTGCATGTCGACCCTCTGCCTCTGGGTCCATCCAGAAGAACAGCGGTGCTGGAACTCCAGGAACAGGTGCAGGAGTCTCTGGCAGGTTTTGTCTGCAGGGTCGCTGCGAGTGTGGAGCGAATGGAGGAGTCCTTCATGAACATGAGCAGAGCCTTTGTGGAGTCATTGGTGCATGAACGCATCACCACGGAAAGGATGGCAACCTCTGTGGAAAGGCTGGCTATGACCATGGAGGCAGTAAATCGCCGGAGTGAGGAAAACATGGTGAGTGTTCAGAATAGACTAATATCTCTGGATGAGCGTTGGTCAGCTATTGAACAGAGAAACCAGAGCTTCATGGAAGTCCTTCTGAGTAGGACTGCCAGTGCAGATACGGGTCCCCATGGCCCCCCTGATGTGCAGCAAGGTGCCCTCAAGACACGTGCAAGCGCTGCGGGGGGACCTGACCCATGAGAGGGAAGTTGGTGGCAGACATCAAGGAAGTGGGGGCTCCTCTCCAAGCGCTCACACTTCCATGCCACTGTAGAGCCCTCGGTCAGAGCCCCACCAGAGTCCCCACCCAACTGAGATCAGTGTCTCAACCCCTGCACAGCCGCAGGAGCAGCAGACTGTTGACGAGCCCTCACAGGTGCGCAACCCCAGAGGACGCCCACCAAAGGTGTCAAGACAGGAGCAGCAAGAAAGTGAGCAAGGGGCCTCCATATCTGCTGAAGCCACAGGGGAAGCACTACGTAGGAGCACGCGTAAGAGAAAGCTATTGCACAAATAGTCACAAGGGTAGTCACTTGGGTGAAATGTTGTGTTTATTTTTAAAATGCCATCAGTTGGTTATTGTAAATAAAAATTCTGATGGCAACTGTTGCCGTTGTGGCATGTGTCATTTCGCAAATGGGACTTCCACATTGAGGGCTTAGGATTACTTGCAATTGTCAGGTATGGTGGTCAGAGTGCTAGGAATCCTCTGGTTCTTGGCCATTGTCAATGGTCTGGTAAGAAGGTGCGAGGCAAAAGTGCTTGGTTGGCTAGGCTAAGCAAATCTGGCCAAGATGAGTGCATTCCTTGCATCCCGGGCTGCAATGTTCTTGCGTACTGCTGCCGCTGGTTGATGGGCCTCTGCAAGATGTTCGTTTTCGCTCTCCTCCTCCTCCTCCTCCTCCTCCTCATCTGAGGAGGATATGTGAGGAGCCACTTGGTCCTCATGAATCTGCAAGCCACGATGCTGTGCCATGTTGTGAAGTGCACAGCAAACCACGACGATTCTGGAGACCCTGTCTGCTGAGTACTGCAGGACTCCACCTGATCTATCCAGGCATCTGAAGCACATCTTCAGCATGCTGATGGTTTGCTCGATTATGGATCTGGTGGAAATGTGGCTGTAGTTGTCGCTCTCCTCAGCTTCGTTGGATGGGCTTCTCAACGGCGTCATTAGCCACGTCTTCAGGGGTTAGCCCTTGTCTCCAAGTAGCCATCCATTAAGACAACAGAAAATGCTGGAAAAACTCAGCAGGCCAGGTAACATCCATGGAGAGAGAAATAGAGTCAACGGCCTCGATTTTCACTGGGCCGTGAGGCAGGCTTTTAGGCGTGCGGGGGGTTAAAATCGCAAAACCTAGGGGTCACGATGCCCCCCGCCTGGTTCCCACCTCCAAGCCATTTTAACCTAGGTGTGTCTGATTGACCTGTATCAATCCCGCTTGCAGGTCTTTAGAGCCCTTAAACAGCACTGATTGGCCTTTATAATCCCATTTTAACAGGCCCTTTCCTGTTTAACCCTTTTTCCACGTAAAACGCGCCTGGTGGGGATGACGCCTGTGAAACCTGGCGTGAACACTATTGGCTTGCTGACTATCAGCTGCAGGTCCAACATTAAAGAGGATATTTGATTAGTCATCATTTGCAGGTGGCAGGACTTTGTTGTCTCAGCTCTGGGGGAACTTTTAGAAGGCATAACCACAGCTGTGGAAGTTTGGAGCCTGACACCCATCTCCAGTGTGACCACCTGCAAGACCCCTCTCGCCACCCTCACTCAGCGCTTCCTCAACTGAGGCACCTACCAGAAGCATGGGAGGCCTTTTTTTCCTTCCCCTCTTGGCATTAGAGGACCTCCAGCCCCATTCGCGAAATGACACATGCCACAACTGCAGAAGTTGCCATCAGAAATTTTATTTACAATAACCAACTGATGGCATTTTAAAATAAACACATTTCACCCAAGTGAGTACCCTTTGTAGTGATCAATAGCATGTCATTCTATAGTGGCACTAGGTGGAGCCGTAGAGCTGTATATAGCTGTATGTATAAGACTACACTACCCAGCTATATATTATATTAAGACTACATTACCCATGAGGCTAGGCTACCCACAAGGCAGCAGTCAAGATGGAAGCCTCTACAAGATGCTGTACAAGTCCACATGTGCTCAATAAAATAACTAGCAAAAGCTAGCTGTGTTCATAATAAGAATGTCTATTTATTAATGAACATAACATGGTACCAGGGTGGTGAAGATCTGCTGAAAATTGTGAAAAACGACATGGAGAATTTGAAGCCACCAGAGCGTTTGAATCTCACAGAAAAAATCGACTACAATTGGCAGACTTTTAAACAGCAATTCGAACTCTACATTGCAGCCATCGGATTCGGTACGAAGCCAGACACAAGGAAGATAGCGTTGCTGCTCACGGTTGCAGGCCCACAGGCGATAGAGGTATTTAATACATTTGTATTTAATCCAGCGGAGAACAGAGAAAAATTAGAAGATGTGCTAAAAAAATTGGATGCACATTGCTCTCCCAAAAAGAATGAGACGTATGAAAGATACATCTTCCGTTCTCGGACACAGCAACAAAATGAGACTTTTGTTAGCTTTATAACTGATCTGAAACTGAAAGCACAGACATGTAATTTCTCTGAGCTCAAAGCATCCATGATTCGTGACCAGATTGTGTTTGGTATTCATGATAAAAAAAGTCAGGGAACGTCTGTTGAGAGAAACCGAACTAAATTTGGAAAATGCGGTGAAAATATGCCAAGCCAGCGAGCTAGCTCGAAAGCACGCGCAGACTTTCAGTGAAATCAATAATGATGCGATTGTAATGAGTGAAAATGCTGCTGTCGGTGCTGTGTCCTATAAGGGGAAGAAACATGGGCAGAACAGGAATGAAAAGCAATCGGAGGATGAAATTTTTAATTGTAAATGCTGTGGTTACAAACACCAGTTAAGACAATGCCCAGCGTTTGGAAAAATGTGCACAAAGTGTAATGGAAAGAATCACGTTGCCAAACAATGCTTTTCAAAAGTAAAAACGACGAAAGGGCAATGAGTTAATGTGATTGAGGACATTGATTTAAGTGAGACATTTTTTGTAGGAATGGTGTCATGTGACGATATCAAAAAAGATACAGAAATTGTGCAGCCCTCAGAAATAGACAATGCTGAACATAAAGTCAATGCAGTAAAAGTGGACAAATGGATGATCCCACTGCAGATAAATGGAGCATTAGTTACATTGAAACTGAACACTGGGGCAAAAGCAAACTTAATCAGTATGAGTGACATAAAAAATATGAATGAAAAGCCCAAAATACAGAAAAAGTCAGTACTACTGAAGAGCTATAATGGACAGAAAATAGATAGCTTAGGTGTATGCAGACTTAAAGTGACAGTCAAAGACAAAGTGCATCATCTCATGTTTTCTGTTGTGGCTGAAAGACTTGATTCGATACTAGGTGACAAAGCTTGTGAAGACTTAGAACTGGTCAAGAGAGTCTACCGTATAAACTGTGCCATAAGCAGACCAGATGACGCAGGTGATGAAGCAGAGAGCCCATCAAGGATGAAAAGGCCAAAGGGTATCCATGTCTTCAAAAAGCCTAGTTTCTCCAAGAAGAAAGAAAAAGACTTTAAGGTCAAAGAGAAGCCAAAGGAAGAAAAGCACAAAGAGGAAAAACACAAGGAGAAAAAGTCCAAAGATATAACTGCAGCAGATGTTGTTAAGCAGTGGAAAGAGAAAAAGAAAAAGAAGAAGCCTGCACCAGAGCAGAAAGCAGTTCCGGTGGATACTCCTTCTTCCCTCAGGCCAATCTTTGGTGTTCCATTAGCCGAGGCTGCTGAGAGGACTATGCTGTATGATGGGATCCAGCTGCCAGCAGTTTTTCGAGAGTGCATTGACTACATTGAGAGTTATGGCATGAAGAGTGAAGGAAACACTGAAACCCTCTCCAAGCAAAGATCGCAAGGAGACCTCGATCTATACAAGAGCAGATTGATGACAATGCCGCAACTGCATCCTGTTATTCACCGCCAGAACAATCTCATGAAGGCACATCAGACTTACCCGTGTTGAGAAGATCCACACGTGAAGTAAAAGAGCCTGATAGACTTAATCTTTGAGTACAATTTAAAGCTTTGAAAATGTGTTGACTGTTTTGAAAATGTTTATGTTTATAGAGCACTAACAAAAGTGTTACTGATATTATCTTTATTGTTTTCTTGAAAGTTGATTGATATTGATTTTGTTAAACCTCAAAGAAAGGGGGATGTAGTGATCAATAGCATGTCATTCTATAGTGGACACTAGGTGGAGCCGTAGAGCTGTATATAGCTGTATGTATAAGACTACACTACCCAGCTATATATTATATAAAGACTACATTACCCATGAGGCTAGACTACCCACAAGGCAGCAGTCAAGATGGAAGCCTCTACAAGATGCTGTACAAGTCCACATGTGCTCAATAAAATAACTAGCAAAAGCTAGCTGTGTTCATAATAAGAATGTCTATTTATTAATGAACATAACACCCTTGTGACTATTAGTGCTTTATCTTCCTCTTACGCGTGATCCTACGTAGTGGTTCCCCTGTGGCTTCAGCAGATGTGGAGGCCCCTTGCTCACTTTCTTGCTGCTCCTGTCTCGACACCTTTGGCAGGCATCCTCTGGGATGGCGAGCCTGTGAGGGCTAGCAAGCAGTCTGCTGCTCCTGTGGCTGTACAGGAGTTGAGACCTCTATCTCCGTTGGGTGTGTACTCCGGCGGGGCTCTGACCGAGGGCTCTGCAGTGGCATGGAAGTGTGAGCGCTTGGAGAGGAGCCCCCACTTCCTTGAGGGCTGCCACCAACCTCCCTCTCATGAGTCAGGTCCCCCTCAGTGCCTTCAAGTGGCTTGAGAGCACCTTGCTCACATCAGGGGGGCCACGGGGACCCGTATCTGCAATGGCAGTCCTACTCAGAAGGACTTCCATGAAGGTCTGGTTTCTCTGTTCAATAGATGCCCGTCGCTCCTCAAGAGATGTCATTCTATTCTGAACACTCACCATGTTTTCCATACCCTGGCGACTAACCTCCTCCATGGCTGTAGCACTCCTCTCCTCTACCGTAACCAGCCTTACCACGGAGGCAGCAATCATTTCCACGTAGGTAGCCATCCTTTCCGTGTTGATGCGTTCATGCGCCAATGACTCCACAAAGGCTCTGCTCATGTTCGCAATGGACTCCTCCATTCGCTCGACACTCGCAGCGACCCGAGAAACAAAACCTGCCAGAGACTCCTGCATCTGTGCCTGGAGTTCCATCACCTCTGATCTTATGGATGGACCCAGAGGCAAAGGGTCGACATGCAGCTGAGCCGAGCTGGCAGAGTCCTGCGCCCTCCGACGAGGATGCTCCACTGCTGTCCCTGTCTCCACAATCTGCTGATGCTCACTTGTGAGCTGTGATACACCAGGTGACAACTCTACTCTATGTCCCGAAGGTCCCACCGAGGTGTGAGTGTCTGCGCTGGTGCTGGGTGCACTTATTTCTGCTGACGCTGCGCCCTCAGAGGTTGCAGATTCCTCTGAGGAGTCTGGCTGCTCAGGCTCTTCCTCCTACACAGTGGGGACGGGGGCTCTCGATGGTCCTGTGGGAGAGTCAAGGAAAAAGTTAGAGATGTGATGGCAAGGTTACATGCATATTGCATTTTGCAGATGATCATAAGTCCATATGATGTAGCTTCAGAATCATTATCAGCGACTCATGCAATGCCAATGAGAGAGATGGAAAACTATTCTGTCACCAGCTTGCGGGGATGCTCCTGCCTGTCCTTCCCCAATGCCCACATCTCGGTCAGCCCCGGCAATCTCCAGCACGCCTTCCTCCTAGGGGGTGAGGTGGGCTAATGCGGGCGGCCTCCTCCTGTCCTGGCTCGCTCTCTCCTGTTGTGAGCTCTCTTTTCCTGCAATGAGGGAGACAAGTGGAGGTTGAGTGAGAATGAAGGAGTGAGTGCAGAGATTGCATAGCATAGATACTTAGAAGGAGACAAAGATGGAGTGAGGTTGCAATACCAAGGGCCCTCCCTGTGTGTTGTCAGTTGTGTTCAAAGCATCAGTGTTAGAGGGAGTGTGAGGGCTGCATGGTGGCATCGTTCTGTGAATGTGTACATAGAGAGAGAGGGAATGGGTAAGGGTGCATGGATGTGAGTGTCTAGTGGGATGTGCAGGAAGAGATTGCTAAAGCTGAGTACTGGTGAGGAAAGGCAATGGGGATCAGATTGAGCGTGATGGAAACATCATACAGTACTTACTTTTCCAGTGCGAAGAAGGTCATGGAATCTTTTCCTGCACTGCAACCACGTTCTTCGTGTTAGCCCCAAGGAGTTGACTTGACCTGCCACCTCTAGCCACACAGCCTTGGTCTGGCTGGGAGGCCTATTCCTCCCTGAAGAAGGGAAGAGGACCACCCTGTGGGCCCTAGCACCATCCAATAATGCCTGTAGTGAAGCCTCATCAAGTTTGGGCGCAAATCTGGCCCTCCCACTGGCCGTTGCTCCTGCAGGCTCCTGTGCCATCTTAATGTTGAAGGTTGGAAGCCTGCAGAGGAAGCAAGGCTCGCTGTGGGCCTTAAAAGCAGCAGCAATGATGACGTCATATTCTGTGACTTTCTGACTGGAAATATTCAATTGCCAAGGCTTCCCACACGCTGGAAATCAATTGGCCAATTGTGTTAAATTTGCATCAATCTCACAGACCCATTTACAATTGTGTCGGAATCACTAAATTCGGTGAAACCGCCAATTCCCCGCACCTGAACGAAAATCGACCCCAACGTTTCACGTCAAAACCCTTCGTCAGGACTGAAGAAACACAGGAAATGAAATAGGTTAAAAGGCCAGTTTGGGGGCTGGGAAATGGGGATGAAAGAACAAAAGAGAAGTGAAGAGACATTAAGAGGTATTCAAAGCGAGACGAGATGGTGATAGGACTAGTAAAGAGACAAAAGACGGCTCTAAATTAGGTGTGAAATGCGCTGGCAGAATGAGAGACAGCTGCCATGTGGGAGAGAGAAAAAAGGGGGAAGGGCACAAAATAAAGGTGTGGATAAAAAATATATGTAAAAATGTAATGGGGGCCGAGGTTATGATCTGAAATTGTTGAACTCGATATTGAATCCGGAAGGCTGTAAAGTGCCTAATCGGAAGATGAGGTGCTGTTCCTCGAGCTTACGCTGGGTTTCCGTGGAACAATGCAAGAGCCCGAGTACAGTGAGGCCTGAGTGGGAATGGGGCGGTGAATTAAAATGACAGGCGACCGGAAGCTCGGGGTCATCCTTACGGGCTGAACGGAGGTCTTCCGCAAAGCGCTCACCCAATCTGTGTTTGGTCTCCCCAATGTAGAGGAGACCACATTGTGAGCAGCGAATACAGTATACTAGATTGCAAGAACAAGTAAATCGCTGTTTCACCTGGAAGGGGTGTTTGGGGCCCTGGACAGTGGGAAGGGGGGAGGTATAAGGGCAGGTATTGCATCTCCTGCGCTTGCACGAGAAGGTGCCGGGCGAAGGGGAAGGGGTGCTGGGGGTGATAGAGGAGTGGACTAGGGTGTCTCGGAGGGAGCGGTCCCTATGGAATGCTGAAAGGGGAGGGGAGGGGAAGATGCGTTTGGTGGTGGGATCACGTTAGAGGTTGCGGAAATGGCGGAGGATGATCCGTTGAATGTGGAGGCTGGTGGGGTGAAAGGTGAGGACAAGGGGAACCCTATCGTGGTTCCGGGAGGGAGGGGCAGGGGTGAGGGCAGAAGTGCGGGAGATAGAACGGACATGGTCGAGGGCCGTGTCAACCACGGTAGAGGGGAATCCTCGGTTGAGGGAAAAGGAAAACATGTCAGAAGCAATGGTGTGGAAGGTGGCATCCGTTAAGTTGGTCTGGCGGACTGAAGAGCGGAGGCACACGAAACTGGCACAGTATGAAGGAGTCATGGCAACTGCCAGGGTACTTGGCACAAACATGCAAAATTTCCTTCTTGTGGTCACACACCAGCTGCACGTTGAGGGAGTGGAAGCCCTTGCGGTTGACAAAAATACCTGGATTACGATGGGGTGCCTTAAGGGCCACATGTGTGCAGTAAACGATGCCCTGCACCCTTGGAACGCCTGCCAGATTATCTAATCCAACCGCTCACACCGTGACACTTGCTTGATCCTTGGTGAAATGGATGTGATTGTGCGCGATGGCAAAGAGGGCATCGGTTACCTGTGTGATGCAAGTATGTGCGGCCGCAGGGGAAATGCCGCTGATGTCTGCTGCTGATCGCTGGAATGAGCCTGAAGCAAAAAAGTTGAGTGCGGTGGTGACTTTGACGGCCACTGGTAAGGGGTGTCCACCTGCTCCTCTGGCCTTCAGGTCTTGCTGCAGCATTGCGCAGATGTCACCCACTAACTTTCGCGAAAGTCGGAGCCACCTTTGGCACTGCTGCTCACTCATGTTGAGGTAGCTGATCCTCTGTCTGTTTGCGGGGTATCTCCTGCGCCGACGGGCTTCCATGGGCTGGCCCCTTCTGGCCTGTGCAGCTTCAGGTGGGTGAGCAGCAGCTTGGCGCTCCTGTTGTTGCCGCTGCTGTTGGTGCTGCTCTTGTTCATGGTTCTGCTGCTGCCGCGGCTGGTCTTCGTCCTCATCTGATGTCCAGGAGGAAAGGAAATAAATGGTTCCCATGCTTCTGGTATATGCCTCAGTTGAGGAAGCGCTCAGTCAAAGTGGCGAGAGGGGTTTCCCAGGAGGTCACACTGGAGGTGGGTGTCAGGCTCCAAACTTCCACAACTATGGTTATGCCTGCTAAAAGTTCCCCCAGACCTGAGACAACAAAGTCCTACCACCTGCAAATGATGACTGATCAAATCTCCTATTTAATGGTTGACCTGCAGCTGATAGTCAGCAATCCAATTGTGCTCCCATCAGGTTTCACCGCTGTGTTTCAGAGGAGACATGAATCACGTGGGAAACGTGTTAAAATCGGAAAGGCCTCTCAAAATGGGATTATAGAGACAATTTAGTGGTTGTTCAGGACCTTAAGGGCCTATCCCACCCCTTGGAGGCGGGACGGAGACAGGATCAGAAACCACGCATTTGGGAAAATTGCTTGGAGGCGGAATGGAGGCGGGGTCAGGCCCGCCCACCACTTTTTGCAATTTTAGCACCCCACACGCCTGCATTCCAGCCTCCTCGGGCCTGGCAAAATCGAGCCCTATGCCTCTATTTATAAAGCCCAGGATCCCATATGCTTTATTTTGCTATCGTACTTTATTAACTGCTTTGTTAACCTGTCCCGTCACCTTCAAAGATTTGTGTACAAGCATCCCCCAGTCTCTCTGTTCTTGCACCCCCTTTAAAATTGTACCATTTAGTGCGAATGGCCTTACCCCTTCTTGGCAAGTTCTGGAACCTTCCCAAAGGCCTCAACAGAATTCTTGCCAGCTCTCAATGTGCAGGAGTTCCATTGAGGACCTACAAGAGCATAATGGGTGGAATTCCTGGGGGTGCTCAAGAACTCCCCCAGACACACCCCGCTGCCATGGGTTGGGAACAGGAGTTGCCAGCTCCCCTGACCGGAATTTATGTTACTTCTTGCACAGAAGCAAAAACAGTGTGAAGGATTTACTTGAATTATTTGATTGTTTGGTTTTATGGTATTTGCTAGTTAATGAATTGTAGTTTGGAAAAAAAAGATTGGAAGGGTTTTGATCGTTTTGTGTTCTCCTGGTTACTCATTTTTCATTGGCATTTCTTGACTCATTCACATGTAGATATTCCATTGGCAATGACAGATAAGTAATTATTTGTGCATTTATGATTTTCTTTGTCCCCCAGAAGTGTGGCCTCTGAGATCACATTTCACAAAGTCACAAAGATAAACAAGATAAATATAGATGAGAGGCCATTCAGCCCATCTAGCTGATCCTTCCATTGAAATCTATGCTTCCCTTCAACGCAGCATTTAACAACCTTCTGAAATACTCCAGAATTTTGCCTCCGCAATGCTGCTCAGAAAGCATTCCAGGTATTAATCACTCTGTGTATGAAAAGGTGCTTCTTCACAACAGTCCTGAGCTTGTCTTTTGTACTTTTATTTCCTTGTCCTGTGGTTGTGGTTTAACTTTCTAACTTAGCATCTCATGCACTTCAATAAGGTTCCCTCTTATTAGCCTCCTTTCAAAGCCGAAGGGTCTGAGTTTTCTAATCTTCCCTCGTAACTCATTCCTCTGACACTAGGGACCAGCCTCAAGGCCCTGACCAGAACTGATTGCAGTGTTCAAGTTGCAGCCTAACCAGATTATTCTACGGCTTCAGCAGGACAACTTCAAAGCTCTAAGCAATTGGCAATCGAGCTCAGAAATTTGTTTTGTTAACTGCTACTCTGCAATGATTGGCTATGGTCAGAGCTGAATCTATTACCAATCCCAGATCTCGTAATTATATACATTGTGATATATTAAATTATTTTTCTTTTCTTTTGCATTGCCCCTCCCTACCCCAGATTTTCCCTGTTCCTCTTCTGGAGGGTACACAGTTCCATGAGTAAGTTATTTAACCGTAAGGGAGCTTCACAGTTGAGCTTGTTCCTGTCTTTACCCAATGTCCATATATACGCACAAGGGCAGACACACAAACACATGTGCAATCAGGAGGGGAGCCCTGGTTGATTGGCTGATTTTTTTCTCCCATAGCCCAGTAGGGCTCAGGGCACTTGTAGCAGCCCTACCTCTGCTCCGACTGAGATTAGCTAACTCAGCACAGAACTGGAACTTGACCTAGGCCATCTGATTTGTATGGCTCAGTTGATTGAGTTTTGGGGTGGGTATTATATTTCACATGGCCCGATCAGTTCATTTGTATATGACACAAGAGGTAAGGTAGCAAATCTATACCTGGATCTGTGATCAATAACTTAAGGTAAATGTTTTAATGTATTTCAGAACATAAAGTCATGAGGGCCAATTTTAATCCCTATGCCCGAAAAGAATGGAGGGTCTGGGGGGTTTAATATAGAAGTAGCATCTTGACCCCCAGCTTGAAGCCACACTCATGCTGGACGGTATTTTAGCTCCCAGATTTCAGGAGGCGAGTAAGGTTCTTGTTACAGGCAGGTGAGGGACTCATTAAAATGCAAACGCTGGGGCCTGATTACGGAATTTAGGTCCCATGCCATTTTAACGTGGTCCCACATTCGGCGCCAGTGGAATATAGGAAGAAACATAGGGACAGGAGTAGGCCATCCACCGCTCAAGCCTGTTCCACCTCGCCAGAATCACGGAGCGCCAAGGAGCAGCTTTAATTTTTAAAGGATTCCCTGTGGGCCAGGAAGTGCAGGAGTCCAATATATCATAGTTTCTGCTCTTTTAGGGTGAAGTCATGCAATGCATACAAGAGATGAATGCCAGAGAGGAGTTGAGAGTAACTGTTCTTGACATCAAGGCAGCATTTGACCGCGTATGGCACCAGGGAGCACTAATGAAACAGGTCACTGGGAATCAAGGGGTAATCCGCCCAATGGTTGCAGTTAATCCTTACACATAGGAATACGTTTGTGGCCATCCCCTGTGCCTGCTGCTCCTTAGCGCTCAGTGATTCTAGCGAGGTGGAACAGGCTCGAGGGGTGAATGGCCTACTCCTGCTCCTATGTTACTTCTTATGTTCCCCCAGCCACCAAATGTGTTGTTAAAAATTTGTTTATGGGATGTTGGTGTTGCTGGCAAGGCCAGCATTTTTTGCCCATCCCTAATTGCCCTTAAGAAGGTGGTGGTGAGCCGCCTTCTTGAACCGCTGCAGTCCATGTGGTGAAGGTACTCCCACAGTGCTGTTAGGGAGGGAGTTCCAGGATTTTGACCCAACAACGATGAAGGATTGGCGATATACTTCTAAGTAAGGATGGTGTGTGACTTGGAGGGGAACTTGGAGGTGGCGGTGTTCCCATGTGCCTGCTGCCCTTGTCCTTCTAGGTGGAAGAGGTCGCGGGTTTGGGAGGTGCTGCCAAAGAAGCCTTGGCATGTTGCTGCAGTACATCTTGTAGATGGTACACACCGCAGCCACGGTACGCCGGTGGTGGAGGGAGTGAATGTTTAAAGTGGTGGATGGGGTGCAAATCAAGCGGGCTGCTTTGTCCTGGATGGTGTCAAGCTTCTTGAGTGTTGTTGGAGCTGCACTCATCCAGGCAAGTGGAGATTATTTCATCACACTCCTTACTTGCGCCTTGTAGATGGTGGAAAGGCTTTGGGGAGTCAGGAGGTGAGACATTCGCCACAGGATACCCAGCCTCTGACCTGCTCTTGTGGTCTCAGTATCTATGTGGCTGGTCCAGTTAAGTTTCTGGTCAATGGTGACCTCACAGGATGTTGATGGTGGGGGATTCGGTGATGGTAATTGTTACGTCCGTGTAATAATAAGAAAAGGACTGCAGAGAACGGTACAACAGGTGTTTACTCAACATGGTTCAAACTGCAACTGAAACAAACAGATTACTACTCAGCGTTATATACAGGTGTGGTCACTGCCGGTACTACAGTATACATGAGCTGTAGAAAGTAGTTCCCCCCTTAAAGGTACATACATTACAATTCCTCCCCTTTTAGATTAACAGTACCATAACACTCATTTAACAATTAAATATCAAACTAATTACAATTAACACCTTCAGCATGCAACATTAGCTGAAAATAGTCTATTTATAAATTCAGTCTTTGGGGAGGCTCCCTGATCCTTTCTGGATAGCGCCTTTCCCGAGTGTCTTGCTCCTGGTGCGGAGGCGATTCTGGCCCCCTGTCGTCGGTTGGTTCATCAGCTTCCGATGCTACTGTTTCTTGGGTAGATGCTACCTGTACGTCGGGTTCATCACCAGGTACGTATGGGCGAGGCATGGGGTTGACTCGTTCCTGTGACTCTAGGATCTGGTCAGCATGGCATCTCACGATGCTCTCCCCAACGTCCACTGTGTACATTAGTGACCCGTGCTGTGTGCATATCGTTCCTGGTTGCCATTTCTCTGTTCGGTAGTCGCAGGCCAAGACTGGTTGCCCTACATTGAAGCTCCTTGTCGGCTTTTCATTGATGTGCTGGAATTGCTTACTCTCAACATCTCTTCGTACATTTGGTCTGAGCAAATCCAGACGAGATCTCAACCTTTGGTTAAAGAACATCATGGCCGGGGCCTGGTTGGTGACTGCATGTGTCGCATTTCTGTAGGCTAACAGGAAATTGTCCACCTTATGCTGCAGTGGAATGTCGTCATCGCACATGGCCTTTACTGCTTTTTTAAAGGTTTGTATGAACCTCTCAGCCAATCCATTTGTGGCTGGATGATACGGGGCGGATGCGTAATGCCTTACCCCATTCCTTTTCATAAATCTTCGAAACTCTTCGGACACAAACTGTGGTCCGTTATCAGAACAAATCTGCTCTGGCAAGCCATTCCTGGCAAAAATGGTCCATAGGACTGCAATAGTTTTCTCCGTGGTGGTGGAGGACATTTTGATCACCTCAGGCCATTTCGAGTGCACATCCACGGCTATTAAAAACATTGAGTCCATGAATGGACCAGCAAAATCAATATGCACCCGTTGCCATGGAGATGAGGGCCACTCCCATGGGTGTAGAGGGGCATGTGGTGGTGCATTTTGGACCTTCTGGCATCGTGAGCAGCTCTTTGTCAGGTCCTCGATTTGCTGATCGATCCCCGGCCACCACACATAAGCCCTAGCAAGGCTTTTCATTTCCACCCCTCCCAGATGACCTTCATGAAGCTCATTGAGCACTCTCTCCCTTAACTTGGGTGGAATTACCACTCGGAATCCACACATCAAGGTCCCCTGGCATACTGACAGCTGTTCTCTTCTGGATGAGAATGCTGGCAACAGTGAGTCGCCATGTGCTGGCCATCCCTTCACCGTCAAATCATATACCCGAGACAGTGTCGGGTCATTTTGGGTCTCCTTCTCTATACCAGCGTTAGTTACTGGCAAGCATTCAATTATAGTCGAATGAAATATTTCGACAGGGTCCACTGCTGGTGCTTCCTCCGCAGTAGGCAGTGGCAGGCGTGATAGCCCATCAGCGTTTCCATGCTGTTTTGTGCCCATATACTCGATTTCATATTGGTGCGCACCTAGAAAAAGGGACCATCTTTGTAGCCATTGCGCAATCATCACCGGAATGCCCTTCTTTGGATTAAAGATGGAGACAAGTGGTTGGTGGTCAGTCAGCAAGGTGAACTTCTGCCCGTGCAGATAGTGATTGAACTTTTTCACTCCCCACACTAGGCTGAGGGCCTCCCTGTCAATCTGGGCGTAGTTACGCTCGGCTGAGGTTAGTGACCGAGACGCAAAGGCTACTGGCCTCTCCGAGCCGTCTGGGAATTTGTGCGACAGCACCGCTCCAATGCCATAGCGTGATGCATCACATGCCAACCGAATTGGTAGTGCTGGGTTGAAATGAGCCAACACCTCTTTTGATGTGATCAATGCTTTGCTCTTCTGGAAAGCTCGTTTACATTCGTCACTCCACTTCCATGGTACCCCCGTTTGCAGTAGGGTGTTCAGTGGGTGTAGTACGGTAGACAAATTCAGCAAGAACTTATGGTAGTAATTCACCAGCCTGAGGACCGACCTCAGTTGTGACACATTTTCCGGTGCTGGAGCCTTGACTACTGCCTCAATCTTTTCAGGGGACTTATGTAACCCCTCTTTATCAATAACGTGGCCACAATACGAGATCTGCTTCTGGAAAAACTCGCATTTGTGGCGATTAGCTCGGAGCCCATATTCCTTCAATCTAGTGAGCACCTGCTCCAGGTTGGCGAGGTGATCACTGTCATTTTCGCCCGTGACCAGGATGTTGTCCAAATAACAATGTGTCCCTGGAATCCCTTGCAGGACTTGTTCCATTGCACTTTGCCAAATAGCCGGAGCTGATGCTACCCCGAACACCAGCCGGTTGTATTGGTAGAGACCTTTATGAGTGTTGATCGTAAGGTACTGTTTCGAGGCTTCTTCTCCCTCCATTTGCAGGTACGCCTGGGCCAGATCAATCTTAGTGAAGCCTTTCCCTCCAGATAGCAAGGTGAAAATATCTTCAATCCACGGAAGCGGATATTGTACAGTGTGAAGAACTGGGTTCACTGTCACCTTAAAGTCTCTACGGATGCGAACCTTCTTTGGTTCCCCAGGCGTATTACTCAATGACCTCTTCATTACAGGAACGATGGGTGTAGCCCACTCGCTCCAGTCCACTTTGGACAGTACTCCTGAACGTTCCAAACCTTCCAGCTCTGCTTCGACGGCTGGGCGGATCGCATATGGTACCGGCCTGGCCTTAAAAACTTTGGGCTTGCATTTTCCTCTATTTTGATCGTCGCTGTTATGCCTTTTAGTGTTCCGAGTCCCTGCTGGAACACTTCTTGTGTGTCAGTTAGCGCTTTTGACAGTCGTCCAGGTGTGATGTCATCATCCTTTTTGGCATCTACAGTCAGTGCTTGTATGGAATGCCAATCTAGCTGTATCTTCCGGATCCATTCACGTCCTAGTAGTGGTGGTCGTCCATCTGGCAATACATATAGGTCCATTTTTGGTGTTTCCTTGCCGTTATATATAACGTTCACCTTTATTTTTCCTTTGGGGTAGACTTTTTGCCCCGTGTATGTCTTCAAGACAATCTTTGTATCTCTCAAGGGTTTATGTGAGAATAGCCGCTTGTAGACCCTTCGGTTTATGACTGTTAGGGCTGATCCTGTGTCCAATTCCATTTTCACTTGGACTCCTGCTATCTTGAGCGTGACCCAGATAGTTTGGTGATCCTCCATTTTGATCACATTATGTAGTTTCAGACAACCCAGCTCCTTGCTTCCGGAGTCTGTATCACTCTTCTGTTCGTCTGAACTACTCTCCGTCACCTTATGTACCTTCTTGTACTTCTCCTGTGGAGATTTCTTGCTGCTCATTTTATTTCCCGACCTGCAGACTCTTGCTATGTGTCCTACTTTTCCACACTGTCATGCGCACTTTGTCCTTGAACCAGCAATCATTATGGTCGTGTGTTGTTCTGCCGCAGCGATAGCACTTCACTGTTCCGCATGACATTTCATTTGTGCCATATTCTTGCGGTCTCCGTTGTATCTCCGCAGCGCCCCGTGCTGCTGCTTCGTGTGATACTGCCATGCTGAAAGCCTCGTCCAGCGTAAGATCCTTTTCTGATAGAAGCCGTTTCTGGGTTCCTTCACTTTGAAGCCCACACACAAACTTGTCCCTTAAAGTATCTGCTAGTCCCGTTCCAAACTGGCAGTGTTTCGATAGCTTGCGCAGTTCCGTTAAATACTCAGCATTACTTTCATCTTTATGCTGGTTCCTTTTGTGAAACTTAAATCTTTCTGCTATCAGCAGCGGTGTGGGGTTTAAGTGGTCCTGTAGGATTTACACTATGCTTTCAAAATCCTGCAAAATCTGGGGTAACTAGGTTTCGTAGTAAGCTATACGTTTTTGCACCCATTGAATTCAACAATACCAGCGCTTTCTTGTCATCTGGCACTTCATTCGCCTTGCAGTATACTTCTATGCATTCGACATATGTCGTCCAATCTTCGACTTCATTGTCGAACGCTGTGATACTGCCACTCTTCGGCCTTTTTGAGTGTGGTTAGACTGGCTTAAAATGGCGTCTCCCGCGCTTTCCTTTCTTCCCCTCTGTGGCTTAAAATGGCGTCTCCCGCGCTGCTGCCATCGCCGCTCTCGGCGGTCCTCGTGGCAAATGGCGACGCCCTGTGGGTTTCGTGCGCTGCTCCTGCGCTGCTGCCAACGCCGCTCTCTGCGGTCCTCATGGCAATGGCAGCGCCTTGCGTTTTCCTGCGCGCCTCTCTCCCCCGTTGACGCTGCTCGGCCCTTGACCACCGGCTGCGCTCTGCTCTCTCTCACCTCTCTCCTCCGTTGACGCCGCTCGGTCCTGAACACCGGCTGCGCCCTGTGCGCTCTGCCCTCTCTCTCTCCCCCGTCGACGCTGCTCAGCCTTTTTCTGTGCCGCTCGGTCGGGCTCTAGCCCATCGCTGTCCGGGAAGGGTCTGCGCAGTACCTGTTGCCAGCCCGTTTCGCTGGACCACCGTGACTGGAAAGCCAAGCCTGGCTCTCGACAGCCTCCCCTGCGATGCTCAAATCTCCGCTGGATGACTGGGCGGTTGCCCGTGGTCGACGCCCGTGCTTCTGGACTCGACCTTCTTCCACTGTTCTCCAGGAGCGAATCCCTGGGAGGTGATGCAGAGTTGCAGGTAGGTTCAAACTTGCTCGTCGCCACTGTTACGTCCGTGTAATAATAAGAAAAGGACTGCAGAGAACGGTACAACAGGTGTTTACTCAACGTGGTTCAAACTGCAACTGAAACAAAGAGATTACTACTCAGCATTATATACAGGTGTGGTCACTGCCGGTACTACAGTATACATGAGCTGTAGAAAGTTGTTCCCCCCTTAAAGGTGCATACATTACAGTAATGCCGTTGAATGTCATGGGGCGGTGGTTAGACTCTTGCTTGCTGGAGATAGTCATTGTCTGGCACTTGTGTTGTGCAAATGTTACTTGCTACTTATCAGCCCAAGCCTGAACGTCGTCCAGGTCTTGTTGCATGTGGGCATGGACTGCTTCATTTTCTAAGGAGTTATGAATGGCGCTGAACATAGAGTCATAGAGTCATAGAGTTATACAGCACGGATAGAGGCCCTTCGGCCCATCGTGTCCGCGCCGGCCATCACGCCCTGTCTAATCTAATCCCATATTCCAGCATTTGGTCCGTAGCCTTGTATGCTATGGCATTTCAAGTGCTCATCCAAATGCGTCTTGAATGTTGTGAGGGTTCCAGCCTCCACAACCCTTTCGGGCAGTGAGTTCCAGACTCCAACCACCCTCTGGGTGAAAAAGTTCTTTCTCAAATCCCCTCCAAACCTCCTGCCCTTTACCTTGAATCTATGCCCCCTAGTTATTGACCCTTCTACTAAGGGAAAAAGCTCCTTAGTATCCATCCTATCTATGCCCCTCATAATTTTGTACACCTCAATCATGTCCCCCCTCAGCCTCCTCTGCTCCAAGGAAAACAAACCCAATCTGCCCAGTCTCTCTTCATAGCTGAAGCGTTCCAGCCCTGGTAGCATCCTGGTGAATCTCCTCTGCACCCTCTCCAAAGCTATCACATCCTTCCTGTAGTGTGGCGACCAGAACTGCACACAGTATTCCAGCTGTGGCCTAACTAGTGTTTTATACAGCTCCATCATAACCTCCTTGCTCTTATATTCTATGCCTCAGCTAATGAAGGCAAGTATCCCATATGCCTTTTTTACCACCTTATCCACCTGTTCCGCCGCCTTCAGGGATCTGTGTACTTGCACACCCAGATCCCTCTGACCCTCCGTATTGCCTAGGGTCCTACCATTCATTGTGTATTCCCTTGCCTTGTTAGTCCCCCCAAAGTGCATCACCTCGCACTTTTCCGGGTTAAATTCCATTTGCCACTGTTCCGCCCATCTGACCAACCCATCGATATCGTCCTGCAGACTGAGACTACCCTCCTCGCTATTTACCACCCTACCAATTTTTGTATCATCCGCGAACTTACTGATCATACCTTTTACATTCATATCCAAGTCATTAATATAGACCACAAACAGCAAGGGACCCAGCACCGATCCCTGTGGTACCCCACTGGCCACAGGCTTCCAGTCACAAAAACAACCTTCAACCATCACCCTCTGCCTTCTGCCACTAAGCCAGTTTTGTATCCAACGTGCCAAGGCACCCTGGATTCCATGGGCTCTTACCTTCTTGACCAGTCTCCTGTGCGGGACTTTATCGAAGGCCTTACTGAAATCCATGTATACCACATCCACTGCGTTACCCTCATCCACACACCTAGTCACCCCCTCAAAAAATTCAATCAAATTAGTCAGACATGATCTTCCCTTGACAAAGCCATGTTGACTATCCCTGATTAATCCTTGCCTCTCCAAGTGGAGACTGATTTTGTCCCTCAGAATTTTTTCCAATAATTTTCCCACCACTGATGTTAGGCTCACTGGCCTGTAGTTCCCCGGTTTTTCCCTACACCCCTTCTTGAATAATGGAACTACATTAGCTGTTCTCCAGTCCTCTGGCACATCCCCTGTGGCCAGAGAGGTTCTGAATATGTGTGTTAGAGCCCCCGCAATCTCTTCCTTTGCTTCACACAGCAGCCTGGGATACATTTCGTCCGGGCCTGGGGATTTATCCATTTTTAGGCCTGCTAAAACTGCCAATACCTCCTCCCTCTCGATGTTAATGTGTTCGAGCATATCACAGTCCCCCCGCCCTATTTCTATGTCTACATCGTCCCTCTCCATAGTGAAAACAGATGCAAAAAATTCATTTAGGACCCCTCCTACATCTTCCGGCTCCACACACAGATTGCCACTTTTGTCCCTAATGGGCACTATTTTTTCCCTAGTTATCCTCTTACCCTTAATATACTTATAAAACATCTTAGGATTTTCCTTTATTTTGCTCGCCAGTGTTATTTCATGGCCCCTCCTTGATCTCCTAATTTCTTTTTTAAGTATCCCCCTGCACTTTTTGTACTCCTCTAGGGCTTCCTCCGTCTTTAGCCTTTTGTATCTGCCAAAAGCCCTCCTTTTTTTTCTAATCCATTCTCGTATATCCCCTGACATCCACGGTTCCCTGTGGTTTTTGGAACCACCCTTGACCTTTACGGGAACATGTTGCCATTGTATGATCTCAATCTCCCTTCTGAAAGTCTCCCATTGCTCCGATGTGGATTTTCCTACAAGTAGCTGATCCCAGTCCATTTTGGCCAGATCCTGCCTTATCCTATTAAAATCGGCCTTCCCCCAATTTAGAACCTTTATTTCCGGCCCATCCCTGTCCTTTTCCATGACCACCTTAAATCTCACCATATTATGGTCACTGTCACCAAAGTGCTCACCTACTAGCACTTCTTCCACTTGGCCGGCCACATTCCCTAGAATTAGGTCCAGTACCGCCCCCTCTCTTGTAGGACCTTCTACATGCTGGCTCAAAAAGCTCTCCTGGATGCACTTTAAGAATTCTACACCCTCTGTGCCTTTCACACTCTGACTATCCCAGTTAATATTGGGGAAGTTGAAATCCCCCATTATTATTACCCTATTATTTGCACATTTCTCTGAGATTTGCCTACATATCTGTTCCTCTATCTCCCCCTGACTGTTTGGAGGCCTATAGTACACTCCCAGCAAAGTGCTTGCCCCCTTCTTGTTTTTAAGCTCCACCCATATGGCCTCATTAGAGGAACCTGCTAATATGTCATCCCTCCTTACTGCAGTAATTGACTCCTTAATTAATATTGCTACACCCCCTCCTCTTATACCCCCCCTCTGTCTCACCTGAAGATTCTGTACCCCGGAATATTGAGCTGCCAGTCTTGCCCCTCCCTCAACCATGTCTCCGTGATAGCAACAATATCATACTCCCATGTGTTTATCAACACCTTCAGTTCATCCACCTTATTTGCAAGACTCCTTGCATTAAAATAGATGCCATCCAGCCTTGCCCTTGTATATTTGCCCTGTCTACCAAGCTGACTTGTTTTTTTCTCTATAATTGGCAGCACATCACCCCCTCTTTCAGCTCCCCTCTGTATCCCATCCCCCTGCCAAGTTAGTTTAAACCCCCCCCAACAGTGCTAGCAAACCTCCCCGCAAGGATATTTGTCCCGCTCTGGTTCAGGTGCAACCCGTCCGACTTGTACAAGTCCCACCTTCCCCAGAAGCAGGCCCAGTGATCCAGGAAAGTAAAACCCTCCCCCCTACACCAACTCTTTAGCCACGCATTCATCTGCTCTATCCTCCTATTCCTATACTCACTAGCACGTGGCACTGGGAGTAATCCAGAGATTACAACCTTTGAGGTCCTGCTCTTTAATCTGTTACCTAGCTCCCTAAATTCTTGATGCAGGACCTCATCCCCCTTCCTACCTATGTCGTTGGTCCCAATGTGGACCACGACCTCTGCCTGCTCACCCTCCCCCTTAAGAATGCCCTGTAGCCGCTCAGTGACATCCATGACCCTGGCCCCAGGGAGGCAACAAACCATCCTGGAGTCACGTTTGCGGCCACAGAAATGCCTATCTGTTCCCCTTATGATAGAATCCCCTACCACTATTGCTCTCCCACTCTTTTTCCTCCCTTTCTGAGCAGCAGAAGCGTCCCTGGTGCCAGGAAGCTGGCTGCTGCTGTCTTCCCCTGGTGAGTCATCCCCCTCAACAGTATCCAGCTTGGTATACTTGTTTGAAAGGGGGATGTCCGCAGGGGGCCCCTGCACTTCCTGCCTGCCTCTGTTGCTCCGCCTGATGGTCCCCCCCTGTGCAGCCCTACCCTGAGGCGTGAACAACTCGCTAAACGTGCTATCCACGACCCTCTCAGCATCGCGCATGCTCCAAAACTCATCCACCCGCAGCTCGAGCGCCACAATGTGGTCTACAAGTAGCTGCAGCTGGATGCATTTCCCGCACACATGGTCGCCAGGGACACTGGCAGCGTCCCTGACTTCCCACATAGAGCAGGAGGAGCAGAACACAGGTCTGAGCTCTCCTGCCATGACTTACTCCTTTAATTAATCTAAAAATTTATTCAGTACCCCAGTTACAGGTATACTCTAGGGCGCTTTATTTACCAACTGTCCTCACTACAACACAGAGCCCCTAGAAATTTAACACCACAGAATTCAAGCTTGCAATGAAAAGAGAGAAATACTCACCAACCAATCACTTACCTGCTCCCTGGTGACGTCACACCCCGATTACTTTTTACCTCTCTGCAACTTCTGAGCTCGCAGACTGGAGTTTGGTAGGCCTCTCCTGGCCCCGCTGCCGCCTTTTGTACCTCGCCGCCGAGTCTCTCACAGGTCCCGCCTCTCTCGCTGCCTGCCGCCGCTGCTCTGAGGCCTTTCCTGGCCCCGCTGCCACCTTTTGTACCTCGCCGCCGAGTCTCTCACAGGTCCCGCCTCTCTCACTGCCTGCCGCCGCTGCTCTGAGGCCTCTCCTGGCCCCGCTGCCGCCTTTTGTACCTCGCCGCCGCCACCGAGTCTCCCGCAGGTCCCGCCTCTCTCGCTGCCTGCCGCCGCTGCTCAGTCATCAGTGAACATCCCCATTATGTTGGAGGGAAGTTCATTGATGAAGCAGCTGAAGTTAGTTGGGCCTAGGACACTGCCCTGAGGAACTCCTGCAGCGATGTCCCGGGGCTGTGATGATTGACCTTCAACCACTACAACCATCTTCCTTTGTGCTAGGTATGACTCCAGCCAGTGGAGCCTTTCCCCCCTGATTCCCATTGACTTCAGTTTTACTAGGGCTCCTTGATGCCACACTCGGTCAAATGCTGCCTTGATGTCAAGGGCAGTCACTCTCACCTCACCTCTGAAATTCAGCTCTTTTGTCCATGTTTGGACCAAGGCTGTAATGAGGTCAGGAACCGAGTGGTCTTGGCAGAACCCAAACTGGGCATCAGTGAGCATGTTATTTGTGAGTAAGTGCCACTTGATACCACTGTCGATGACACCTTCCATCACTTTGCTGATGATTGAGAGTAGACTGATGGGCTGGTAACTGTCCTGCTTTTTGTGGACAGGACATACCTGTGCAGTTTTCCACCTTGTCGGGTAGATGCCAGTGTTGTAGCTGTACTGGAACAGTTTGGCTAGAGGTGTGGCCAGTTCTGGAGCACAGATTCTTCCACACGACAACCAGGATGTTGTTGGGGCCCATAGCCTTTGCTGTATCAAGTGCATTCAGCCTTTTCTTGATATCATGTGGAGTGAATTGAATTGGCTGAAGACTGGCTTCTGTGATGGTGGGGACTTCAGGAAGAGTCCGAGATGAGTCATCCACTCGGCACTTCTGGCTGAAGATGTTTGCGAACGCTTCAGCCTTGCCTTTTGCACTCATGTGCTGGTTTCCGCCATCACTGATGATTGGGATGTTCATGGAATCTCCTCCTCCCATTAGTTGTTTAATTGTCCAACATCATTCAGGACTGCAGAGCTTTGATCTGACCTATTGGTTGTTGGATCGTTTAGCTCTGTCTATAGCATGCTGCTTCCGCTGTTTAGCATGTATGTAGACCTGTGTTGTAGCTTCACCAGGTTGGCACTTCAATTTTAGGTATGCCTGGTGCTTCTCCTGGCACGCTCAATGGTTCCAGGGATGAGGGTATACAGTTGTATGGATAGACAAGAGAAGCTGGGATTTTTCTCCTTGGAGCAGGGAAGGTTAAGTGGAGATTTGATAGAGGTGTTTAAAATCATGAAGGATTTAGATTGAGTAAATAAAGAGAAACTATTTCCAATGGCTGAAGGGTCGATAATGAGAGCCACAAGTTTAAGGTGATTGGCAAAATAACCAGAGACAACATGAGGAAAAACGTTTTTACGCAACAAGTGGTTAGGATTTGAAATGCACTGCCTGATAGGATGGTGGATACAGATTCAATAACAGCCTGCAAAAGGGAATTGGATAATCACTTGAAGGAGAAAAAATTGCATGGATATGGGGAATGAGCCAGGGAGTGGGACTAACTTGATTGCTCTTCAAAAAAGCCGGCAAAGACTCGATGGGCCAAATGGCCTCCTTCTGTGCTGTACTATTCTAAGATTCTATGAGTTCACAGTGTTCTGCTCCATTCACAACTATTTCAATAATGTAACAGAACATACATCAGGATTTGGACAACATCCAGGCTTATCGCTGACCAGTGGCAACTAACATAAGTGCCAGGCAATAAGTATCTCCCCAATAAAAAAAGGCTCATTCACCTCACACTGACGTTTAACCTCATCATCAGTCCCCCAGCATCAGCATCATTGGGGTCACAATAGACCAGGGCCTGGAGCTCTGCTCAATTGCGCTGGGTTTTTTGGAACAATTCCCCTGATATCGGCATAACCAGCGCAAAAGCTCGTGGAATTTTAAGCACAAATTGCGTTCAGCATAACCTGAGTTTCCGCAATCTTTTGCGCTAGTTTTAAAAACATTGCACTGGAAGCAGGCCTTGCCCACAAAACTGGCCCCACCCCCCAGGGTGAATTAATCACCATTGGGAGTTTCTGCTAATTGCACTCATTTGCAGGCCTTTGAGAAGCCTCCAAAAATTAAGCTGGATCTTTTGGGCGCAAGTACACTAATAGGTACAGTTTGAAAGGCTTTGAATGAATTTTTTTTTAAATTTACTATGGAACTGACTACTGTACCCCAATCTAACTAGAAAATAGTTTTGTATATTTTTAAAACGTCATTTTTGGTAATTTATAATTGTGTTACTCACAGGGGATGGATTGCCACTGCTTAAATTGCTTATTTTTTGTAATAAACATTTTCAGCTGCATTAGTCAAACTTTACCAAGTTACCGCTCTTAAATATATCAAGGAATATTTATTAAAGCAATTTTTTTTTTAATTACATTTTAAAATGCTGCCCAATTATGCTGGTTCATGGCAGATTTTGTGTTCAGTGATATGCAAATGAATTTGAGCGTAAACTCAGGGGAAAAAACACTTTTGAAAATGGGCCCAATTTTGGACGTAAGTTGTGCTGAAATCGCCGATTGCGCCCAAAGCGGAAACTTTACCCCCAGATGCTTAACTGGATCAACTGTTTCAAAAATGTTGTTACAGTAACATAACAGAGACTGGGCACTCTGCGATAAATGGTTCACCTCTTGACCCCTCAAAACTGCTCCACCATTAAGTTAGGAGTGTGATGTAATAGTCACCACTCGCCTGGATGGGTGCAGCCGCAACACCACTCAAGAAGCTCAATGCCATCCAGAACATAGTCATTTGCTTCATTGGCACCCAACCACTGGACTCAATATCTACTCACTCTACCATTGGTGCACTGTGGATGCAGCATGTACGATCTACAGGATGCAGTGAAGCAACTCTACAAGTTTACTTCAACAGCTTCTAGCCCCGTGACCTCTACGACTGAGAAGGACAAGAGTTGTGGGAACATCATAAAATTGCACACCATCCTGACTTGGACGTATGTCGCAGTTCCTTCAGTATTGCTGGATCAAAATCTTGTCATTCCCTACCCAGTACCATTGTGGAAATACTATCAGCAGAAGGACTGCAGCAGTTCAGGGATAAAGCCCACCACCAATTTTTCAGAGCAATTAGGGTTGGGCAATAACTACAACTTTGCCAGTATCACTCACATCCTGAGAATAAATAATAAAACAAAATTAACTCAAGTAAAAATGGTATAAGAGTCATATTGGGCCGCAGAGTTAAATAAATGAAAAGGATAACACATGATACTTAAAGACCCAAGGACACACAACACCAAAGAACTTAGCTCATATCACAGAAAATGCACAATTGGAGCTCTCCAGGCAAGATCACTTTAGTTTTATATTTCCAAACAGTGAGAAGTAACTTCCTTGCCTGGAGGGCTTCAATTATGACAGAGCCTACATATACCTTCTTAGACCTGACTGGCCCAATATTTAGATTTGCTGGGAATTTAAATGTAGTTCCTGAATCTCTTGCTTCACTTCTTAAAAAGCAATTTATAAAAATAACTAAAATATGGCTTCATGCCTATGACTTCCCAGGCAGTCAGTCCTCAATCTCAGCTGTGCCGTCTGGGAAGAGAGGCCAGATGATTCTGCACAGAGAGGACGGGAAGTAAGAGGTCGAGTCACCCTGAAATAATATTAAGCATAAGCCAGGAGTCAATTATAGATAACAGATTTCCCCATAGACTTGTATTCAGGGGTTGGAATGCATTTTACAGAAGCATAACAGAAAATACCTTTAAGAGGCATCAAAGATAGCTGAGTGGGTAATTGCAAAGCCTATTGTGGGATTGAGCCATACAAGGTCAAGAAGGTGATAGGTTTAATACCTGCCTATGTTGAGTTCGTTGATCTCAACATGGGTGGCAGTAGAGGCACTACTATTAGATAGGATAACTGTAGTAGTGAAGAAATTGGTGGAACTTAAAAGTGAAAAAGGCATTGGGCCTTGATGGCATTCACTGTAGAATGCTGAGTGAAGTCAGAAAGGAATAACAAAGCCTCTCACCACAATCTTTCAAAGATCCTGGGATATATGCAAGCTGTGCTAGTGGATTGGAAATTTGCCAATGTAACACCTCTTTTCCAAAATGAAGAAAGGGATAAACCAGATAACTGTAGACATGTCAGCCCAGTGGGTAATGGGTAAGCGTTTAGAGGACATAATATGGCATAAAATGAATACTTACTTTGAAAATCATGGATTAATTACAGAGAGCTGCCATAGATTTGTAAAAGACAAGTCTTGACTGACAAATTTAATTTGAGGAAATAGTGGAGTATTGAAGCCTATTGAAGACTGATTTCAATAGAAAGGAGAATCGGGCAGGGTGTGAATTGGGCAGTTGATCCGCTACTGCCAGTTTCCACCCCCAACTAAGTTGAAAATGCCCCCCATTTTGTACTAACAATTGTGGAAGGCTGCTTGTGATCGATCATCAGCTCAAACACTGTGCTGCTGCAGCTCTCTGATCACACACACACCCCTATTAGCAAAACGTACCAGCTCCCAGTGCCTTACAGCTGACTTATGACTCCTTCACTAAGGTAGATGACTTGAATGTGATATCTTATGACGTGGGGAGAATGCAAGAGACTGGAGGGGCAGTGCATGGTACATGCTATACTGTTGCAGTGCTGCTCTTGGACACTTTTGGCTGTTTGGCAATAGAAATGAGAATCAGTGCCATACTATCTGACCTGTGTGGGTAATTCCTCTGTTCATAAAGCACAGGTTTCCAACTGTAGTTACATCATCCTCATACATTTGAGATGTACAAAGAAGATAAAATGTACAGGATAAGTGATGCCAAAGAGTGAGTATGTTACAAAGTCAAACCAAGAGGCTTTGAAGGGGCTTTGATTACATACCAAGTTGTAATTGCACCTTTTCCTGATTTCTTCATGTTATCTCAACTCTGATTTTTTTTAATTTGATATAATTGATACAAAGTCTAGATGAAGAAATTGGAAATTGAGAAAAGTTGAGCAGTAATGAAAGGAAATTAAGTAAAACAGTAAAACACGTGTGTGATTCACTATGACCCAATTCATACTGAATTGAGATGAAGTTTTGTTTGGCTTTTAGAGAATATGATTTGTTTGTATTACAAAACCATTCTACAGCATTTTTTATAATATCATTTACACATTATAAATCTTGCTGCAAAATGTTAGTCTACAAATCATAGTCTGGTGTAATATATTTTCTTATTTTCTCTATTCTTGTCAATTTTCTCCCCCTCCCCCCCACCCAAAGGTGTTGACCCCTTGCATTGTGCAGTTCCAAGGACACTGGCCATCCCCCTGTACCTTGCCCAAAGGGCCATAATTCATGTGTGAGCCTTGACAGTGTCAACCAGGGATATCACAGCCAAGTGCTATCCTGGCCCACTCATGTCAGGTAGAATACTTCAGTTGTAAAGTCCTGTTGAGTGAATGCTCTTTAAATACAGATTACTCATTTTACCATTTTTACAGCTCAAATTATATGCAGTCACCATCCGTATAAACTGCATGATTTCTATTATTACTGCAATTTACTGGATTATAGAAAATTCAACATAATGAAGATATGGAACAGTATAGATTTTGGAAAATATTATACTACATAATAAGCTATGTAAGAAATTGTACCACAGAAAAGTCCTACTAGTATTTTAGTTTGAGCTCCAAATAAGTGAATAACATGTAGTTGAGAAAGATTATTTATTTGACAGGCTTGGACAAATAACTCAATGTCCAGAGGTCATTCGCAAACCTCTAGCTGCTTATGATATTATCTAAACCCCATGTTTCAATTGCAGCCTTGAACTCCTTCCCGCACATCCATGAGTTTTTATATCACACAAGTGTGGGAACTAAGGAAATATTTTCACACATACATGATCATCAGCTATAGGGACTGAGCCTGATTTTCTACCAGTCCCTTGGTTACTATGACTACCATAGGCCTAATAGTCAGTGAGACTGCGGAGATATGCAAAATATTTGACGTAAAATAACTGTGTTAAATCTTGATACACCCCTCCTGATATTCCGCTCCATTGACTTCAATGGAAAGGAAAATCGGAAGGAGTGTGTAACGGGTGGTTGATCTTCTAGCTCTTGTTTTATTCCCTTGCCAAAGTTGAAAGTTCCGCCCAACGTCTGTAGTTGCATATTTTTCAGCAGAGGTCACTAGATAGCAATCAGGACCATGTACTGTTGCTTATTTGTTCCCATAAAGTCAATTATACCCACCACCCCCCACCTCTTGTTGCTTTGGCTGAGATCAGCTTATTCAACAACATTCAGGGATCAAAGCTGGGGCTTTGCTGTCCTGTATGGCTCAGTATCCCACTCTGAACTGCACATAACCTACTGAGCCATCAGGGGTGCCCTAGGCCAAGTTATTATGATATTTCTGCGTGTGCCCAAAAGCAAATTTGTGGAATAAACTGATTGACCAGTCACTATGCATCCAGATTAAAATGATGAAAAGCTCTATCTGGGTATTAGTCAATGTATTGTTTGTAGTTAGAATACAACCACAGTCAAAATGTTTATATTGGAACTAAAGTTACATCCCAAAGACCTTATAAAGCCGCCTCTTGACAATTTCAACAACATTCCTCTGCTCCTGAGTTTACCCCTTTCATTTATGCCATCTTCATTAGGGAAAGGTCAGTAGATTCAACCCTGCAGCTATATCCGTGTTGTAAGTGCTTGATTGAATTTGGGGAGGTGTGCTTACATGATATAGGGATCCCCTGGTAGTTTCCTTCCACTTACATTTGTAACCAAGGAAAGACTGTTGGAGCTTGGTATGACTTGCAGTGGACAGAGTACTGTCACCTTCAACAAAAGTGAACACGGTGGTGAAACTTACCTTGGGTTTGAATGCAGTTGAGACTGAGATTCTACCTCAGATTTCCTGGTGAGGACTCCAGGCTCCAGCATTAGTTATTGGATCACTCAGGGTTCTCATTGTAAGAGCTGGATTTTAATGAACTGTAACATGGATTCTGTACAGCTCATTTACAATGCAGGTTTCATCCTTCAGTGTGTCTGATCTGGACTCCACTCTTGGTAGCAAAAATACTACACTGATAGACTTTGTCAGAATGCAAGGTGAATGCAAGTAATTCCTGGGTATCTGTGCTTGGTTTCGTGCCCACATGGAGATGCCAACTGCATGTAACTAATCTTTGGAAATCGCCACTATAGATTCTATCACAAGGTGAGCCATTTTGATTGTCAAATTATGATAATTTGCAAAAATTGTTGTTAATCTTTAGAGAAAACTTTTTATACTAGGACACTATTATATATTTTTAAAAATCGCTCAACTGAAAGAGAGAGGAGACTACCAGTGACCCAGATAGATCCTAGAAGCATAAGGCACCACATCAGTATTATTTGGGAGGGTCTGCAACATCTAAAAATCATACTCTATTTCCATCTTGGGAGCCATTCACACTGCTAACATGCATACAAGGAAAGGCCAGCTTAGCTGTGCGCTTACACCATAAAGTATCCTTACTTAATAAACTCCTCCTTTCTGCCATCAACACTATGGCTGTTGTGTTAAAACAGAGAAAATGTGCATGAGTTGTGGTTCTGGCCTGTTGTGAAGGCTATGGGGACTGACACTGCTCTGATTAATTAAGATCCACTGTATCTACAGATATTGCTTTGATTCCATCCAGACACCAATACAAATTCATTGAACGTTCTTCAGCCACCGAAGCACTTCACTGACTCTAGTAGATATTTCAGTTGGCTCCAGAACTGCTTCATTGGACTTGATTAGTCACGTTCTAAATGTGCTTAATTAATATTCCACTAGGTGCATGTCTCTAAATCTAATCTGGTTTTTAGGGTTTCATGATGTTACAGAGGACAATATTTCAAAAATTATGTAGGAATCTTCAGTCTGAAAATAATCATATTGGCAGAATAAAGCAAATTCTCTGCTAAAAATCATACCTCTTAGAATTAAACAAAAACCCTGAAGTACACGCATAAGCATCCTAAGGGGGTAAATGTGCAAGGTGTCACCTGCGCTCAGGACAAATCCTCTATTTTTTCAGGAGACATTGTGAGTAAAATTCTTCTTCAGAGATACAGAGTAGGCAAATGTTCAAGGCACGAATGATAATATTTTCCATGGATTCCACTCTATACAGTTACACATTGAGTGGGAATTTTTTTCTGTAACTGTAACTATCTGCTGCTTGGGTTTCAGTGTTATTCTATCCTATTTAGCAGCTCAAACACTCTAACTAGCTATATCATTTTCATATGCCAGAAATATTCTCAAAGCATATTTAAGAGAGGGAAAAATGGGCAGCTCTTGAAGGTTCAGATTTCTACAGGCTGTGTTTTTGTGCAAGTTTTCCTTGGTGGCAGTGAACAAAGTGTTCCACTGTGGAGTAGGTTGTATGCCGGCAGACACAGTGTCTGTACAGGGAGTTCCTGTCCCTGGCCCAAACCCACAGACCCTCAGCAACGAAGGACAAGGTCATCCATTGCTTTTTCTGCTTCCCACTGGAGCCCACTTCTCTCTGCTCTGGTGGAATGTGCGAGTACATAAAGGGGCACTTTCACATCACAAGTGAAGAACTCCGATCCAAGACTCCACGAGACAAATAAAAGGTTTTATTTTTCTTCTTTCAGCAAAACATTTGTAAAACTAATTTCTAAGTTTTCTGCTGCACGATCAAATGTAACTTTCGTTTACATTGAGAATTTGGGGTGACTGGTTTACTTATGTTTGAATCATTCCCTGTTTGCTCCTTTTCCTCAGGGGGTCATTAGTGCTGAAAAACTTCACATAATGATTGCTGCAGTGGGGTTATTTGGTGTTGAGTACAATTCCAAAGAGCTACTGAAAATAGCAAACAGTGTTCTTCCCTGTACTTCTATGTTCTAATAACATTTCTAAATGTCTTGGTCAGTATGTAAAGCTCTTTAACTACATTACTGTGGTGCTATCTCACACTAGTTTACTATCAAGTAAAATCTTAGTGCTAGAGCCTGCAGGGAAGTAAACAATGTTTAAGAAGCTCACACATTTGTGCTTAATTACTGGAGTGAATGTGACTCCAAACAGGATATACTAACACTGCATCTCATTGCAAGTGCTTACTTCTACAACTTTATTTATCCTGTCAAGGCTCCTGGCTACCACATACAGATTCCCTGTCTCACAAGTCAGCCCCTCTACTGCACAGCTAGTGGAGATTTCAAGGATTTCAGAATATAACTGGCAATAATTTATCCCAAATTTGCACTTGCAATAATTGATAAAAGGTAGCTGAACTGATTAACATAAAAAGAAAAAAATGCAAATACTGGAAATCTGAAATAAATGTATAAAATGCTAGAAATGCACAGCAGGCCAGTCAGCATCTGTAAAAAGAAAAGATAGATTATGATAGCCCGGAATTTATGGTCAGTGGCGAAACAAAGGCATTCATTGCTGGCCCCTAAGTAAGCTTTGCACAAAGATCTCATGATCTCTGTGTTGAGAATTTTGGATTTTCCGACGCGTATTTGATAGAATCATAGAATCGTAGAATGGTTACAGCACAGTAGGAGGCCATTCAGCCCATCGAACCCATGCTTCGAGCACTTCAGCTAGTCCCACTCCCCCGCCCTTTCCCCGTAGCCCTGCAATTTGTTTTCCTTCAGGTACTTATCCAATTCCCTTTTGAAAACCACAATTGAATCTGCCTCCACCACCCTCTCAAGCAATGCATTCCAGATCATAACCACTTGTTGCGTAAAAAAGTTTTTCCTCATGTCGCCTTTGGTTCTTCTGCCAATCACCTTAAATCTGTGTCCTCTGGTTCTCGACCCATACGCCAATGGGGACAGTTTCTCTCTACTCTGTCTAGACTCCTCATGATTTTGAACACCTCTATCAAATCTCCTCTCAACCTTCTCTGTTCTAAGGAGAACAACCCCAGCTTCTCCAGTCTATCCACGTATCTAAAGTCCCTCATCCCTGGAACCATTCTTGTAAATCTTTTCTGCACCCTCTCTAAGGTCGTCACACCCTTCCCAAAGTGCGGTGCTGGGAATGGGACACAATACTCCATTGAGGCTGAACCAGTGTTTTATAAACGTTCATCATAACTTCCTTGCTTTTGTACTCTGCCTCTATTTATGAAGCCCAGGATCCCGCTTTCTCAACCTGCCCTGCCTCCTTCAACGATTTTTGCACATATACCCCCAGGTCTCTCTGTTCATGCACCCCCTTTAGTATTGTACCCTTTAGTTTATATCGCCTCTCCTCGTTCTTCCTACCAAAATGTATCACTTCGCACTTTTCTGCGTTAAATTTCATCTGCCATGTGTCCGTCCATTCTCCCAGCCTGTCTACATCTTCTTGAAGTCTATCACTATCCTCCTCACTGTTCACTATACTTCCAAGTTTTGTGTCATCTGCAAATTTTGAAATTGTGCCCTGTGCACCCAAGTCCAAGTCATTAATATATATCAAGAAAAGCAGTGGTCCTAGTACCGACCCCTGGGGAACACCTTCCTCCAGTCCAAAAAACAACCGTTCACCACTACTCTCTGCTTCCTGTCACTTAGCCAATTTTGTATCCATGCTTGACCCTGAAATGAGCTTCCGACCACATATCCGCAGCATAACAAAGACCGCCTACTTCCACCTCCGTAACATCGCCCGTCTCCGTCCTTGCCTCAGCTCATCTGCTGCTGAAACCCTCACCCATTCCTTTGTTACCTCTAGACTTGACTATTCCAATGCACTCCTGGCTGGCCTCCCACATTCCACCCTACGTAAACTTGAGTTCATCCAAAACTCGGCTGCCCATGTCTTAACTCGCATCAAGTTCCGTTCGCCCATCACCCCTGTGCTCGCTGACCTACATTGGCTCCCAGTTAAGCGGCGCCTCGATTGTTTTCAAATCCCTGCATGGCCTCGCCCCTCCCTATCTCTGTAATCTCCTTCAGCCCCACAACCCCCTGAGATATCTGCGCTCCTCTAATTCTGCCCTCTTGAGGTTCCCTGATTATAATCGCATAACCTTTGGTGGCCGTGCCTTCTGGTGCCTAGACCCTAAGCTCTGGAATTCCCTGACTAAGCCTCACTGCCTCACTACCTCTCTTTCCTACTTTAAGACAATCCTTAAAACCTACCTCTTTGACCAAGCTTTTGGTCACCTGCCCTAATTTATCCTTATGTGGATCGGTGTCAAATTTTGATATTAAAATACTCCTGTGCAGCGCCTTGGGACGTTTTACTACGTTAAAGGTGCTATATAAATACATGTTGTTGTTGTTGCTGCCACTGTCCCTTTTATTCCATGGGCTTCAACTTTTCTGACAAGCCTATTACGTGGCATTTTACCAAACGCCTTTTGGAAGTCCATGTACACCACATCAACCACATTACTCTCATCAACCCTCTCTATTACCTCCTCAAAAAACTCAATCAAGTTAGTTAAACCTGATTTGCCTTTAACACTCCATGCAGGCTTTCCTTAATTAATCTACACTTATCCAAGTGACTGTTAATTTTGTCCCCAATAATCATTTCTAAAAGCTTCCCCACTACTGAGGTTAAACTGACTGGTCTGTAGTTGCTGGGTTTATCCTTACACCCTTTTTTGAATAAGGATGTAACATTTGCAATTCTCCAGTCCTCTGATACCATCTCCGTATCTAAGGAGGATTGGAAGATTATGGCCAGTACCTCCGCAATTTCCACCCTTACCTCCCTCAGCATCCTAGGATGCATCCCATCCAGTCCTGGTGACTTATCTACTTTAAGTACAGCCAGCCTGCCTAGTACCTCCTCTTTATCAATTTTTATCCCATCCAGTATCTCAACTACCTCCTCTTTCACTATGACTTTGGCAGCATCCTCTTCCTTGGTAAAGACAGATACAAAGTACTCATTTAATACCTCAGCCATGCCCTCTGCTTCCATGCGTAGGTCTCCTTTATGGTCCCTAATCGGCCCCACCGCCCTTAGAGTCATAGAGTCATAGAGTTATACAGCACGGATAGAGGCCCTTCAGCCCATCGTGTCCGCGCCGGCCATCAAGCCCTGTCTAATCTAATCCCATATTCCAGCATTTGGTCCGTAGCCTTGTATGCTATGGCATTTCAAGTGCTCATCCAAATGCTTCTTAAATGTTGTGAGGGTTTCTTACTACCCGTTTACTATTTATATGCCTGTAGAAGACTTTTGTATTCCCTTTTATATTAGCTGCCAGTCTATTCTCAGACTCTCTCTTTGCCCCTCTATTTCCTTTTTCACTTCTCCTCTGAACTTTCTATACTCAACCTTGATCTTACTTGTATTCTCAGCCTGACATCTGCTTCACGTTACTCTCTATCTCTTTCATCATCCAGGGAGCTCCGGCTTTGGTTGCCCTACCTTTCTCCCTCGTGCGAATGCGCCTCGACTGTAGTTGAACCATCTTTTCTTTGAAGGCAGCCCATTGTTCGATTACAGTTTTGCCTGCAAATCTTTGATTCCAGTTTACCTGGGCCAGATCTGTTCTCAACCCACTGAAATTGGCCCTCCTCCAATTAAGTATTTTTACTTTAGACTGCCCCCATCCTTTTCCATAGCTAATCTAAACCTTATGATACTATGATCACTTTTCCCTAAATGTTCCCTTACTGACACTTGCTCCACTTGACCCATCTCATTCCCCAGAACCAGATCCAGCAATGCCTCCTTCCTCGTTGGGCTAGAAACATACTGATCAAGAAAGTTCTCCTGAACACACTTCAGAAATGTTTTCCCCTCTCTGCCATTTACACTATTACTATCCCAGTCTATATTAGGATAGTTGAAGTCCCCCATTATCACTACTCTATAGTTCTTGCACCTCTCTGTAATTTCCCTGCAAATTTGCTCCTCCATATCCTTCCCACTAGTTGGTGGCCTATAGAATACATCTAGTAGTGTAATGGCACCTCTGTTGTTATAGAGTCATAGAGCCATAGAGTCATAGAGTAATACAGCACGGATAGAGGCCCTTCGGCCCATCGTGTCCACGCCGGCCATCAAGCCCTGCCTAATCTAATCCCATATTCCAGCATTTGGCCCGTAGCCTTGTATGCTATGGCATTTCAAGTGCACATCCAAATGCTTCTTAAATGTTGTGAGGGTTTCTGCCTCCACAACCCTTTCAGGCAGTGAGTTCCAAACTCCAACCACCCTCTGGGTGAAAAAGTTCTTTCTCAAATCCCCTCTAAACCTCCCGCCCTTTACCTTGAATCTATGCCCCCTAGTTATTGACCCCTCTACTAAGGGAAAAAGCTCCTCAGCATCCATCCTATCTATGCCCCTCATAATTTTGTACACCTCAATCATGTCCCCCCTCAGCCTCCTCTGCTCCAAGGAAAACAAACCCAATCTGCCCAGTCTCTCTTCATAGCTGAAGCGCTCCAGCCCTGGTAACATCCTGGTGAACCTCCTCTGCACCCTCTCTAACGTGATCACATCCTTCCTGTAGCGTGGCGACCAGAACTGCACACAGTATTCCAGCTGTGGCCTAACCAGTGTTTTATACAGCTCCATCATAACCTCCTTGCTCTTATATTCAATGCCTCGGCTAATGAAGGCAAGTATCCCATATGCCTTTTTTACCACCTTATCCAGCTGTTCCGCCGCCTTCAGGGATCTGTGTACTTGCACACCCAGATCCCTCTGACCCTCCGTCTTGCCTAGGGTCTTTCCATTCATTGTGTATTCCTTTGCCTTGTTAGTCCCCCCAAAGTGCATCACCTCGCACTTTTCCGGGTTAAATTCCATTTGCCACTGTTCCGCCCATCTGACCAACCCATCTATATCGTCCTGCAGACTGAGGCTACCCTCCTCGCTATTTACCACCCTACCAATTTTTGTATCATCCGCGAGCTTACTGATCATACCCTTTACATTCATATCCAAGTCATTAATGTAGACCACAAACAGCAAGGGACCCAGCACCGATCCCTGTGGTACCCCACTGGCCACAGGCTTCCAGTCACAAAAACAACCTTCGACCATCACCCTCTGCCTTCTGCCACTAAGCCAGTTTTGTATCCAACCAATAGATTCTGTCCTTGACCCCTCCAGGACATCCTCTCTCTCCAGCACTGTAATATTCACCTTAATCAATACTACCACACCACCTCCTATCTTTCCTTCCCTATCTTTCCTGAACACCTTATATCCAGGAACATTTAGTACCCAATCCTGCACTTTTTTGAGCCAGGCCTCCATTATTGCCACTACATCATATTCCCATGTGGCTATTTGCACCTGCAGCTCACCAACCTTATTTACCACGCTTTGTGTGTTTACACACATACACTGTAAACCTATCTTAGACCTTTTTGTATTCTCTTTTAGTCTGATCCCACTTAATATTGTACTATTTCTTACTCTAGTGCTATCTGTCTCTCTCAATCCTTTGAAATCTCATTGAAACTTATAAAATTCTAACAGGACTAGACAGACTAGATGCTGGAAGGATGTTCCCGATGGCGGGGGAGTCCAGAACCAGGGGTCACAGTCTAAGGATAAGGGGTAAGTCATTTGGGACAGAGATGAGGAGGAATTTCTTCACCCAGAGAGTGGTGAACCTGTGGAATTCTCTACCACAAAAGGCAGTTGAGGCCAATTCATTAAATATATTCAAGAAGGAGTGAGATATATTTCTTAAGGCTAAAGGGATCAAGGAATAAGGGGAGAAAGTAGGGACAGGGTACTGAATTTGGATGATCAGCCATGATCTCATTAAATGGCAGAGCAGGCTCGAGGGGCCGAATGGCCTACTCCTGCTCCTATCTTCTATGTTTCTATGTTTCTATGCACCTTCACTCTCCTTTCTAATGCTAAATCCTGGTGCCCATCCCCTGCCAAATTAATTTAAACCCTCCCCAACAACACTAGAAAACCTCCCGTGAGGATATTGGTCCCGGCTTTGTTGAGGTGCAACCCATCCGGCCTGTACAGGTCCCACCTCCCCCAGAACTGGTCCCAATGTCCCAGGAATCTAAAGCCCTCCCTCCTGCACTATCTCTCCAGCCATGCATTCATCTGCTCTATCCTCCTATTTCTATTTTCACCAGCTCGTGGCACCGGGAGTAATCCGAAGATTACTACTCTAGAGGTCCTGCTTTTTAATCTCTTTCCTAGCTCCCTAAAATCTACCTGCAGGACCTCATCCCTCTTTCTACCTGTGTCGTTGAAACCGATATGGACCAAGACCTCTGGCTGTTCACCCTCCCCCCTCAGAATGTTCTGCAGCCGCTCAGTGACATCCTTGACCCTTGCACCAGGGAGGCAACATACCATCCTGGAATCACTTCTGTGGCCGCAGCAATGCCTGTCTGTTCCCCTAACTATTGAATCTCCTATCACTATTGCTTTCACGATTTTCCTCCTCCCCCTTTGTACAGCTGAGCCAGCCGTGGTGCTGTGGACTTGGCTCTGGCTGTACTCCCCAGAGGAACCATCGCCCTCACCCGTACTCGGTACTGAATGCCGGTTAGAGAGTGAGATGCACTCAAGAGACTCCTGCAGTACTTGCCTGGTCCCCCTTGTCTGTCTGGTGGTCACCCTTTCCCTCTCTGCCTGCACACTCTTACGCTGCTGGGTGACCACCTCCTGAAAATTAGCTCTCAGCCTCACGGATGCACCGCAGTGATGCCAGCTGCTGCTCAAGCTCCGAAACCTGGAGCTTGAGCTTCTTCAGCTGACGATATTGCCTGCACATGTGGTTGGCCAGGACACGGGAAGCCTACTGGAGTTCCCACATGGCACAAGATGTGCATTCCACGGGACTGAGGTGCCTTGCCATGCCTCTATTTAATAGACTATTAACTAACTTAACAGATATAAACTCAAGACTTAAAAAAAACAATCACCAGCTACTCACCAACTTTTTTTCTTTCTTTTCAGCTCCTTCCCTTGTGCTGATGTCACTTACCTTGCTCCCTGACGTTCGCGCTCCCTCCAAGCTCCGGGCTCTCCAGCCGCTCCTCTCACTCTCTCCTCCCTCCGTCTCTGCTCCAAATTCCCACTCTCTCCAAATTCGCAACTCTAGCACTCTGTTTAGAAGCACTCCGTTTAGGATCACTTTGTGCAGACCATTCTCAAATCAATAAAAGTTCATGGGGATTCCCAACAAAGAGCTGCGGTGACACCAACAAGCTGTCTAAGCAGCCAATCAAAATGCAGAATTCTCACAAACAGTGAAGCAGGAAGTAGATAAGGTCCTAAAATTCTAACTTTTAAAAAATGTTAGAGAGAACAAAACAAAGATTGGGGCTCTCACATGGGGAAAAGGCAAACCTGAAATAAACATGGACAAACTTAATTTTTTTTTTAAGTTTCTTAAAAAATGGGGCAGAAATTCCTCCCCAAACGCGTGAGTACGGAAGGGGTACTCACGCGTCTGGCCGGAGGAAATGCCGGTTTTCAGCATGCACAGCGCATGCGCTGAAAACCGGCATTTCCTCTCCTCTCACCCAAGAGTTGAAGAGGCTAGCGCGTGCGCTGTAGGGGCCAGCGCGTGCGTCCTGGATTTCCTCTGTTTTGGGGGATTTGCGCATGTGTAAAGGCCTCCGGTCTTTACACTTGTAAAAAGCACATGTAAGTATTTACTTTTACAGGTAAGTGGTGTTTTAGTGTAATTTCGATTTTTTTTCCCACAGGTTTATTATTTTAAAGAATCTACAATAAGGTAAGTTTAGTTTTAGACCCTTTTTATTAAAAATTTATTTTTTCAAAAAAAAAAATTATTGTTTAAATTTTTTTTTTAACTTACTTATACTTAATTTAATGATTGGGATGTTTTTTAAATTTTTACTTAAAGTTTAAATAGTGTTTTGGGCCCCCGTAGTTTTCATGAGTTTGACAGTTCTTACTCTCAAACTCATGAATGAACCTTCCCCTTCCCTGATTGGTTGTACAGTGCTCACCTGATCCCAGCCGGCACATCGCACTAACTACGCCGCTGGACCAGGTAAGCACTGCGCGCTGACATCTGAACCGGGCCTGTCACAGGAAATGCAAGCAGGCCCGGGCTTCAGATGTCAGCGCGCAGGGTGAGTGCAGATCGGGGGCTTGCACCCGCGGGAAGCCCCCGACCCGAATTTTTGGCCCATTGTATTTTTTATTAAAATGAATAAATTTGACACTGCACAAAATTAAAATTAGTTTTTCAGGGCCCTAACCTTTGCTTAGCAGGCAATACACTGTTAAAACCCCAGTTACACCTAATCCCTTTCGGTCTAACTTTTAATGGGGTATTTAACTGCAGAATAGTTGAAGTTTTCAACAGTTTCCATGATTTGAGCGATTACACTGATTGCCGGCTCTGTAGGTGGTGGGGGGGGGGGCGTGGTGAGGGGGGCAGGGGGCAGATGAGTGCACAGCACAGCCTGTGTCGGAGCAGTGAACGACAGACCGCAACTTCAGGATTTCCGCATTAGGCTGCGTATGCGCTAAATCCTGAAGTTGCCGTCAGTTTCAAAGGTGAAATGATGGTGAATGCTGCCAGTTCACCATAGAAACATAGAAAC
The DNA here is from genome assembly GCF_052327205.1 of Somniosus microcephalus. Taxonomy (NCBI): domain Eukaryota; kingdom Metazoa; phylum Chordata; class Chondrichthyes; order Squaliformes; family Somniosidae; genus Somniosus; species Somniosus microcephalus. The sequence continues at coordinate 119,265,537 of NC_140993.1, read as the reverse complement.
ATAGAAGATAGGAGCAGGAATAGGCCACTCGGCCCCTCGAGCCTGCTCCGCCATACAATGCGATCATGGCTGATCATCCAATTTCAGTACCCGGTCCCTGCTTTCTCCCCATACCCCTGGATCCCTTTAGCCTTAAGAAATATATCCAATTCCTTCTTGAATATATTTAATGAATTGGCTTCTACTGCCTTCTGTGGTAGAGAATTCCACAGGTTCACCACTCTCTGGGTGAAGAAATTCCTCCTAATTTCTGTCCTAAATGGCTTACCCCTTATCCTTAGACTGTGACCCCTGGTTCTGGACTCCCCGACCATCGGGAACATCCTTCCTGCATCTAGTCTGTCCAGTCCTGTCAGAATTTTATAAGTTTCAATGAGATCCCCTCTCATTCTTCTAAACTCCAGTGAGTACAAGCCCAATCGTCCCAATCTCTCCTCATACGTCATTCCTGCCATCCCAGGTATCAGCCTGGTGAATCTTTGCTGTACTCCTTCCATGGCAAGAACATCCTTCCTCAGATAAGGCGACCAAAACTGCACACAATACTCAAGATGTGGTCTCACCAAAGCCCTGTACAACTGTAGCAAGACATCCTTGTTCCTGCACTCAAACCCTCTTGCTACGAAGGCCAACATACCATTTGCCTTCTTAACCGCCTGCTGCACCTGCATGCTTACCTTCAGTGACTGGTGTACAAGGACACACAGGTCTCGTTGCACTTCTCCTTCTCCCAATCTATTGCCATTCAGATAATAATCTGCCTTCCTGTTTTTGCCACCAAAGTGGATAACCTCACATTTACTCAAAGGTAGTAATCTCTGGATTGCTACCAGTGCCACGAGCTAATAAGTTTAGAGAGAGTAAGATAGATAAGCTAAATACGTGGCTTGAGCAGTGGTGCAAGGGAGAGGGATTTAAATTCTTGAGGCATTGGAACCAGTTCTTGGGGAGGAGAGACCTGTACCAAGGGGACGGTCTACACCTGAACTGTGAGGGAGCCGATGTCCTCGGGGTAATATTTTCTAGGGCGGTTCGGGAGGATTTAAACTAATTTGGCAGAGGGATGGGAACCTAGGTAGTGGAAAAGAGGGAAGTCATATGAAGTTAGAAATAGATGGTAGAAAGGTGAGAAGCAATAAGCAAAGGAGAGAAACACAAAGGGCCAAACTAATTCATAATGAGAGTGTGAAAAAAGCAAGCCTGAAGGCTTTGTATCTTAATGCTAGAAGCATTAGGAACAAGGTGGATGAATTAGTTGTGGAAATAGAGGTAAACAAGTATGATTTGATTGGGATTACAGAAACGTGGCTGCAGGGTGGGCAAGGCTGGGAACTTAACATCCAGGGATATACAATATTTAGGAAGGATCGGCAAAAAGGTAGGGGAGGTGGGGTAGCATTGCTGGTAAAGGAGGGGATTAATGCAATGGAAAGGAAGGATATTAACTCGGATGAAACGGAATCTGTATGGGTAGAAATGAGAAATAGCAAGGGGAGGAAAACGTTAGTGGGTGTGATATATAGGCCTCCAAATAGTAATATGGAGGTGAGGGAAGGCATAAAAAGGGAAATTAGAGAAGCGTGCGATAAGAGCACAGCTGTCATCATGGGTGACTTTAATTTACATATTGATTGGACTACCCAAATTAGTAAAAATTCTGAGGAGGAGGAATTCCTGGAATGTTTTCGGGACGGTTATCTGGACCAATATGTCGAGGAGCCGACTCGAGATCAGGCCATTTTAGACTGGGTATTGTGCAATGAGAAGGGACTTATCAGCAATCTTCTTGTACGAGGCCCCTTGGGTCAGAGCGATCATAATATGATCGAGCTCTCAGTCGAGATGGAGAGTGAGGAAATTGAATCAGAGACTAAGGTCCAGAACTTAAATAAAGGGAATTACGAGGGTATGAGACGGGAATTGGGTAAGATTGATTGGGTGGTGTTTCTGGGGGGATTGACAGTGGATAGACAATGGCAAGCATTCAAAGATAGAATGGAAGAATTCCAGAACATGTTTATACCGGTTTGGCATAAAAATAAACCTAAAAAGGTGACTCAACCGTGGCTAACGAGGGAAATTAGGGACAGCATAAAATCAAAAAAAAGGGCATATCAACTGGCAAAAAAAAGCACCAGACCGGAAGATTGGGGGCAGTACAGGATACAGCAAAAGAGGACAAAGGGATTAATCAGGAAGGGGAAAATAGAATACGAAAGTAAACTTGCAGCAAACATAAAGACAGACTGCAAAAGCTTTTATCGGTATGTCAGGAGGAAAAGACTGGTAAAATCCCAAGTCGGTCCCTTGCAGTCCGATTCGGGAGAATATATAATGGAGAATAAGGAAATGGCAGACCAATTAAACTCATACTTTGGTTCTGTATTCACAAAGGAGGACACAAATAACCTCCCAGGAATATCGACAAACATAGGGACTAATGAGAGGGAGGAGCTGACAGAAATTAGTATCTCCAGGGATATGGTGTTGGGTAAGTTGAGGGGACTGAAGGCCGACAAATCCCCGGGGCCTGATAAACTACATCCTAGGGTACTTAAGGAGGCGGCCCTGGAGATAGCAGATGCTCTAAGGATCATCTTCCGGAACTCCATTGACTCGGGAGCAGTGCCCGTGGATTGGAGGGTGGCTAATGTTACCCCAATATTTAAAAAGGGGGGTAGAGAGAAAGCAGGGAATTATAGACCAGTAAGCCTTACATCGGTTGTGGGCAAAATGCTAGAGTCCATTATTAAGGATAAAATAGCGGAGCACTTGACAAATGGGGAAAGGATCGGACAGAGTCAACATGGATTTACAAAGGGTAAATCGTGTTTGACTAATCTGCTGGAATTTTTTGAGGAAGTAACTGGTAAAATAGATGGGGGAGAGCCAGTGGATGTGGTGTACCTTGACTTCCAGAAAGCCTTCGATAAGGTTCCACACAAAAGATTATCATGCAAAATTAAGGCTCATGGGATTGGGGGCAAAGTATTAACGTGGATAGAGAACTGGCTGGCGGATAGAAAACAGAGAGTTGGAATAAACGGCTCGTTTTCGGAGTGGCAGGCAGTGACCAGCGGGGTGCCGCAAGGATCTGTCCTGGGACCCCAGCTGTTCACAATATATATAAATGATCTGGATCAGGGAATTGGATGCAATATTTCCAAATTCGCTGACGACACTAAACTAGGAGGAGGGGTGGGCTCTGATGAGGATGTCAGGAGGCTACAGTGCGATTTGGACAGGTTGGGGGAATGGGCGGATACGTGGCAGATGCACTATAATGTGGATAAATGCGAGGTTATCCACTTTGGGGGTAAAAACAGGAGGGTGGATTATTATCTAAATGGCAATAGATTGGGAGATGGGGAAGTGCAGAGGGACCTGGGTGTTCTTGTGCACCAGTCACTGAAGGAGAGCATGCAGGTGCAACAGGCGATTAAGAAGGCAAATGGTATGTTGGCCTTCATATCAAGGGGGTTCGAGTATAGGAATAGGGATACCTTACTACAGCTGTACAAGGTGCTGGTGAGACCGCATCTGGAGTATTGTGTACAGTTTTGGTCGCCCCATCTGCGGAAGGATGTTCTTGCCATGGAAAGAGTGCAGCGGCGATTCACCAGGCTGATACCTGGAATGGCGGGAATGACCTACGAGGAGAGATTGAATAGTTTGGGCTTGTACTCGCTGGAGTTTAGAAGATTGAGAGGGGATCTCATCGAAACATATAAAATTATGGCAGGCCTGGACAGGCTGAATTCAGAGAGAATGTTTCCAATGGCCGGGGAGCACAGAACCAGGGGCCACAGTCTAAAAATAGCGGGCAAATCATTTAAAACAGAGATGAGGAAGAAGTTCTTCACTCAAAGAGTGGTGAGCCTGTGGAATTCCCTGCCACAGAGGGCTGTGAAGGCTAATTCAATAAATATTTTCAAGAGAGAATTGGATATATTTCTGAAGGCTAAGGGGATTAAGGGTTACGGAGAAAAGGCGGGGACGGGGTACTGAACTGGTAAGATCAGCTATGATCTCAGACGAAGATCAGCCATGATCTCATTGAATGGCGGAGCAGGCTCGAAGGGCCGAATGGCCTACTCCTGTTCCTATCTCTATGTTTCTATGTTTCTATCCACATTATACTGCATCTGCCACGCTTTTGCCCAATCACCCAACCTGTCCAAATCATCCTGGAGTTTCTCGGCATCCTCCTCACAGCACACACGCCCACCCAGCTTTGTGTCATCTGCAAATTTGGAGATATTACATCTAGTTCCCTCGTCTAGACCATTAATATATATTGTGAATAGCTGGGGTCCAAGGACTGATCCCTGCGGTACCCCACTAGTCACTGCCTGCCACTGGGAAAAAGACCCGTTTATTCCAACTCTTTGCTTTCTGACTGCCAAACAGTTCTCTATCCAAGTCAATACCTTACCCCCAATCCCATGTGCCTTAACTTTACATGCTAATCTCTTATGCGGGACCATCATCTGGACCGCAAATTTCGGGCCGATATATCGGGCAAATCTGATGAAGGGCACACACCTGAAACATGTCTTTTCTCTTTACAAATGCTTACTGGCTTGCAATGTATTACCAACAATTTCTATTTTTACTTCAAATTTATGAACAGACATTGGTTCCAATAGTCATAATAGAATAATGCACTGACTCAATGATTGCAAACTGAAAAGTTTTCTCTCATATTGCAGGCATATTGCAGGTATAATTTCACACCACTACCTCCTTTAGAGGTGTGCAAATGGGCAGCACTGAACTATACTCTTCTCCAAGTTATACTGCCTGCATGCACCACTCCCTGCTTCGAGGAAAGCAGAACTCTGCCCATGTGTGCTTTAACAGAGCTCTACACTCCAGCCCCTGATCGCTGGCGGATATGTCTAATATTTGAAAGGAGTTGTTGGGTCTACTAGTTATTTTCCAGATTAGAAAGTTAAAGGTGGACAGCTGTTGTTTTCAAGCATTAAAACTCAAAAGAATGACTTTTGTGCATGTGTGAAGGAGCCATTTAAGTCGTTTCAATGGAAAATATTGTATTTTCAAATTGGATGAGTTTGAAGACTGGTGAAGTGATATGGAGTATCTTCTGGAGAAAGAAACTTTAACAGCTAAGTCCAAAGGCCTGGCCAGATCAAATCAGATAACCTCAAATTAGCCAGTTAATAGGCACCAGTAAACTTAATTTTATTAATTTATTTTCAATAGAGCAGCAGTGGGAGCTGTGCGATGAGCCCAGCAGTGAAGAGGCATTAGATTAAGCAGCAACCTTCAGGAAAGCACTCATAGAATAACAAACATTAAACATTAACAGATAACAATGATTAAACTATAATATAGATTAGACTCTTAATTCTTTGTAATTTTGCTTTCAAACTGCTAAATAATTTCTTGCTATATCTTCCTACATGAAGACAATGACTGCACTGCAAAGTAATTCATTGTATGGAAAACACTTTGGGATATTTTTGAGAGACGTGATAAGGCCCTATATAAATGCACATTCTTTCTTTATTGTGAAACACTCATCAATGTTATCCTCCAGTTGGCTATGTCATAATCACAAAGAACCATAACACTGGCCCTGAGGAGTCCCCCTCAATCACCTACCCCCTTCACCCATTACATCAAGTGAGTATTTTTTTTAAGAATGACAAAAAGCAGTTATATAAAAGAAAATATAGCATATAGCTAATGATTACTGGCAGAAATTCAGGGTTCAAATGATATGCATAGCCACATAGATTGTGAACTCCTCAGGACACTACAAGTAGATTACCCTGGTTAGTTACTCTCAACCACTGATTATTCTACAGATAATACACAAATTTAATGAGCTACATGCACAAGCACATTTATCCTTTCTTCTTACACCAATTACTTTCCTCTCCCCTTGTGCTCTCCTGAGGGCATTTCCAGCATGAGTTGATGCATTGCAATCAGGAGTGGGATCCCTGGCCGATTTTCTACACTTTTAACTTGGGGTTTCTAAAGCCAATTGTTGTGGCCCTGCCTCAGCCTAGATTGAAATCAATTGGCTCCGCATGTACCGGGGATTCAACCTGGAATCTTCCTGGTCTGTATGACTCAGTTATGCCCTGCCTTAACCAGCTGAGTCATCAGGGGAGATCGGACTAAAATATTTACATGCATGATATTAGAGCCTAGTCCAATATGTCTGAGTACTGCTCTCTGGTCATAGATATTGGCCCAGAAATTCGGGTCCCAATGCGTGAGTACGCACGGGGTACTCATGCGTAGGCTCAGCGAAAGTGCCGGTTTCGTGCATGCTCTGCTCATGCGCGGGAAACCGGCACTTCCGTTCCCCTGAAAGAAGGGGTTCAGAAGTCGAACGCGTGCGCCGGAGAGGCAGCACGTGCGCATTGAACTTACGTTTTTTTCCAGCTTTCTCCGGGAGGGTAAGTCTCCAGGAGTTACACTTTTAAAAAGCAGGCACAAGGCCTGCTTTTAACAAGGTAAGTGGTGAATTAATTAAAATTAAAACATTTTTTCCACAGATTTATTATTTTTAAATACTTTAAAGAAAGGTATGTTTATATTTAGCCCCGTTAGAAAATGTAATTAATTTTTTCAAAAATTTAAATTATTGTTTAAAATAGTTATTTCATGTAATTTATAGTTTATTTTTAAAATGTGATTTTTTAAAATAATTTATTTGAGGTTTTAGTGATGTTTTGGGGCTTATAGTATTTATAGGTTTGACAGCTCTTCCTGTCAAACTTATGAATGAAGCATTCCCTGCTACCATTGGCTCTCCATGGCCCACGTGATCCCAGGGGACGCATCGAACTAACTGCGCCCCTGGGATACGCAAGCACTGTGCGCCGGCAGTTGGAGGAGGCCCAGGATCGGAATCCCACGGGGGCCCATAGCACAACGACCAGCGCGCTAGGTAAGTGCAGGTCAGGGGCTTGCACCTGCGGGAAGCCCCCGACCCGAATTTCTGGGCCAATGTGATAGGGTTGATTTTTCAAGTACATGCTACTGGCATGGAGCTTCACCCACTGGCTGCATATATTGTGAAATTATGAGCCCACTCCCCACAATGTTCATCCACTAAAAGGAACACATGCAAAATTGTGGCGAGCATACCTCAATTTCCCAATATGTATTCTTGGTAAGCGTTTGGAAGATCGGATGCCCTAATATTTCAGAATGATATACCCCTCCTGTTGTGTATGTGCCTTTAAGAGAATAACTGGTCTCAGACTGCAGTACCGGCAGTGACCACCCCTGTATAAATGGCGCTAGAGAGCCTCTGTTGTTTCGTTTCGTTATTGACTTGCACCAGTAAAGATCTGTTTGTTTTCTCTCCTGCTAGTCCGTGTCTCAATCATTCACGGACTTAACACTGGTGACGAGTAAGAAACGTACTTACCTGCAACTCAGCAGCAGCTCCGACGACGTTGTTGAAGGTCGGAGCCAGAAGAAAAAAAAAATAGAGTCCATTGAAACTCGAGAAACGGGCGTCGACCGTCAATCATCGGGTTCAAAACTTGCAGGAGAGATTGTCCAGAGCCAGGCTGGGTTCCTCGGTCCGTGGTTTCCCAGCTAATCGGGCTGGTGGCAGGTAGTGTTCTGATCTTTCCTGGGCTGCGGCGGGCTGAAGCTCGATTGGGTGGCCTTTCAACGGGGCCGGGCAGCGAGTCGGGAAGCAAAGAGAGAGAGAGAGGGTGGAGCATACAGGGTGCGGCCGGTGTTTCGAAGCCGGGCAGCGTTCGGAACTAAGAAGAGGGAGGGAAGTGTCCCAGAGGGTCCGCTCCACGATGGGAAAATAATAAAAGAAAAAGAATCAATATTTAATGCACAGGAAACCGTGGAAAGCAGCGCTAACAACAGCGGGGAAGAAGACAAAGCGCGGGAGGCGCCATTTTGTTAAATCGGGGAAGAAGGCAAAGCGCGGGAGGTGCCATTTTAGATTTGCAAGATGCCGAAGACTGACTGTATCACTGCTTTTGATAATACATTAGAGGACTGGACCACGTATGTGGAAAGAGTCGAGGTATATTTCGAGGCAAACGAAATAGCGGAGGGGAAAAAGGCATCGATATTGCTAAACTTAATGGGCACTAGAACGTACGGCCTATTGCGGGATCTGATTACTCCAGCCAAACCGAAGGTGAAGAGTTTTAACGAAAGTGTTGCTGTACTACAGGAACACTTAAACCCTGCATCGCTGTTGATAGCAGAAAGATTTAAATTCCACAGGAGAACTCAGCACAAAGATGAGAGCAATGCTGAGTATCTTACAGAACTACGCAAGCTATCAAAGCACTGCCAGTTCGGAGCAGGACTGGCAGATACCCTACGGGACAAATTTGTCTGTGGACTCCTGAGTGAAGGAACACAGAAGAAGTTACTCACAGAAAAAGAGCTGACGCTAGATAAGGCTTTCAGCTTGGCAGTATCGTATAAAGCAGCAGCCAGGGGAGCTGCAGAAATTCAACAAAAACCACAGGAATACGGCACCCACGAAATGACACGGGGATTTGCAAAATGTTATCGCTGCGGCAGAACTAACCATGACCAGAAGGACTGCTGGTCCAAAGACAAAATATGCAGACAATGCGGGAAGATTGGAAACATTGCACGAGTTTGTAGGTCTGGGAAGAAGACCATCGACAACAAAAAGGCTACTAAGGAACCGTACAAGAAAGTACAAAAGATGACTGACAGTAGTTCCGAAGACCAGATGAGCGATAGTGAATCCGAGAACAGGAGATTAAGCTGTCTCAAACTTCACAATGTAATCGCAAAAGAGGATCACCGAACCATTTGGGTCACCCCCACGATAGCAGGGTCCCAAGTTAAAATGGAATTGGATACAGGATCAGCGCTAACCGTCATGAATCGACGAGACTACGAGCGGCTATTTTCACACATACCCTTGAGAGAGACATCCATCGCCTTGACGACGTATACAGGGCAAAAGTTATACCCCAGAGGAAAAATAAGGGTGCCTGTCGAATACAATGGCAAGAAAATATGGAAATTGTATCTCTACATACTGCCAAATGGTGGACCACCGTTATTGGGATGGGAATGGATCAGGAAGATAAACTTAGATTGGCATTCCATTCATGCAATGACGGTGGACGGTAAAAAAGATGAAGACGTCACTCCTGGACGATTGTCAACAATCTTAGCTAACGCCAAAGAGGTATTTCAACAAGAACTGGGCACGCTTAAAGGCGTAACCGCCTCGATAAAAATAGAAGAGAATGCAGTTCCCAAGTTTTTCAAAGCGAGACCGGTACCATATGCAATTCGCCCAGCCGTCGAGGCAGAGCTGGAGAATCTGGAGAAGGCGGGCGTGTTGTCTAAGGTCGACTGGAGCGAGTGGGCAACACCCATCGTTCCTGTCATGAAGAAAACATTAAGCAATAAGGCCGGAGAGCCAAGGAAGATTCGCATCTGTGGGGATTTCAAGGTGACGGTGAACCCTGTCCTTCGCACAGTACAATATCCTCTTCCAAGGATAGAAGACATCTTCGCCTCGCTGTCTGGAGGAAAGCGTTTTACAAAAATTGACCTAGCACAAGCATATTTGCAGATGGAGGTTGAAGAGTCCTCTAGGAAGTATCTCACGATAAACACTCACAAAGGTCTTTACCAGTATCATCGATTGGTATTCGGAGTAGCATCGGCTCCGGCGATATGGCAAAGAGCGATGGAACAAGTCCTGCAAGGGATTCCGGGGACTCAGTGTTACTTGGACGACATCCTTGTGACAGGTGAAGATGACAGTGAACACCTTAACAACCTAGAACAGGTGCTCACTAGACTACGGGAACATGGGCTGCGAGCCAACCGCCCCAAGTGCGAATTTTTTAAGAAACAGATATCGTATTGTGGCCACGTGATTGATGAAGAGGGGTTACATAAGTCCCCTGACAAAATTGAAGTGGTTGTTAAGGCCCCAGCACCTGAAAATGTGTCGCAACTGAGGTCATTCCTCGGGTTGGTGAATTACTATCATAAGTTTTTGCTGAATTTGTCGACAATTCTGCACCCACTGAACGCCCTGCTACGAACGGGGGTAGCATGGAAATGGAGCGATGATTGTAAGCGTGCTTTTCGGAAGAGTAAGGACTTAATCACTTCAAAGGAAGTATTGGCTCACTACAACCCAGCACTGCCAATCAGGCTGGCGTGTGATGCGTCTCCCTACGGCATTGGTGCGGTACTGTCACATAAATTCCTTGATGGTTCGGAGAGGCCGATAGCTTTTGCATCACGCTCGTTAACTTCTGCCGAGCGTAACTACGCCCAGATTGACAGAGAGGCCCTCAGCCTAGTGTGGGGGGTGAAGAAGTTCAATCACTATCTGCACGGTCAGAAATTTACTCTACTAACCGATCATCAACCTCTTGTCTCCATTTTCAACCCTCAGAAGGGCGTACCAATAATGACAGCACAACGGCGGCAGAGATGGTCCCTTTTCCTAGGGGCACACCAATATGACATCGAGTACAAAGGAACTAAACAGCATGGAAATGCTGATGGATTGTCACGTCTACCGTTGCCGACGGTGGAAGAAGAAGACCTTGCAGTGGATCCAATGGAGTTATTCCACTCGACCATAGTCGAATGTCTTCCCGTGACGAATGCAAACATAGAAAAGGAAACACGGAATGACCCGACACTATCACGGGTCTATGATTTAATGGTGAAGGGATGGCCAGCACATGGCGAACCACTGCTGCCAGCATTCTCGCCGAGAAGAGAACAGCTGTCAGTGTGCAGAGGAACCTTGATGTGTGGATCCAGAGTAGTAATTCCACCTAAGTTGATGGATAGAGTGCTCAATGAACTTCATGAGGGTCATCTGGGTGGGGTAAAAATGAAGAGCTTAGCCAGAGCGTTTGTGTGGTGGCCGGGAATCGATAGAGAAATCGAAGAGATGACCAAGAGCTGTGCAGGATGCCAGAAGTTCCAAAACGCCCCACCACAAGCTCCTCTGCATCCATGGGAGTGGCCCTCATCTCCATGGCAAAGGGTGCACATTGATTTTGCTGGTCCCTTCATGGACTCGATGTTTTTAATTGCGGTGGATGCACATTCAAAGTGGCCAGAGGTAATAAAAATGTCCTCAACCACCACGGAAAAAAACTATCACAGTTTTACGAACCATATTCGCCAGGAATGGGCTACCTGAACAGATTTGCTCTGACAATGGACCACAGTTTGTGTCTGAAGAGTTCCGGAGGTTCTTAAAGAACAATGGTGTTAAGCATTACACATCTGCCCCATATCATCCAGCCACTAATGGATTGGCCGAGAGGTTTGTCCAAACATTCAAGAAGGCTATCAAGGCAATGTGTAATGAAGATATACCCTTACAACACAAGGTGGACAACTTCTTGTTTGCCTACCGGAATACGACACATGCGGTTACCAACCAAACTCCAGCCATGATGTTCTTCAATCGAAGATTACGATGCCACTTGGATTTGGTTAAGCCAAACGTCCGAAGAGATGTGGAGAACAGGCAGTTTCAGAATATGAATGAAAGGCCGACCAGGAGTTTTAAGATAGGTCAACCAGTTTTGGCCCGGGACTACCGCACTGAGAAATGGCAGCCAGGAACGATTTGTACACAACAAGGACCTCTCATGTATACCGTGGACGTTGGGGAGAGCATTGTAAGACGCCATGCTGACCTGATTCTAGAGTCACTGGAAAACGTCAACTCCACACCACGATCTGATACACCTGGTAATGAAATCGACGTTCCAATTGCAGCTACCGCAGAACCGGTAATATTGGAAGCAGATGAACCAAACAACGACATTGATTCTGACTCAACAGTGCCAGAAGAACCTGTTACCCCAAAGAGGCGTTATCCAGACAGAATCAGGAAGCCTCCTCAAAGACTGAACTTATAATTGCTTAAACTTAACCACTGTATCTAGTAACAGTAATTGTGATTGTAATTCGTTATCATTTAGTTGTTAAATGAATGTTATGTACTGTTTATCTAAAAGGGGAGGAATTGTTGTGTATGTACCTTTAAGAGAATAACTGGTCTCAGACTGCAGTACCGGCAGTGACCACCCCTGTATAAAAGGCGCTAGAGAGCCTCTGTTGTTTAGTTTCGTTATTGACTTGCACCAGTAAAGATCTGTTTGTTTTCTCTCCTGCTAGTCCGTGTCTCAATCATTCACGGACTTAACACCTCCAATTTATCTTTATGTTAAGAAACATTTGCATTTACAAAATCTATTTTGTCAAAATAAGAATATCTGCATAAATATAAAGCAAACAGCATGAAGCCACAATGTATTTACTCTTTAAAGAGCTATTACAAGCTTATGTCATCAAATCACTTCTATACCTTATGCAGGAAATAAATATTTTGAGCATTACAATAACCTCTGCATTACTACAATTAAACCTCTGCTTTTTTAGAAGAAAAGAATAGTGGAGCCTGAACATCGCACGATAAGGGGACTACTGACTGCAGCTCAACAAGGCTGCAAATGCTTGACAGCAAAAATAAAACATGAGCCAAGGAATTAATGCAACAAATCAAATTCAGATCAAATTCAGCAACAATATGTCCCTTTAAAAAAAAGAGTTTATGATACTTCTAGAACATACAATTTGTGGAAAACCTTAATGTAAGTAATTTTTCTCATTCTGTGCGACTCATTTACTTGTCTATTTTTGAAAGGAAAGAAGAGTAAATAATTAGCAAATGGTAGAGCAAACTAAACTAACAGATACCTGGCAGATAAAGGTGTAATCCAGGCACAGAAATTTTACTTTTGATAAAGCAATGTTTAAATCTCTGCTTTATTTTATATTACCGAATGCATTGTTTGATTCTTTACGTGTACTTTTGATTTTTTAAAATAATTTTCAAACCATGTTCAAGATATTCAGCAATATTTTCTGCTAACACTGAATCATTATCAACTCAGTTTATTCAGTAAATGCAAAAAAACCCAGTAACTACTGAGCCTTCCTTACTTTATACAGAGGGGTGTTGAGGATGAACAATGGGATGTTCAAGCAGTCATGCAGTCACAAGCAAGCATGTGAGGCCATCAGCTTTTGAATGAAAGTCATTTTTCTTTAGTCTGCTGATTTGGAATAAAGACTCCATTGCTTAATATCAAATATATATATAAGCAACAGCCCCAAATACAGCAACAAGGAAAAATGTTCACTCTTTAAGAGATGCTGGTTGACCATTATCCCTTTTTATGCTGGATTTTATTTATTTTTTGAGGATGACACTCCCTCTTTCTGAAGTTCTTTCACCTCTACCTCTTTTCTGATTGTCCTGTGCCACATGTCAACCTTGGCCACATAACCTGCCCCCAGTCCTCCACCAATACTGCGCTAAAACCAGCCGCTAGGAGGTGCATGAGACCGGTCGCAATGTACACTTTAATGTACAATGTACACAGATTGCTGGTTAGCAGTAGAAACCACCCGATTTTCATACCGTTGATTTCAGTCATTTTCAGATGACATTTGCCGACCTTTGCTTTTTACTTAAATATTCTCTACACATTCTGATACCAAAACAAGATTTAAAAAAATAAAGTATCAGAGAAAACACAAAAAACATAGAAGAGCAAAACCAGTGCTAAAAACATATAGCACAAATAAAAAAAATACAAAGATCCTTTATCTCTTTAAGAACTCGATTATGCACGGAGCTCCCATTTTGCTTACTCCTGATGGTTGTGCAATCCTATACTTAAAGGAGATAAATTACATTAGGGACCATTTCCATGTTTTGTGAAAATTTTAATATGAGTTAAGTGCTTGCATATTTTATATGAAGATTGTGTGCTGTCCTAATTGAATGGAGATTGTTGTTCCAAGTTTAGAGTCTTGCCTTGGATATTGTCTTAGGTTTGGGGGAACCGGTCCCTCCTGTAAGCTCTCTGAGCATCTTACATTTAGGGTGTTTCTGTACTGTCCACTATCTAACTATATGATAGCGTAATCCAGGGGTGTAGCATTAATGTTCCCTTACATTCTGCACTGGATATTCATATCTTTCAACCATGTACATCTTTAATCTCTTCAACATAGACGAGAAAACACTTGGTAAGACACAGCCCGATATACTAGATGTGCTTTATTTCACAGTGAATGAGCATACAGTTCAACAATTATGGTTAGATTTACAGCTTGTCTTCATGTAATAATACAAAATGATGAATATGCTATGCGTCCCCATATCAATGGGTTATCTAGCTTAACAGAATGGCTTAGAAATTGAATCATGAAGCACCCGTTGTTCGCCTGATGGTTGAATATGGTGTGTGCCATGCGCCGCATGTCATATTGGTTAGGGCGCCCTGTAGTCATCCAGGACACCCATCTGAAACTGGTGTTAGGCTCATTGCGTACGCAAATCGATGGCCTAATGCCTATTTCAGGTCCCTTTACAAATTTGGTTCTCGACTGACCGCAACATGCGGCGTGCAAACTGCAGTCAGTTTTCTCAGGTGAAAAACAGCCAAACTAGCAGTCTTTAAAAGAACCGCTGGTGGTTGCCAGCAAAACAGTAAGTAATGTTTTATTTACCTGAATGTGGAGCCAGGAGTAGCAGAAGCACTTCTCCTGGCTCCATATTAAACCTGCAGGCCACTACTGGCCACTGCTCGTCCCTCCTCCCGATTTCCTTCCCCCCCGGCCCGACACACCGTAGGTCGGGTACCAGCATCCCCCCCCAGCTCTTCTTCATTTCTTCACGACTGGCGCACTGCCATTTGAGGTACAACTGGTGTTCCCAGCATGCCAGTCGCACCCTAATGACACAAGAGGACCAATTTGGTTCTTCTGTCGGTCAGTTTCAGCGCGGTGGTTCACGGTTGTCATTTGGATTGTGCCGGTAACTTTTAACGACCTTCCACCATTTTCTTTCTGAATCTGGCCAAAGCTTGCTCTCACAGCTTTCTGCTTAAAACCTAACTGATTTCACAGCCATTGCTGTACCTGACTGACTGTCTAGAGGGTATTTTAACACCCAGGTGGGGCGTGCAGGCTGCCCTCCCCCGTGGGAGCTGCAGTTGGAGGTCCAGTCCATTTAACAGCCGAGCCTCATTAACACACCACTGGCCAGCTATCTGCTGAATGTGGGGTTTTTGCCTCTCCCCGGAGATTACCTGGTTCTGGGTAGGTAGGGTGTGTCTGTATCATGATGCATAAGGCATTACAACTATATAGGACAGGCTAGATGGGCCAGCTGGACTTTTCCTGTCCAACATTTTAATATATTTGGGATGAATTGCAGTGTGCAGTTTAATGTTGGTTTGGAACTTTAATGACCAAAAAGGGAATTGGATATATACTTGAAAAGGAAAAATTTGCAGGACTATAGGAAAAGAGCAGGGGAGTGGGACTAATTGGAAAGCTCCTTCAAAGAGCTGGCACAGGCACAATGGGCTGAATGGCCTCCTTCTGTGCTGCATTATTCTATAATTCTATGATAATCAGATTAAGGACAAATACGTATATGTAATTCATCTCTGACCATCTATTATTTGATTTACATTGTGTGATGTATATGCAGAGCGCTGAATACAGTGAGTTCTGAAAAAGCAAATAAGAATTCCCAATAATACTTGTTTTTAACCGAAACTGCTCTTACTAAAATCCTGGGCATGTTTTGGTTGCTCCAAAAAAAATTGGCATTGAACTATCAGTTATGTTACACTTAAAAATGAAAAAGAAATGTTATTTTTCTATTTGGCAGGTAGATGACAGTGGGAAAACCCAGCACACAGCCAAATGAGTTAATGAGTTATGCTGATATACCAGCTTATTTTCAGCATTTAAGAATAAGCCACTGAACACATTCTGAGGTTTGTGTTATAGTTTGTAGTAGTCATTGTGTGTGAGGTAATTTAGAATCTCTACAGATATAAGCAACCAGGCAGACTTGTAAACAAAACAAGCTACAACTAATGGAAATAAAATGTGATTGAAATGATTTGGGGAGAAGTACATCCATGGATCAAAATTTGACTTAAAGGAAAAGGCAGAAACATTAGAAAATCCATTATAGTGAACTAGAGCACGAAACCCTGAACATGCAGAACATGGGATGCCAACAGTGTTGTCACACTAAGATTTTCTGCATTGTACGACAGGATGAACATTCACTCTAGCAGTTCCCCAAATAATTAAAGAAAGTGGGAATAGAAAGAGCTCACAGGGAAACTTCATCCCTGTGTCATTATAACTCTGTTCTAGTTAGATGGCACTGTTCAGGAAAGGGAACAATATCTACATTATCACTTCCCCATCTCACTAGCCACCACTCACACTCACCCTCATCCTACTGCAAGGATACCAACTAAGAACACACAAGGATAGGCACTTGGGTGGTTTAGCCAATGTTCATGTGAAGTTTCTGGTAATGTGCTGTCAAACATTGAAATCTTTATTTTCAACACTTTGCGTTCTTGGACAGATTTGTGTGCACCTTCGGAAGTGACTTAGTGAGTTGCAGGGAATGGTGAGACAGAAGGGTACCCCTACACCCCCCACCCTCGCAATGGTGATGAGTGTGAAAGGAATGGCTTGGGCATTGTAAGGATGCGTTATGGTGCTGGTGTAGGGTGGTGCCAACCTGGCAGCCACGGTGTACAACATCAAGTGAAGTAAATCTGGACATGGTGAGGCCATCGCTGGCGTCTCGGGCAGCAATGTGGTCGGGTGCTGATGGCCTGTGTCCTGTGCAGCATCAGGTGATTGCGGAGAAGGTTGGTGTTGTTGTTGGTGCTGCTGGTGTGCCTGGTGATGTTGGTGTTAGGGCTGATCGTGGTGGGATTCTGAGGACCAAGGTGAGATTTTTTCAAGGGCACCGATGCTGCTGGAATAAATGGCAGTTGAAGTTGAGATGACAAAAGTGATCTGTCAATGGTGAGAGAGGTTGCTCCAAGGAGGTGACAGTGGATAGAGAGTTTACTCCAAACACTTTCAAACTGCATATAGCTCAAAAGTGGGTTCCAAATCATGAAGGCTCCAGCTTCTAAGATTGGGAAGTGTACAGCTGAGAAATGGTACCACTTATACCACTTTTGCAGCTTTCACCTATTCACATCAATGGAGAGTCATTGAGAACACGACATACTTATCTGAAGTGATACCCGCTCGCCGGGAGCCTCGTTAAAATCCTGGTAAAATGGTAAGTACATGGGAAAATAGCGCTTAACTCTACCTTTTAACAAGCTTTTAAGTATCTAAATTGGCTGACCCACTGCTTGGTGTCGGGTCTGTTCAGGGATGACAGACCCGACACTTGGGAAACTGGCAAGGAGGCGGGTTTACAGAGGGATACTGACCCGCTGTCAATCTTTGTGATTTTGACAGTGGACCTGCCTCCAAACCCACACTCTGAGCGCTGATAAAATTCTGGCCACATTGTGAGGGGAAGATGGAGAAAATAGAAACCCTGAAAAAGGTGGAGAGGATGGCCACTAGATTAAGAGAATTGGAGTTTTTACTTTGAAAAAGCATGGGCTTCGAGGAGATATAATTGAGATCATTAAAATAATGAAAAGATTTGACTTTGGATAGGCTAGTTGAGCTAGAAATGTTAGGAAGGACCATGGGATGTATGTATAAGTTATAAAAGGATAGAACGAGGTTAAATGCAAGGAGGTACTTCTTTTTGTACTGTTGTTGACCTCTGGAATAAGTTGCCGGCATATGTAGTGATTGTGGATCTGCTGCAAACCTTCCAGAGGGAACTGGATGAGTTCCTGAGAGTGGCAAACATATCTACATATAAAAGGTAGATAGTTCATTCAGAAATGTGTCATCCAGCCATTATGCTGTCCTGTAACTTGCTTGTCTGCCTTTGTGGTGGAGGGAGATGAATTTCCCAGAATTATTTCCTAAATTAGCTTGTATTTTTATTCTCATTTTTTGCCTCTTCCAGGAGATTGCATTGCTGTGTGTGTGAGTGGGGGGAATAAGGGACATGGTGAGATTGCGTGGAAGTGGCACCATGCCAGATGGGACAAGCTGTATGGGCCAGCTGGTCTTTTCCTGTCAATTTTGTACATTCGTAACACACAGAATGGACTCCCAGTAGAATATTAAAAGTGAAAACCCTGGAATAATTTAAGAACCAATTGGATGCTACAGTGGTGGGACTCATCTCAGTATTCTGGTGCTCATCTCTGAATTGCCTGTAGATGAAACTTGTGATGACCAGCAAAATAATTCTTCTTAACTGCGGCTGATCTTGTTGGGTTTTTAGTTATTCTGTTGGCTAATAGTGGAATTTTTGCCACGGCAAGGAAAATAAAACTTAGAATAATAAAAGGTTTGTTTCCAGCATATTATAATAAGTGATTGTTATAATTGTATGATACCACAAATCTCTAATAGTTCTTAGAATCACTTCAAGTAGAGTTTCCCAGTCACACTGGGAGTTGTATATATTGGCCTTTCCATCAAAGCTGCCAAGAAATACATCATGGTCAATGGCAAAGTAATTCAATCCATCTCTCCCCACCCCCCATACATGATATTTTGCCAGCCCCCCTGTACTCTTGATGTAGGACATTTTGACCCACCTTCCCCTTCCTGACAGTAATCGCAGCAAAAGGTTTTATCATTGGCGTGATAAGCTATTTTACCAGTATTTTAGACAAGTGATACTTATTGAAGATAGAGAACACATAGCTCTCATCCTATGCTCATTACACAAATATAAAAATTAAAGCCCCAGCTTAGTCTTACAGAAAACAGGATAAATTACATACATTTTTAGTCTGCAAAAACTATATCAAATCTTTCTCACCACCATTCTATTGCTTTATTCAGATTTTATCAGATTAACCAGCATCACCAGTATAATGTTGAACTCTCCAGGAGGATGTCCCATTCATCTCCTCGTGCAGCCTGATGGGTTTGTGAAAATACAGTCAGAAGCAATTGATTATGATAGGATTCATGAAACTTGTAATACATATTGTGATGAGTGACCAAAACAAAATGCTGAAAAAAATTAAAATAAAGGATTAGTGGTGTGGGCAAGAAACGTTTTTTCCACTTTAGATGTTTCTTAAGGAATCAGAAGCAATAAGTGAAGACAATATTATTTGCAATTTGTTGTACCTATCACTACAGCTATAAATATGAGCCAGTTTGTACACAGATAATAAATGAGCAAAAACATCACAAATACTTACAGCTCTATATGAATAAATGCAGAAATACTGTAGAAGCTGTAGGCTCATTACATTTATCAAGTTCAATTTTATTATTTGTTCTTTGCTGTGGGGGATGTTAAAACTGCCCGTATGTTTGTTATATATTGTAGACATTATAAACTCCACACATCTTTCTTTATCTAAGCTGCTCTTTGAGGGCAGTTGATCCTGAACCGTAAACCCACTGATTTCTCAGTTTACAGCTGTTTTGGGATGGTTTCCAGTATACTAACGTCATTTGCATGCAACTTGCTGGCATGTAAATGACATTTGTATGCAACATTTATAGAGGCCCAAACCAATGACATCAAATGAAATACAATTTGGCTGATTTATACACAAATGTTCCATGTAAATTCAACATGCGCACAAACAAGTTTCCCTAGAGACTACCCTAGTCTCTCTTAGTCCATGATGATCAATCTGTGGGTGGATTGATTTCCCAGTTTATAATACCTTAGCTGCCCAGATAGGCTTAAAGAGCTGGATATATATATTTAGAGAAGTGTAGACACAAAGCCGATTTGATCGAAGTTTACGAAATAATGACGAGTTTGTGTTTACATGGACAAATTATTTCAACTGGATAGGTTAGGGAGGACCAAGGGTCACACTCACAAGTTATGTAAGGGCAGAACTAGGTTGGATGTTAGGCAGTTCTTCTTTCAACAGAGAATAGTAGATCTGTTGAACAGGTTGCCGGCACGTGCGGTGGATACTGATACATTGATGACTGTATCGGTGCCGTTTCCTGCTCTCGCCCCGAACTAGACAATTTCATTCACTTTGCCTCCAATTTCCACCCTTCCCTCACCTTCACATGGTCCATCTCTGACTCTTCCCTTCCCTTCCTCGACTTCTCCGTCTCCATCTCTGGGGATAGGTTATCGACCAATATTCACTACAAGCCCACTGACTCCCACAGTTACCTGGACTGCACTTCCTCCCACCCTGCCTCCTGTAAGGACTCTATTCCATTCTCCCAGTTTCTCCGTCTCCACCGTATCTGCTCCGACGATGCCACCTTCCACACCAGTGCTTCCGACATGTCTTCCTTTTTCCGCAACCGAGGATTCCCCTCTACCGTGGTTGACACGGCCCTCGACCGTGTCCGTTCTATCTCCCGCACTTCTACCCTCACCCCTGCCCCTCCCTCCCGGAACCACGATAGGGTTCCCCTTGTCCTCACCTTTCACCCCACCAGCCTTCACATTCAATGGATCATCCTCCGCCATTTCCGCTACCTCCAAAGTGATCCCACCACCAAACGCATCTTCCCCTCCCCTCCCCTTTCAGCATTCCGTAGGGACCGCTCCCTCTGAGACACCCTAGTCTACTCCTCTATCACCCCCAACAGCCCTTCCCCTTCGCCTGGCACCTTCCCGTGCAAGCGCAGGAGATGTAACACCTGCCCCATACCTCCCCCCTTCCCACTGTCCAGGGCCCCAAAAACCCCTTCCAGGTGAAACAGCGATTTACTTGTACTTCTTGCAATCTAGTATACTGTATTCGCTGCTCACGATGCGGTCTCCTCTACATTGGGGAGACCAAACGCAGATTGGGTGACCGCTTTGTGGAACACCTCCGTTCAGTCCGTAAGGGTGACCCCGAGCTTCCGGTCGCCTGCCATTTTGATTCACTGCTCCATTCCCACTCAGACCTCACCGTCCTTGGCCTCTTGCATTGTTCCACGGAAGCTCAACGTAAACCCGAGGAACAGCACCTCATCTTCCGATTAGGCACCTTGCAGCCTTCCGGACTCAATATCAAGTTCAACAATTTCAGATCATAACCTCGGCCCCTATTACTTTTTTACTTATATTTTTTTCCACCCCTTTGTTTTGGGTCCTCCTTTCCCCCCCCCCCCACCCCCTTTCCTTTTTTCTCTCTCCCTCCTGGCAGCTGTCTCTTATCCTGCCAGTACACTTCACACATAATCTCAGCTGTCTTTTGTCTCCACTGGCCTATTACCATCTTGTCTGGTTTGGAATACCTTTTAATGTCTCTTTTACTTCTTTTGTTCGATCGCAGCCCTGCCTTCGATCTATTTTATTTCCTTTCCAGTTTTGAAAAAGGGTTTCGACCCGAAACGTCAACTCAAATTTCTCTCCACGGATGTTGCCTGACCTGCTGAGTTTTTCCAGCATTTTCTGTTGTTATAGCGGGTCTGATGACGTCACTTGATGACGCATCATCAGTCAGTTTCCTTAAAGGGACAATGCACAAATTGATTTTTACAGTTCTGGGGCTGGATTTTACCAAGCCCAAGAAGGCTGGAATGGAGGCGTGTGGGGTGTTAAAATTGCAAGAAGTGGTGGGCGGGCCTGACCCCATCTCCATCCCACCTCCAAGCAATTTTCCCAAATGTGTGGTTTCTGATCCCGTCTCTGTCCCGCCTCCAAGAGGTGGGATAGGCCCTTAAGGCCCTTAACAACCACTAAATTGCCTCTATAATTCCATTTTGAGAGGCCTTTCCGATTTTAACACGTTTCCCACATGATTCACGTCTCCTCTGAAACACGACGGTGCAACCTGGCGGGAGCACAATTGGATTGCTGACTATCAGCTGCAGGTCAACCATTAAATAGAGATTTGATCAGTCATCATTTGCAGGTGGCAGGGCTTTGTTGCCTCAGGTCTGGGGGAACTTTGAGCAGGCATAACCATAGCTGTGGAAGTTTGGAGCCTGACACCCATCTCCAGTGTGACCTCTTGGGAAACCCCTCTTGCCACCTTGACTGAGCGCTTCCTCAACTGAGGCATCTACCAGAAGCATGGGAACGATTTATTTACTTTCCTCCTGGACATAAGATTCGGTCGAAGACTAGCCGCAGCAGCAGCAGAACCATGAACAACAGCACCTACAGCTGCGGCAACAACTGGAGCGCCAAGCTGCTGCTCACCCACCTGAAGCTGCACAGGCCAGAAGGGGCCAGCCCATGGAAGCCCGTTGGCCCAGGAGATACCCCCCAAACAGGGTCTACAGGCAGAGTATAAGCTCCCGCAACATGAGTGAGCTGCAGTGCCAAAGGCGGCTCCGACTTTCGCGAGAGGTAGTGGGTGACATCTGCGCAATGCTGCAGCAAGACCTGGAGCCCAGAGGAGCAGTTGGACACCCCTTACCAGTGGCCGTCAAAGTCACCACTGCACTCAACTTTTTTGCTTCAGGCTCATTCCAGGGATCAGCAGCAGACATCAGCGGCATCTCCCAGGTGGCCGCACACACTTGCATCACGTAGGTAACCGATGCCCTCTTTGCCATTGTGCACAATCACATCCATTTCGCCAAGGATCAAGCAAGTGTCACGGTGCGTGCGGTTGAATTAGCTAATCTGGCAAGCTTTCCAAGGGTGCAGGGCGTCGTTGACTGCACACATGTGGCCCTTAAGGCACTCCATCGTAATCCAGGTATTTTTGTCAACCGCAAGGGCTTCCACTCCCTCAACGTGCAGCTGGTGTGTGACCACAAGAAGGAAATTTTAAATGTTTGTGCCAAGTACCCTGGCAGTTGCCATGACTCCTTCATACTGCACCAGACTAACTTAACGGATGGCTACTTGGAGACAAGGGCTATCCCCTGAAGACGTGGCTAATGACGCCGTTGAGGAGCCCATCCAACAAAGCTGAGGAGAGCTACAACTCCAGCCACATTTCCACCAGATCCATAACCGAGCAAACCATTGGCATGCTGAAGTTGCGCTTCAGATGCCTGGATAGATCAGCTGGAGCCCTGCAGTACTCAGCAGCCAGGGTCTCCAGAATCGTTGTGGTTTGCTGTGCACTTCACAATATGGCACAGCGTCGTGGCTTGCAGATTCCTGAGGACCAATTGGCTCCTCACATATCCTCCTCAGATGAGGAGGGGAGGAGGAGGAGGAGGAGAACAAAAACAAACATCTTGCAGAGGCCCATCAACCAATGGCAGCAGTACGCGAGAACATTGCTGTCCGGGATGCAAGGAACGCACTCATCTTGACCAGATTTGCTTAGCCTAGCCAATCAAGCACTTTTGCCTCACAGCTTCTTACCAGAGCACCAACAATGGCCAAGAACCAGCAGATTCCTAGCACTCTGACCACCATACTGACAATTGCAATTAATCCTAAGCCCTCAATGTGGAAATCCAATTTGCGAAATGACACACGCCACAACTGCAACAGTTGCCATCAGAATTTTTATTTACAATAACCAACTGATGGCATTTAAAAAATAAACACAACATTTCACCCAAGTGACTACCTTTGTGACTATTTGTGCAGTGTCTTTCTCTTACGCGTGCTCCTACATGGTGCTTCCCCTGTGGTTTCAGCAGATGTGGAGGCCCCTTGCTCACTTTCTTGCTGCTCCTGTCTCGACACCTTTGGCGGGCGTCCTCTGGGGTGGCGAACCTGTGAGGGCTCGGCAACAGTCTGCTGATCCTGCGGCTGTGCAGGGGTTGAGACGTTGATCTCAGTTGGGTGGGGAATCTGGTGGGGATCTGAACGAGGACTTGGCAGTGGCATGGAAGTGTGAGCGCTTGGAGAGGAGCCCACACTTCCTTGTTCTCTGCCACCAACATCCCTCTCATGGGTCAGGCTTGCGAGTGGCTTGAGAGCACCTTGCTGCACATCAGGGGGGCCATGGGGACCCGTATCTGCACTGGCAGCCCTACTCAGAAGGACTTTCATGAAGGCCTGGTTTCTCTGTTCAATAGCTGACCATCGCTCCTCCAGAGATGTCAGTCTATTCTGAACACTCATGTTTTCCATGCTCTGGCGACTTAGCTACTCCATGGCCGTAGCCATCCTCTCATCTACTGTAGCCATCCTTTCCACGGAGGTTGCCATCCTTTCCGTGGTGCTGCGTTCATGCGCCAATGACTCCACAAAGGCTCTGCTCATGCTCGCGATGGACTCCTCCATTCGCTCCACACTCGCAGTGACTCTGGAGGCAAAGCCTGCCAGAGACTCCTGCACCTGTTCTTGGAGTTCCAGCACCGCTGTTCTTCTGGATGGACCCAGAGGCAGAGGGTCGACATGCAGCTGAGCCGAGCTGGGAGAGTCCTGCGCCCTCCGACTAGGACTCTCCACTGCTGTCCCTGTCTCCACAATCTGCTGATGCTCACTTGTGAGCTGTGATACACCAGGTGACAACACTAATCTATCTCGCGATGGTCCCACCGAGGTGTGAGTGTCTGCGCTGGTGCTGGGTTGGCTGAATTCTGCTGACGCTGTGCCCTCAGAGGTTGCAGCTTCCTCTGACGTGTCTGGAGGCTCAGGCTGTTCCTCCTGGATAGTGGGGATGGTTGCTTGCGATGGTCCTGTGGGGGAGTAACGGAAAGAGTCAGAGATGTGAGGCCAAGGTTACATGCACATTGCATATTGCAGATTATTTTAAGCCCATCTGTTAGAGCTTCAGAATCATTATCAGTGACTCATTCAATGTCAGTGAGAGAGATGAAAAACTATTCTGTCACCAGCTTTCTCTGATGCACCCGTCTGTCCGTCCCCCACTTGCGCATCGTCCTCGAGTCCCACAATCTCCAGGACTGCCTCCTCCCAAGGGGTGAGGTGGACTACTGAGGGTGGCCCTCCTCCTGTACTCGCTCTTTCCCTCTTATTGTGAGCTCTCTTTTCCTGCAATGAGGGAGACAATTGGAGTTTGAGTGAGAATGAAGGAGTGAGTGTAGAGAATCCATAGCATTGATGCTTAGAAGATGCATAGATTCGACCATGCAGCCCTCACATTCCCTCTCAATCTCATGCTTTGAACACAACTGACAACACACAGGGAGGGCCCTTGGTCTTGCAAATTCACTCCATCTTTGTCTCCTTCTAAGTATCTATGCTATGCAATCTCTACACTCACGCCTTCATTCTCACTCAACATCCACTTGTCTCCCTCATTGCAGGAGAAGAGAGCTCACAACAGGAGAGAGCGAGCCAGGACAGGAGGAGGGCCACCCTCATTAGCCCACCTGACCCCCTGGGAGGAAGCCGTCCTGGAGATTGTCGGGGCTGATACAGATGTGGAAGTTGTGGAAGGACAGACAAGTGCATCCCCGCAAGCTGGTGACAGAATAATTTTCCATCTCTCTCATTGACATTGCATGAGTCGCTGATATTGATACTGAAGCTACATCGTATGGACTTATGATCATCTGCAAAATGCAATGTGCATGTAACCTTGGCATCACATCTCTAACTTTTTCCTTGACTCCGCCACAGGACCATCAAGAGCCCCTGTCCCCACTGTGCAGGAGGAAGAGCCTGAGATTCCAGACTCCTCAGAGGAATCTGCAACCTCTGAGGGCATAGCATCAGCAGAAATAAGTGCACCCAGCACCAGCACAGACACTCACACCTTGGGGGGATCTTCGAGACATAGAGTAGTGTTGTCACTGTTATGTTCATTAATAACTAGACATTCTTATTATGAACAGCTAGCTTCTAGCTAGTCATTTATTCAGTACACGTTCTCTAGGTATAGCATCTGTAGATATTCAGCATGTGTACTTCTGTGTGCAGGCAGCCATCTTGACTACTGCCTTGTGGGTAGCCTAGTGCATCGTGGGTAGTGTAGTCTTAAATACATACAACTAAATATACAGCTCTATACAGCTCTATGGCTCCATCTAGTGTACCACTCTAGAATGACATGTTATTGATCATTACAGTCACCTGGTGTATCACAGCTCACAAGTGAACATCAGCAGATTGTGGAGACAGAGACAGCAGTGGAGAGTTCTCGTCGGAGGGCGCAGGACTCTGCCAGCTCGGCTCAGCTGCATGTCGACCCTCTGTCTCTGGGTCCACCCATAAGATCAAAGGTGATGGAGCTCCATGCACAGATGCAGGAGTCTCTGGCAGGTTTTGTCTCCAGGGTAGCTGCGAGTGTGGAGCGAATGGAGGAGTCAATAGCGAACATGAGCAGAGCCTTTGTGGAGTCAGTGGTGCATGAACGCATCAACACAGAAAGGATGGCTACCTACATGGAAATGATTGCTGCCTCCGTGGTAAGGCTGGCTACGGTAGAGGAGAGGAGGGCTACGGCCATGGAGGAGGTTAGTCACCAGGGTATGGAAAACATGGTGAGTGTTCAGCATAGAATGACATCTCTTGAGGAGCGATGGGCATCTATTGAACAGAGAAACCAGGCCTTCATGGAAGTCCTTCTGAGTAGGACTGCCATTGCAGATACGGGTCCCCATGGCCCCCCTGATGTGCAGCAAGGTGCTCTCAAGCCACTTGCAGGCACGGAGGGGGAACTGACCCATGAGAGGGAGGTTGGTGGCAGGCCTCAAGGAAGTGGGGGTTCCTCTCCAAGCGCTCACACTTCCATGCCACTGCAGAGCCCTCGGTCAGAGCCCCACCGCAGTTCACACCCAAGTGAGATAGACGTCTCAACCCCTGCACAGTCACAGGAGCAGCAGTCTGCTGATGAGCCCTCACAGGCTCGCCACCCCAGAGGACGCCCGCCAAAGGTGTCGAGACAGTAGCAGCAGGAAAGTGAGCAAGGGGCCTCCACATCTGCTGAAGCCATAGGGGAACCACTACGTAGGAGCACGCGTAAGAGGAAAATAAAGCACAAGTAGTCACAAGGGTAGTCACTTGGGTGAAAAGTTGTGTATATTGTAAAAATGCCATCAGTTGGTTCTCGTGCATAAAAATTCTGATGGCAACTTTTGCAGTTCTGGCGTATTGTAAGATTTGCAAAATTTCTGCATCTCCCCGAAGATTATTATCAATAAAAGGGACCCTGCATGGACATTTTAAAATTAAAAAGGGTACCCAAGATGGTGTCCGTGCCTCGTGGCAGAAAGCCTGTGAGATTCCAAAATGGATTCTGCAGCACAGACAGCTTGGGAGAAATCGAAACTAAGGCTGCAGGCTTTCTGTGAAGAGAAACTTTGTATTTTGGAATGAGACAGGACTCTGAATTATGTATTAGACCGAATTGGAGGCAGATCTAAATTCAGTGAGGCCTATAGTTAAAGCCATCAAACGGTCTGCATACATAATCGGAAACAGATTAAACCCAGCCATCGAGGCTGGACAAGCCCATCAAAGAACTTTCAGGACAATACAAGTCAATTATCGGGCCGGTAGATGCGATTACCGGCCATCTAAAAACTGTCAGTATAGATTCTTTAAACTAGCCCGCCAAGTTTAAGACAAAGAACTAACCTGATTTGGCGCGAAGATAAGGATTTTCGAAAGGGGTATAATTGAAGGCCCCGGGTAGCAATCTCTCTCTCTTTCTCTTGCCCTTGACTCTGCTCTCGTGGCTCCGGCCTCTTGGGCTGCCGCTCGTACTTGTGTCCTGGCCTTGTGGCGGGTTCTCTCTCCGGAGCAGATTTTCAGTAGCCAGAAACACCATACCAACTGCTAGGAAGGGTAGCGAGGCCCAAGTCCACAGCCATCCAGGACGCCCAGGCTGCAGAAAGGGGCGAGACGAAGTTGAGCAGGTAGCCCAGGACTTGTATAGTAGCCCGACGAGATGAAATGAGTGGAGACGAAGGAGACGATTATAACTCGATAAGGGCAGAGCAGGGCAGCGAAAAACGTATCGATAATTAAACCAAGCGCCTGGTTATAAGCTGACGCTTGGGGAAGAGAGTCCTTAAGGACGGTGAAGACAAGTATCTTGTTGAACACTGCAAATAAAGGCAGGTGTCCACGCCATGACGAATATGCTGTCGTTCAATGCCTGGCTAGTAAAATCTAAGCAGTAAAACTGCTAATCACCTCATCGACGTAACGTTACTGCCGACGATTGCCCGAGGGAGAAGAAGAGGAGAGTCCATCGAGACGAGACGACGGCGGTAGTGGAGGGGAGAAGGTGTGTCGCAGTAGCCGACCCAGCACCGCACCCCTGAGGACCACGTGGCGACGAGCTACCTAGAAGGACCAGTGACCAGACTTCAAACCTCACACTCGTTTGGATTGGTGAGCATGAATTCTGGCCCCTCATAGCTTAATCTAGTTAGGTATAGGGGGTGGGATAAAGATAAGGGGATTGTTAAGATAATTGTTTTCCCTCGATGTGCAGTGTGTTCCCCATTCCCTGTATAAGTGTATTTGCCTGTAATGTTATAGTGGTAACTTCTTTTAAGACTGTATTAATTTTCCTGTTCAATAAAATCTTGGTTTTTGCTTGCATCCAAACCACCTGTCTACTCAAGTTTTCTGTATCGCTGCCTGTACCTAAGTCCGGTGTCTAGAACCCAGGGGCGTGGGAGCGATTTGAACCACTCACAAACAGTCAGGGGCATAATTGACTGGGCGCACGTGCCACACCTGCCACCCCCTATAGTGTGTCATTTCGCGAATGGGGCTTTCACATTGAGGGCTTAGGATTACTTGCAGTTGTCAGGATGCTGGTCAAATAGCTAGGAATCCATAGGGTTTGGCCATTGTTGATGCTCAGGTAAGAAGCTGCGAGGCAAAAGAGTGTGATTTACTAGGCTAAGCAAATCTGGCCAGGATGAGTGCGTTCCTTGCATCCCGGGCAGCAATGTTCTCGCGAAATGCTGCCGCTGGTTGATGGCCCTCTGCAAGATGTTCGTTTTCACCCTCCTCCTCCTCATCATCATCATCATCATCTGAGGAGGGTATGTGAGGAGCCACTTGGTTCTCAGGAATCTGCAAGCCACGACGCTGTGCCATGTTGTGGAGTGCACAGCAAACCACGACGATTCTGGAGACCCTGGCTGCTGAGTACTGTAAGGCTCCACCTGATCTATCCAGGCATCTGAAGCGCATCTTCAGCAAGCCGATGGTTTGCTCGATTATGGATCTGGTGGAAATGTGGCTGGAGTTGTAGCGCTCCTCAGCTTCGTTGGCTGGCCTCCTCAACGGCATCATTTGCCAAGTCCCCAGGGGATAGCCCTTGTCTCCAAGTAGCCATCCGTGAAGTTGGTCTGGTGGCCTGAATAGCAGAGGCACACTAGACTGGTGCAGTATGAAGGAGTCATGGCAACTGCCAGGGTACTTGGCACAAACATGCAAAATCTCCTTCTTGTGGTCACACACCAGCTGCACGTTGAGGGAGTGGAAGCCCTTGCAGTTGACAAAAATACCTGGATTGCGATGGGGTGCCCTAAGGGCCACATGTGTGCAGTCAATGATGCCCTGCACCCTTGGAAAGTCTGCCAGATGAGCTAATCCAACCGCTCGCGCCATTACATTTGCGCGCTCCCTGGTGAAATGGATGTGATTGTGCGCGAGGGCAAAGAGGGCATCGGTTACCTGCTTGATGCAAGTGTGTGCGGCCGACTGGGAGATGCCGCTGATGTCTGCTGCTGATCCCTGGAATGAGCCTGAGGCAAAAAAGTTGAGTGCGGTGGTGACTTTGATGGCCACTGGTAAGGAGTGTCCACCTGGTCCTCTGGGCAGCAGGTCTTGCTGTATCATTGCGCAGATGTCAGTCACTACCTCTCGCGAAAGTATCTCCTGCGCCGACAGACTTCCATGCACTGGCCCCTTCTGGCCTTTGCTGCCTCAGGTGGGTGAGCAGCAGCCTGTCGCTCCTGCTGCTGCTGCTGTTGCTGGTGCTGCTGTTGTTCCTGTTTCTGCTGCTGCTGCGCCTGGTGCTCGAGCTCCTCTAATGCCAAGAAGGGAAGGAGAAAAATGGCTCCTATGCTTCTGGCATATGCCACCGCTGAGGAAGCGCTGAGTGAGGGTGGCGAGAGGGGTTTCCCAGGAGTTCACACTGGAGATGTGTGTGAGGCTCCAACCTTCCACAGGTGTGGTTAAGCCTGGTAAAAGTTGCCCCAGGCCTGAAACAACAAAGTCCTGCCACCTGCAAATGATGACTGATCAAATATCCTCTTTAATGGTTGACCTGCAGCTGATAGTCAGCAAGCCAATTGTGCTCACGCCAGGTTTCACAGGCGTGATCCCCACCAGTCATGCTTTACGTGGGAAAAGGGTTAAAAATGCAAGGGCCTGTTAAAATGGCATTATAAAGGCCAATTATTGCTGATTAAGGGCCTGAAAGACCAGTCCCGTTGGAGGCAGGATTCATTCGGGACAATCAGACACGCCTGGGTTAAAATGGCTTGGGGTCGGGAACCAGGCGGGGTGGGGGGGGTCCCGCCCACCAGTTTTAGCGATTTTAACCCCCTGCACGCCTCAAAGCCTGCCTCACAGCTCAGTTAAAATCGACCCCTGAGCCTCTGGGGCCATCCAGAAACAGAGCAGTGCTGGAGCTTCAGGAACAACTGCAGGAGGCTCTGAGTGGATTTGCTTCCACGGTAACTGTGAGTGTGCAGAGAATGGAGGAGTCCATCTTAAACATTAGCAATGCCGTGGTGAACGCTATGGGCAATATAGGTGCTACAATGAAAAGGATGGCAACCTCCATGGAGGACGATAACTTGCCAGACACAAGCCAACATGACAGCTCTTCTAGATAGATGGGCAGCTATGGAGAATAGAAGGCCATCTATCATGGAGAGGAACCAAAGGCACATGGACGTCTTGGTTATGAGGACTGTCAGTACAGAGACGGGTCCACATGGCCCCACCGATGTGCAGCAAGGTGCTCTCTAGCAACTTGCTAGCAGTGAAGTGCGGGTGACCCATGTGAATGACAGTGGTGTTTGAGCACAAGGAAGTGGGGGATCCTCTCCAAGCGCTCACACTCTCTTGCCATGGCCGAGCCCTCGTTCAGAGCCCCATCTGCCTGAGCCAACAGAGATGGCCGAGTCTGCCCCTGCACAGCCACAGGTGGAGCAGACTTTGGCGGGGCCCTCCAAGGCTCACAATACCAGAGGACGGCCGCCAAAGGCGTCTAAGCAGGAGCAGCAGGGAAGTGAGCAGGCTGCCGCCACATATGCTGAAGCCACAGGGGTCTCATAACGTAGAAGCACGCGTAAGAGGAAGATGTCACGTTAATAATCACAAGGGTTCTCACTTGGGTGTTATGATAGATTTATTTATAAAGTTTCTGTTCTTTGCCAATATTGTAATAAATTGATGTAGAATGAAGGTTTGGTATTATTGCCATCTGTGTGCTGACAATTTGAAGTGGCACAGTTTAGGGTAAGTGCGCCTTTAAAATCCAGCAATGTAGGTTACAGTGGATCTACAGTGCACAACACATACTTGCAGCCTAAACACAGAATATGTCCCCCAAATTATTCAATCAGCAACCTCACAGATTTCTAAATGACCAGATTTGAGAGTGCAGCTTTTACACTGCAGTTGCAGCTGTGAAGTCTCCAGCTCGCTGGTGTTCATGCCACACTTACCTGGCATGTTGTCGGAACGTCGTGAAACCCAACCCAGAAGTTGGAAAATCCAAAAACCCTGTGAAAATAGCTCTTAACTACCACTTAATAGGCAGTTAAATGCCTTTAATCTCTTTCCTGCTGCTTGGTGTCGGGTCCGTTTGCAAATCGGAGACCCGACACTCAGGAACGTTGCGTGGAGGCGGGATCACGGCAGATTCGGAACCCACCATCAATCATTGTGAATTTAACCTCTGACCCGCCTCCAATCCCGCACTTTGAGTGCTGGCAAAATTCTGGCCTTATCTAAAGGTGAGCTTAAAATAGTTTTTAAGTGCTTGTTAACAAGCTCTTAATAATCTAAATTGCCTCCCCTGCCGCTTGCTGTCAGCTCTGTTCAGCGATGACAGGCCTGACATCGGGGAAACTAGCGTGGAGGTGGGTTGACAGCGGATTCCCTAACCTCTGTCAAAAAAATGGTTTTCCCAGCCAACCCGCCACCAAACGCGCCCGCTGACCCCCTGAAAAATTCCCCCCAATGTGTACACAGAGAATAGAACAGATACCTGTGGGTTACCACTATTCACTTCCAACCACTCTGAGAAACTGCCCTTACCTCCCTTCTAACCACTTTTTAATCCAATTTGCTACACTTCCCCAATTTCTTAGCCCTTACTCTTTCTGTGTGGTACCTTGTTAAAGGCTTTCTGAAACGATGCAGTTATTATTGTTGCATTTCTTCATGGTAACAATTGACTTTTGTTCTTGATGTTATATATCCTGGGACATATTCATTCATGTTATTCAACTTTTTGGGAACACGAGGTGCATTCTGGATTGTAAAGAATATATGAAAAAATTCTTAACACTGTTGAAAGGCTGTTGGTGATAACACTCATATGCCAGAGATCTCTTGAGTGGATTTCGAATCTTGATTTTTTCATTGTTACGTATGTGCTGTCTCATTTTTAAAAAATTCATTCTTGGGATATGGGCATCACTAGCAAGGCCTGCATTTATTGCCCATCCCTAGCTGCCCTTGAGAAGGTGGTGGTGAGCTGTCTTATTGAACCGTTGCAGTCCGTGTGGTGAAGTTAGGTAGGGAGTTCCAGGATTTTGACCCAGTGACGATGAACGAACGGTGATATATGCCCAAGTCCGGATGGTATGTGACTTGGAGGTGGTGGTGTTCCCACGCGCCTGCTGCCAATTGTCCTTCTAGGTGGTAGAGGTTGCCGGTTTGGGAGGTGCTGTCGAAGAAGCCTTGGTGAGTTGCTGCATGGTGCATTCATTATAACATACACCTCAATTTAACACACAAAGTTCCTGATCATCACAAGCCTTATTGTAACTGTGCTTCCTGTCAAGCTTATGATGGAAAATATCTTAATTGTTTGTGATTTGGTCACTTATAGTCTTCCTCACCCCTGAGCAAGACAACAGGATATTCTCATAATAGGGTTTTACTGTTCTTTATCCTCTTAACGGAAGGGTGTCCCTCAGAAGTTTAGAGTACGTTATTATAATACTAGTTGGAACTAATGTATTACACACTATGAGCACAATAAATTTGTGTGTACAGACATTAGATGCATACTAGAAAATGCTTTGATTTGTCTGCTATATTTGAATGAATTTAAAAATGGTTTCAGCCAAATAAATAGAAAAGAAAAATATTTAAACAAATGTTAACAATAACCGCAATACAAGAAACAGAATAGACTGCATGGACAGCAGAGAAGTAAAGCTGCTATCTGTGTAGATTGAAATCAAATTGTTAGCATTGTGGTGTGTCTGATAAACTATCACACAACAGACAGTCTGGTCTTGCTTCATTGTAAATGAAGATATGCATAACATTTACATTTTGAATTAATCCTAAAGACTCAGGAACCTGTTGAGATATTTGCGAATATAGGCATGAATATGCCATAAAAGGAGATTTGCCTTGAAATTCTGACTCGTGATTGAAAAAAAACTGTGAAGGATTTTTTTAATGAGCCAGCAGTCTTTGGAACAAACCCCCAGTAACAGACCAAAGCAGTGGTGTGAATCTCAACTGTGCATATCTTTGTTAACTTTAATGAAGTTCTATACAGCTAATGAAAACTTGAGCCCTGATTTTAAACTCAGGGTGAGTATCGGATAGGTGGGGGTGGGGGGGGTTAGGGTTTGGGTTAGGGTGGGGGGGCGGTGGGGCGAGGGTGGGGCAAGTTCTCATGACGTCACCACCATGAGGCCCGGATGATTTTGACTCCTGGTCCTCATTTTAATATGGTTGCTGGGCTGCCCACCTGGAGTTAGAAAATGGGCAGCCTGCCCACTTTTGTGGCACAATTTACGGTGGGCCTATTAAAAGTGGGATTGCACCTCTTAAAGCGAGGTTGCATTCCCTGCTTTCAGATTTCTTGGCAACACTGTGGACAGAATTCTAAGGGCAGTAATGAGTCATAGAGCTGCCCCAGGTTTTCTAATGCCTCTGTGGAATTCCTGTTGCAGGATTTCAGGGCAAGGAGGGATGTACTGTTTCCCAGCACCCGCAGGAGCATCCTGAGGGAAACTATCCAACAGGCCTGGGCAGAGGTGGGTGAGAGGGGCAGTGCCACCAGCATCACCCCCCAGGACTTGGGTTCAATGTAGGAAATGCTTCGATTACTTCAAAAGAGCAGAAAGGATGAGTATAGCTCTACATCTTTGTATCTCTCTCAACACCTGTCAACACTCCTTTCACCCCCTCCCCCACCACTCTCTCTTCTCTATCACATCCCTCAACATACAATCACAAGGGCACACTGCAATGCCTCTCTTCATCATTCCAATAAGGACATATCCAGAACGTAAGCTGAGGAAGGACCAGGCATGGTAGCAATACCCGTACTTTCAGACTTCAAGAGCCTGCTTTAAATAGGAGGATCCTCTTCCTGCACCAGCAAAGTAATGAGCTACTTGGTTCCCTGCACGGCACGCTGGAAGGTTGCATCCAGCTCACTAACACCAAATGTCAACATTACGAATGCCATCATGAAAGCATTGTCAAGCTGAAGAATGCCATTCACACCATGGCAATGCCAGTGCCATCTGTAGTGGAGACAGTGGGTACATGCAGGAATAGTGTAATAAGGGCTTCTCTCATGGATTCTCCTGCCGCTGTCAATGTGTTACAAGTAACAATCAAAGACATAACCGTTAACAGCTTTAACTCATTTAGAACAGATTGCAGCCCAGTTGAAGGGATAATTACAAGTCCTAGTCCTTTTCGGGCTACCCCAGATCAGGCATATTCCGCAGAAGTTCACCTTCAACTAAAGTTAGAGATAGCCGAATTCTATAAGATGCTTAAATGGGTCTAAAGGTTCAGGCTATCTCTCCCTAAAGGAAAGGAATGACTGAAGATGTTACCATCCTCCGGATAGCACTTTTAGTAAGTTTAACTAGACTGTAACCTTCTGGATATTATGAGGGTCCGGAATACCCCCCAGAATTCTGCAACTCCTTACAAAAGAGTGTACAGAAATTGGGTTCATGAGTTTATACAGAAATACTCTGAGACAATTTTAAAAATATATAGATTTATTTAAGAGCTGACATTCATTTAACAGCTGTTGAGTCAGTTGCAACATAAACAATTCAAAATCCAAATAGCTTACATTTCTTATCAGAGATCCTTATTCTCAAATTTTTATTTTGTTACATTTCTTACTTATTTCTAAATCCAGAACATCCACCAAAATCAAATACCTTGATTAACCCAGACTCAAAGTTAAAAATTTACAGAGCATGATGTAACAAAAGAGTCTCACACATCAAGGAACTTTAAAGTAAGCTTTAAGCAACTTATAATTAAACTATACACAAGAGCGGTCTTCACCATGTCTCTAGGTGAAACCCTTTTACCATACTGAGCAGTTCAGTATTTATACTAGTCCAAACACAGGAAGTGACGTATGCACAGGAAGTGATGTATGCACAGAGTTCACAGTTCACAGGAAGTGATGTGCACATAACTTCCCGGAAGTTATTATTATTATCACATTCTTCCCTCCTGCGAGATTAGAAGGCTGTGGTCTTCCTTTTATTCTGCAGCCGCCGAACGAGGAAGAGTCGCACCCGTTTGGGTTCCCGTCGTAGAGGGTCGCTGGTCCGCTTACATGCTGTTGGCCATTGGTCAGAGTCTGTGTGGCCTGGATTACCCTGTGAAGGGTCGGGGAGATCATGGCTTTGTGTACGAGTCCCAATAGGTGCAGAGTCGGTCTGTCTCTGTTCAGAG
This sequence comes from Somniosus microcephalus, assembly GCF_052327205.1. Taxonomy (NCBI): domain Eukaryota; kingdom Metazoa; phylum Chordata; class Chondrichthyes; order Squaliformes; family Somniosidae; genus Somniosus; species Somniosus microcephalus. The sequence goes on along the minus strand of NC_140993.1, from coordinate 119,229,818 downwards.
GGAGGTGCAGAGCTGGTCTGTGGCGGATCAGTACTTTGGTGCGCGGTACTGGGAGGGTCGCAACTTTGAGTACGGGGTTCTACCGGCACCAAGCTAGTTGGTGTCAGATCAGGATCCTGGAGAGGGGTACCCGATAGGTTCCAAGAGGCTCCTGGTAAAATACCACCACTTGATGTCCCACTAGGTCCTGGTGGGCAGGGAGCCAGATCCCGCAATGATACGGTAGATTCTCGGCCGTTGGGATATCGTATGTATGCATAGGTGGGGTTGGCATCGGTTAGTTCGACCTCGTCTACGAGAGGGTCATTTTTAGACATCCGAACGTATCTTCGGAGTAGTACACGTCCAGGAGTAGTTAGCCATGACGGGAGGGATGTCCCATAAGATGAGCGACGCTGGAATCCAAAGAACCGCTCATGAGGTGTAGTATTTGTGGCTGTAGAAAGAAGGGACCATATAGAGTGCAATGCATCCGGAAGCACTGTTTCCCATTACTGGTTTGGTAGGCCCCGAGATCTTAAAGCAAGATGTACGGAATTCCAGATGATACCGTTATACCTCTCTACCTGCCCATTTCCGATGGGATGATATGGCGTCGTTTTGCTTGTAGCAATTCCCCGTTCTGAGAGGTAGTCCTTGAGTTCCCTTGACATAAAGGATGGACCCCGATCCGAGTGAATGTAAGCCGCCATGCCACAGAGAGAAAATACCTGCTCAAGGCAGCAGATTACTGTGGACGCCAGCATATTGGAGCAGGGGAAGGCAAACGGAAAACGTGAATATTCATCAATCATGGTGAGCAAATATGTGTTCCGAGTTGAAGAGGGTACTGGGCCCTTAAAATTGATGCTAAGTCGTTGCATCGGTTGGGTTGCGTGTATGAGCATACCATCTGAGGGGCGGAAGAACTGAGGTTTTAATTCTGCACAAAGCCGGCATTCTGAGCACATTTTCTTTACATCTCCAGTAGAAAAAGGGAGATTCCGTGATCGTACGAAATGTAGCATGCGCGTAACGCCAGGATGACACAATCCATTATGGACATCTATGAGAGTAGAGGACGACATAGTGGAGCAGAATGCTCGTGTGAGGGTATCTGGGGCCACATTCTCCTTGCCAGGTCGATAGTGAATGGTGTAACCAAAAGAGCCAGTTCCATCCTCCAAAGCTGTATTTTATTATTCTTAATTTTGGTTCGTTTTCGATTATCGAGCATGAAGGCGACTGATCGCTGGTCCGTGATTAATGTAAAGTGCTGGCGAGCTCGGAAATGGTTCCACTTCCGTACCGCCTCTATGATGGCTGTGGCTTCCTTCTCAACCGGAGGATAATGTAGCTCGGCACCTTGCAAGGTCCTGGACATAAATGCTACAGGACGACCTTTCTGATTTAGAGTAGCCGAGATCGCCACCTCCGAGACATCACATTCGACTATGAAAGGGAGATTCTCATCGATGGAGTGAAGAGCCGCTTTCTCCAATTGTTTTTTGAGAAGGTTAAAGGCTGCAACAGCCGCTGTTTCCAATGGAAATGATCGAGCATGCAGCAAGGGTTGGATTTTGTCTGAAAAATGAGGAATCCATTTAGCGTAGTATGCAAACAGACTGAGAGCCCGATGTAAAGAAGCCGGATTCTTAGGTGACGGGAGCTCTTGGAGCGGGCGAAGTCTTTCTGGGTCTGGCTTAATGATACCATTGCCTACGCAGTAGCCAAGGATGTTGATGGTCGGTTGTGACTCAACAGATTTAGATTCATTCAAAGTTAAGTTACGGTGATGGAGGGCATCCCAAAATTTTTGGAGGTTGGCGTCGTGTTCCTGTTGATCGTGACCTGCAATAGTAATGTTATCAAGATAGGGAAAAGTGTCCCTTAAGTTTTCCTGCTTAACCAGGCCATCCATTGCCCATTGGAAGACAGCCACTCCATTAGTAACCCCGAATGGGAGGCGACGAAATTGGTACAGCCGTCCATTAGCCTCAAAGGCCATGTACTGCTTATCTGAGACCTTCAAGGGTACCTGATGGTAGGCACTTTTTAAATCGTAAGTTGAGAACACTTTGTATTCGGCCAGTTTATTAACCATATCATCAATGCGTGGCAATGGGTAGGCGTCCAAGTCAGTATATTGATTGATGGTTTGCGAATAATCAATGCATAGTCGTTGTTTGTGAGGTTTTAGAGGGTTCTTGACGATGACGATTTGAGCCCGCCAGGGCGACGAACATGGTTCGATGATATCCTCTGCTAAAAGTCGAGAGATTTCAGCCTCAATAAAAGATTGGTCTTCCTGACTAAAGCGCTGTGATTTCGTTATTATTGGTTTGCATCGAGGAGGAATACTGGCAAATAATGAGGGTTCATCAAGTGAAGCTGCTGATAATGCACAAAACGGTAATTTAGACAGTATATTAGAAATAGTAAGTCCAGGTTTGGATCCGCCGAACTCAATGGTGAGTTTCTTATGCTGTTTTTGAAAGTCCAGCCCTAAGATGAGATCACTACATAAGTCCTTGAGCACCGAAAGTCGGGTGGAGGGATACATGCGACCATTAAGTGTCATATCAATAATACAAAAGCCGGAGATTCTGGTATTAAGTGATGACTGAGCCATCACAATTGCCTGGTCCGATGGGAAGATATGTAGTTTCAATTTCGCAACAATCTGTTCTCTAATGAAACTATCAGTACTTCCTGAGTCAATTAAGGCATCTAAGGTATGCTCATTAATTGAAACTTTTGTAGCTGCATGAAACAGGTTCTGTGGGCAAGCAGCTGTAATTGGTGTGGTTGCACAGAGAGTGGCTGAAACTCTAGGTGTGCTTCTTCGGGAGAGAGCTCGAGAGGAAGCTTGATAGGTCCTAGCCGGAGCATCTTGATAGGCCCTAATTGGGGCAGTTCGGTAGGCCTTAGCTGGATAGGCCCTCGTAGAGGCTCTTGATTGGCAAACTTTTGCAAAGTGTCCCTTTTTATCGCAATGACTGCAGATCGCATTGCGAGCAGGGCAGAATTTCCTAGGGTGAAAAGAATCTCCACAAAAGAAGCATTCCTTCCTAGATTGCCAAGAGGCTGCTAAAGTGGGGTCATACTCCTCTTCTTCATCAGAAGTATCATCAGGATTAGATTCCTCCATGATAGGGTTCACCTGAGGCCACTTGAATCATCTGGTTGCAGTTACAGCAGCAGATCGAGATCTGGGCAGCTGATAGAGGTCTGCATTTTTCTTTGCCAAATCCAGAGAACAAGCCAGGTCAAAAGCCTTTTGTAGCTCAAGTGTTTTACTTTCTAGTAGACGCTGGCGTATAAATGGAGAGGCAATCCCGCAGATGAAAGCATCACGAATCATTTCTTCGCGGTACAGCTCAGCCGAGGCTGCCTGAAAGTTACAATCTACGCTGAGCCTGCGAAGTTCTTGAAGGAATTCGTTAATCGATTCCCCTGGCCCTTGTCGGGCTGTGGCCAGTAGATGTCTAGCATAGACCTCATTTGCGGTCTTGGCATATAGTTTTTTAAGTGCCCGGATCACCTCATTGTAATTATCCCATTCATCAACATATTCAAACACTGTTGGGGTCACATAGTTGATAAGTATCCTCAGTTTAGTAGAAGCATCCGCTTTACATTCATCAAGAAAATTCTCAAAAGTACGGTACCAATGCTTCCATACCCTGCCAGCTGCTGGTGCATTTGGGTCCAAGTCCAGACGAGTAGGTTTAAGGATGTTTTCCATGATGGGTGGTTCCCTGGATCCTTAACTCCGAGTTTGTCCGAAGGTCTAGTATTTGTGAGTGTAAATACTAAGTTGCTTAAATTGATGAAACAAAAGAGTCTCACACATCAAGGAACTTTAAAGTAAGCTTTAAGCAACTTATAATTAAACTATATACAAGAGCGGTCTTCACCATGCCTCTAGGTGAAGCCCTTTTACCATACTGAGCAGTTCAGTATTTATACTAGTCCAAACACAGGAAGTGACGTATGCACAGGAAGTGATGTATGCACAGAGTTCACAGTTCACAGTTCACAGGATGTGATGTGCACATAACTTCCCGGAAGTTATTATTATCACAGAGCGTGCCTGTGAAGTTGAGAAATGCTTGCCCGTTCAGCGACTTCTGACTTTTCATCTGAAAAGCTCTGGCCTAGAAATTCACTAGCCTTAGCGCCGCTTTTGAGGCGCTAGAGGGACTAGCGCCAGAGTTATGGCCAGTTTAAAAATTCCCTGGGGCCCTAAATCGGCGTTGCACCGGTAGCACTGCGCCGGCACCGATGACGTCATCAGTGTGCGCAGCGTCCCGGTTGCCGTGGTAACCCGCCCGAACTCCGAAATTGAGTTGCGTCCGCCTCGCCCGTGGCAGCCGCAAGCAACGTTCTGGCAGAGGTGCCTTACTCCAGTTTGCGCCGGCGCATTAAAGGCCCCGCGGCGGCCGGCCACTTTCCCGCTGGCCGCCTGCCCGCAGCTCCCTCCCCGGACTTCTCCCCCCCCCCGGAACAGATGCAAGCCCGGCACTTGTCCGAGGTGCCGGGCTCATTTTTAAGCTGATTTGCGCGGGCCGCGGCCGGGTGCAGGCAGCTCCTCCTTAACGGGAGGAGGAGGCCTGCACGTCCCCAGCCTGCTGCACCGCATCGGGTGCCGCAGCGCCGGAATTGCGGCGCGAAACGGCAGTTAGCGCCGATGTACCGCCGCAAAGACCCTTCAGTAGCGCCGGCAGCCGTTTGGGCGCGGCGCCACTGAATTTTTGGCGCGCGCAGGGGACTTAGCGCCGGCACTAACTTCCGGCGCTAAAGCCCTGGCTAAGCCAAAACCCAATTTCTAGGCCTCTATCTTTTATACTTTTTTTTAGTGGTTTATTCTTTGAAGTTTCCTGCTGATGTACGCTAATTATCTTATTCATTCTCTCTGTTGAATTCTTACTGATCTTATTGTCAATTTAGCTGCTGCATGCATAATTATGTCTCTACCTTTAGGTGTTCCAAAAACCTATCATGAAACACTATGACAGTACTATTTTTTTGATGTCATTCTTATCGAAGATCTTTCATTCAATTCTTAATATTGGCTTAACTGGTTTTAACAGACGTTGTGACTCCGTGGTGTTCTAAGTTCAATACAAAAACAATGTAATTGCTTGGTGCATCTATTGAAGTCATATCTTCACAGTGTTCTGCAGGTATCATATTTACTATATGTAAATCAAAACCACTTTAACCAGGGTGTTTGCTTGTTTTCTAGCTATCTCAATTGGTTGCATATTTAATCATGTTTCCTGTCTTATTTGATGTTACTTTTACAAAGGCACATGGTTTTTTAATATTCTGTTCCTGTTCGAAGTGTCAGTTTCTAACACTTTACTTGGGTCATTTCAATGTGTTGGTTCCAAACTGCAGACCTTTCGGAAGCGCCAAACTGCTATTTCAATAGGGCCATTGTATTAGCATTAACAATCAATTCCCATTTCAAAGCTTGTGGTGTTTACAACTTTGTTATCAAACTGATCTTTATCTCAGAAGCCTGTTTTCTGTTTGCAGCCTGTGTCTCCGATGCTTTTGATTTTTAAACCCAGTATATCATGTATTAATAAATATCAGAATTCTGTTCATATTATGGTGTATCTCTTGAAATATGGCTTATTCCGTCACAAAGTATTATGATGAGATTCAGGGACCATGTGGCAGAATACTCCTTTACTTTGTTTCAAGGTGTCCCCAGACACGTCTGCACCTTTTATGAAGACTCACCCTCAAAAAGTACCATTAATGCAGCACAACAATTGTCCCATAAGTTCCCCATAATACATTAGGGCCTTCAACTGCATATTGCTGCAGTAATTGTTGAGCTGTCAAGGTCAAAGAGAAAGCGTTCCAGCAGAATCCCAAATAACTACTCAGCAGACTTTGCAACCCGCTCCAGCACTTCCTCCCTCTATTAGATGTTCAGGTAGAAATCTTGCTAGGAAGTCTTGCTACAATTGTACAGGGCCTTGGTAAGACCACACCTAGAGGACTGTGCTCAGTTTTGGTCTCCTTATCTAAGGAAATATATACATGCCTTGGAGGTGGTGCAATGAAGGTTCACTAGATTGATTCCTGGGATGAGAGGGCTGTCCTATGATGAGAGATTATATAGAATGGGGCTATACTCTCTGGAGTTTAGAAGAATGAGAGGTGATCTCATTGAAACACACAAGATCCTGCAGGGGATTGACGCTGAGAGGTTATTTCCCCCGGCTGGAGTGTCTAGAACTAGGGGGCATAGTCTCAGGATAAGGAGTAGGCCATTTAAGACTGAGATGGGGAGGAATTAATTCACTTAGAGGGTTGTGAATCTTTGGAATTCTCTACCCCAAAGGGCTGTGAATGCTGAGTCTTTGAGTATATTCAAGGCTGAGATAGATAGATTTTTGGACTCTAGGGGAATAAAGGGATATGGAGATCGGGCGGGAAAGTAGAGTTGAGGTCGATGATCAGCCATGATCTTATTGAATGGCGGAGCAGGCTCGAGGGGCCGTATGTCCTACTCCTGCTCTTATTTCTTATGTTCTTATGTTCTTACAGCATGAGTTAGAGGTTGCTATATTAGCATAGAGATGCTGGCGTACATACCTGTACCTATTGTGACAGAAATGAAAACATTTTATTTCACCAACATCCTGCAGGGAATTATTACCCTAATATGCAAATAACCAAGAGGCTTGTAACAATGATATTACTTACATTTCTAAACTGCTAATCCCATACAGAGAGATGTTTTTAGCGTGCTTTACAGGGCAGTGAATAGAAAGTGAACACAGAGGGGAAAGGTATATCATTCCTATATGATTGGATTGAGATGCAACAATACAGATAGAGGAAAAGGTAGCTTAACTGAATGGATTGCATGGAGGTGCACTGTTAAAAAGCCAATGTTTATGTACCAATGAAAAAAAAAACATCAATTAGAACCTGATTAACTAATCAGCCCAAATGCCTTGGCATCTCTTCTGACAGTGGCTATTGTCCATTATCATCTGCTTCCCCTTCCACGTGTTTCTTTAAAAAAATTTAAATCTCAAACCCGACCCCAACCTGCCTCCAACCCACCCACATCTGGTTTTAACAGAGGCAGGGGTGGGGGGCGGGGTGTAGGCAGCCAGCCCGCTCCCAGGAGGCAGGTTGGGCACTTTAAATATTATAATGAGGCTGCGTGTCTCATATTTAACCTTCTTTCCAGGTTTATCCCTAGCCAGCCGGGTTTCCCGGGCCTCGGGAAACCCGGCAGCTAAAGGGAGGCGAGGACTGCTTCATGGAAAAGGTAAGTGTCTTCACAGCACCGCTTACGGGCCAAGAGGAGCAGGAGTGCTTCCCCCTGGCCCTCTAAGCTTACCTTCTTCCCTGTCCACCATCGGCCACCCACCCCCTCGCCCAATCCAAAGAATCCCCAGGCAATCGGACACCGCCCCCAGATTGGTGACCACCCACCCCTGAGATCGGGCCTCCCCAGGATCGGCGACCACCTCCACTATGATCCAGACCCACCCGCACGCTCCCACTAACCCAGCTACAAGGTCCCTATCTATTTCCTGGCCTGCAGCCTCCTAAGGAGCGTTCCACACCTGACAGCAAGCCAAGCCTGTCAATCAGGCTGGCTTCTGGGCGGGGAACCAGCTTGAAAAAAAGATGCACGATGTGACTGTAATGATATCAGCAAATAATGATGTTATTTGCCTGTTTGATTATCATGCCTTACCAGCATAGTTGCAGGTATTGATTACTTATGCCTGACCAGCAGAGGTCATGTGAGAGACAAGCAGTTTGTTTTAGTTTCAGTTTCGTTCTAGATGCTTCACAAGCATTGTGTCTCCTGTAAAAGCTGTATAAAAGAGTTGAACAAGCTTTAGATTAAAAGTCATTCTCTTTCATAAATGTCTCGTCATTGAACCCACAAAGAAATCAATACATGGTGTCAGAAGTGGCTGAAAGAGATGAAGAGAAAAAATCTGAAGTTAAATCAGCTCTCCACAAATTAGCAAGCCAAAAGAGAACATCGTTACTTACCATTAGAGAATAGCTAACGAAGTGAAAAAATGAAAGGTTTACACCCACCGGTGACGCTTCAGTTGACAGGTAATGTGGCTGAAAATTGAAGGAGGTTCAAACAACGTGTGGGGTTGTATTTATCAGCAATCGGAGCTGACAAGAAAAGTAATAATAAGAAATCGTCAGTGTTCTTACATGTCGTGGGTGATGAAGCGCTGGAGGTGTATAATAATTTCACATTCGCTGCAGATGGAGACAAAATGAAGCCAGATAAAATAATGGAACAGTTTGAGGCCTACTGCATACCTAAACGTAACGTGACGTTTGAGAGGCACAGATTTTTCACATGTGTACAGAAAATGGGAGAGACTATTGATCAGTATGTGACTGAACTGAGAAACAGAAGCAAATCGTGTGAATTTGGGGGACTGACAGACTCGCTGATAAAAGACAGACTGGTGTGTGGTATTCCAGATAATGGTCTAAGGGAAAGACTGCTAAGAGAGCAAGATCTAGACCTGGGAAAAGCCATAGCACTGTGTAGGGCTACAGAGACTGTGAAGTTGCAGGCAAAGGAGCTGTTCAGTGACAATAGCTGCAACGTGGATGCAGTGAGAAAGAACGGATACAAACCATTTAACAAAAAGAGCGCCAATGTGAAAAAAGAGGCGTGGCCAGCGAACGAAAATGAATGGGACAATCGAAAGTCATGCAGTCGATGCGGTACACAGCATCCACCAAAAAAGTGTCCAGCATATGGTAAAAAATGCAATAGTTGCAACAAAAACAACCATTATGCCCGTTGCTGCAAGAACCAAGCGCAACAAAGCAAGGTCCATACAGTAGATGAGAGCGAGATAGAGGAGTTCTATGTAGATGTTGTGTCTGAAAACAAAAAAGAAGAAAGAGACTGGATGTTGACACTAAAAGTGAATGACATACACATTCCATTTAAATTGGATACTGGAGCACAAGTTAATGTGATATCAGAGACTGATTTTAAGAAAATTAGACCCAGACCAAAGATACATGGAATCAAAGTGAAAGTGACAGGATACTCAGGTACTGAAATACCAGTGAAAGGAAGATGCATTGTCAAAGTAACACACAAGGACAGAGAGCACACGCTAGCATTAATCGTGGTGCCAAAGGATGTGCAAGCCATACTAGGTTTAAAAGCCTGTGAGAGACTGAACCTGGTAAAGAGAGTCCTCGTTGTGGAAAGCGAAGGAGAGACAGTCTATGATGAACTCATGAAAGAGTACAAAGACCTATTTAAGGGTTTAGGCTGCATTCCAGGAGAACACGCGATCAGAGTAGATAAAAGTATGACACCGGTCATACATCCATGCAGAAAAGTTCCGTTTGCTCTTCAAAAGCAACTGAAGGCAGAGTTGGACAGGATGGAAAGCCTGAACGTGATTCAGAAGACAGATGAGCCAACTGAGTGGGTGAGTTCCCTCGTCATAGTGGACAAAAAGAATGGAAAGCTCAGAATTTGCCTGGATCCAAGAGATCTAAACAGAGCAATAAAGAGAGAGCACTTCAAGCTTCCTACACGTGAGGAAATCATGGCACAGTTTGCAAATGCAAAATATTTCAGCAAGTTAGATGCATCATCAGGATTTTGGCAGATGAAGCTGGACGAGGCAAGTTCAAGACTGTGCACGTTCAACAGTCCATTTGGCAGATACAGATTCCTAAGGTTACCATTTGGCATTGCCTCAGCTCCTGAAGTGTATCACAAAACAATTCATATGATCTATGAGCACCTGGAGGGAGTTGATACATCAATGGATGACATCATAGTATGGGGAACCACGAGAACTGAGCATGACGAGAGACTGTAAAAAGTGCTGGAAGCAACAAGGAAAACAAACCTGAAGCTGAATAGAGAGAAATGCCAGCTCGGGGTGACAGAACTGACATTCGTGGGAGATATCCTTAACAGTGAGGGCATCAGACCAGATCCCAGAAAGGTGTCCGCCATTGAGGATATGCCAAAGCCACAATGCAAAAAGGACGTGCAGAGGTTTAATGGAATGATCAACTACATGGGGAAATTCATATCCAACCTCTCAGAAAAGATGGCGCCACTGAGAAGGCTAACTGAAAAGAACATAGAATGGGAATGGAATCATGAGCATGAGAAGTCATGGAGCGATCTAAAGAAACTGCTTACAGAGGAACCAGTTCTGAGGTTTTATGACCCAGCGAGACCCATCAAGATATCATCAGATGCATCACAGAGTGGGCTCGGTGCTGTTCTTCTGCAACAATATGACTACTGGCAACCTATTGCATATGCATCGCGCTCAATGACAGACGCGGAGACGCGATATGCTCAAATAGAAAAGGAGCTGCTCAGCATCACATACGCCTGTGAAAGATTTCACCAGTTTGTGGCAGGACAAGCAATCAGTGTAGAGACTGACCATAAGCCCTTGATTGCATTGTTCCAAAAGCCACAAAATAGCTGTCCGCTTAGAATACAAAGAATGATGATCAGGCTGCAACGCTATACACTGAATGTTGCGTACACACCGGGTAAGCTGATGTATACAGCAGACACGTTGTCCAGAGCTGTTGACCCAGGAGAGCCCGCAAACACAGTGAAAAGACTGATGTACAAGGCAAAAGACAGTGGAACTGACTTCTACCAGAGCATGCTTGTATACCGCACAACGCCGCTCGAGTGTGGTATGTCACCAGCCCAACTCCTTATGGGACGTCGGCTAAGGTCAAACCTACCCATCCCGGAGAACCTCCTGAAAACAAAAGAGGGGGAGAAAGTGAGGAAGTTCAAAGAGCAACAGAAAGAAAAGCAAAAGTACTACTATGACAGAGGAACACAAAACCTACCTGAACTCCACACTGGTGACCAAGTAAGGTTCAAAGACAAAACAAACACATGGACTCAGAAGGGAACTGTCCTGAGTGAAATTCAACCAAGATCATACACCATTCAGGCAGATGAGGGTGCTGTTCTGAGAAGAAATCGTCGAGATCTTCTCATGGGACCAGCCACAGCAGGTCAAGAGACTGATACTGTTGAACAACCTGATCACACAGCTGAGAACACATCATCTGAGGCAACAACTCAGATTCAAGGACAATCAATCAGAAAATCCTCAAGACACGTGAAGCCTCCTGAGAGACTCATTGAGCAAATTTAAGGACTATTGTTATAGAAGGAAGTAATGTTATCTTATTCTTTCTTCTAGTTCTAGTGTATTGACATATTTCATGTGAACACACAAAGCAAGGTTAAAAAACCTTGATCATGATAATGATAATGTAAGTTCATTAAGTGTTACAGTTAAAATGCAGATTAATACAAAGAAAACATGTTGTTAGTTAAAAGTAAAATACTTTTGTTTTAAGAAAGGGAGATGTAATGATATCAGCAAATAGTGATGTTATTTGCCTGTTTGATTATCATGCCTTACCAGCATAGTTGCAGGTATTGATTACTTATGCCTGACCAGCAGAGGTCATGTGAGAGACAAGCAGTTTGTTTTAGTTTCAGTTTCGTTCTAGATGCTTCACAAGCATCGTGTCTCCTGTAAAAGCTATATAAAAGAGTTGAACAGACTTTAGATTAAAAGTCATTCTCTTTCATAAGTGTCTCGTCATTGAACCCACAAAGAAATCAATACAGTGACGTTAAAACTTCCTCCCTGGAACTGGTAGAAAGTTTTCCAGTGGCATTTAAATGAGGCCAGGGTGTTAAAATACTCTGGGCCTCTTATTGCTGCAACATTTGGATTTACACGAAGGGGGAATTTTATCTAAAAAAAACAGGTAGGTTTGGAGCGTGAGAGTAGTTGGATTGTTAAAAATCGCAATCCCGATCTGAACCTGCCTCCGGATTTAACGGAGGCGGGATGGGGCGGGCAGCCAACCCGCTGCCAGGAGGCAGCACATTAATTTAAATATTATAATGAGGCTGAAGTCTCTTATTTAACCTACATTTTGTGTTTAACTATAGCTGGTCGGGTTTTACACACTTCGTAAAACCCGGTAGTTACAGCAAGGTGAGGACTGATGCATCCAGGAGGTAAGTACCTTTACACCTACTTCCTGGAGCCAGGATCCCTGCCTAACCCACCTCCTGTGATCAGAGACTCCCCCACAAGGCCTCTGATCACTGCCCCAGGCCTCCCCCCCCACTAATCTATTACTGACCCCCCCACCAATCTATTACTGACCCCTCCCCCACCAATCTATTACTGACCCACCCCACTAATCTATTACTGACCCCTCTCCCACCAATCTATTACTGACCCCTCCCCACCAATCTATTACTGACCCCCCCACCAATCTATTACTGACCCCTCTCCCACCAATCTATTACTGACCCACCCCACTAATCTATTACTGACCCCCCCACCAATCTATTACTGACCCCTCCCCCACCAATCTATTACTGACTCTCCCACTAATCTATTACTGACCCCTCCCCCACCAATCTATTACTGACCCCCCCACTAATCTATTACTGACCCCTCCCCCACCAATCTATTACTGACCCCCCATTAATCTATTACTGACCCCTCCCCCACCAATCTATTACTGACCCCCCACCAATCTATTACTGACCCCTCCCCCACCAATCTATTACTGACCCCCCATTAATCTATTACTGACCCCTCCCCCACCAATCTATTACTGACCCCCCACCAATCTATTACTGACCCCTCCCCCACCAATCTATTACTGACCCACCCCACTAATCTATTACTGACCCCTCCCCCACCAATCTATTACTGACCCCTCCCCCACCAATCTATTACTGACCCCTCCCCCACCAATCTATTACTGACCCCTCCCCCACCAATCTATTACTGACCCCTCCCCCACCAATCTATTACTGACCCCTCCCCCACCAATCTATTACTGACCCCTCCCCCACTAATCTATTACTGACCCCTTCCCCACCAATCTATTACTGACCCCTCCCCCACCAATCTATTACTGACCCCTTCCCCACCAATCTATTACTGACCCCCCACTAATCTATTACTGACCCCTCCCCCACCAATCTATTACTGACCCCTCCCCCACCAATCTATTACTGACCCCTCCCCCACCAATCTATTACTGACCCCTCCCCCACCAATCTATTACTGATCCCTCCCCCACCAATCTATTACTGACCCCTCCCCCGCCAATCTATTACTGACCCCTCCCCCACCAATCTATTACTGACCCCCCTCCCCCACAAATCTATTACTGACCCCTCCCCCACCAATCTATTACTGACCCCTCCCCCACCAATCTATTACTGACCCCTCCCCCACCAATCTATTACTGACCCCTCCCCCACCAATCTATTACTGACCCCTCCCCCACCAATCTATTACTGACACCCCTCCCCCCACCAATCTATTACTGACCCCTCCCCCACCAATCTATTACTGACCCCTCCCCACCAATCTATTACTGACCCCTCCCCCACCAATCTATTACTGACCCCCCTCCCCCACCAATCTATTACTGACCCCTCCCTCACCAATCTATTACTGACCCCTCCCCCACCAATCTATTACTGACCCCTCCCCCACCAATCTATTACTGACCCCCTCCCCACCAATCTATTACTGACCCCTCCCCACCAATCTATCGCTGACCCCCCTCCCCCACTAATCTATTACTGATCCCCCCTCCCCCACCAATCTATTACTGACCCCCTCCCCCACCAATCTATTACTGACCCCCCTCCCCCCACCAATCTATTACTGACCCCTCCCCCACCAATCTATTACGGACCCCTCCCTCACCAATCTATTATTGACCCCTCCCCCACCAATCTATTACTGACCCCCCTCCCCCACCAATCTATTACTGATCCCCCCTCCCCCACCAATCTATTACTGACCCTCCTCCCCCACCAATCTATTACTGACCCCCCTCCCCCACCAATCTATTACTGATCCCCCCTCCCCCACCAATCTATTACTGACCCTCCTCCCCCACCAATCTATTACTGACCCCCCTCCCCTCACCAATCTATTACTGACCCCTCCCCCACCAATCTATTACTGATCCCCCCTCCCCTCACCAATCTATTACTGACCCTCCTCCCCCACCAATCTATTACTGACCCCCCTCCCCTCACCAATCTATTACTGACCCCTCCCCCACCAATCTATTACTGATCCCCCCTCCCCCACCAATCTATTACTGACACCCCTCCCCCTACCAATCTATTACTGACCCCTCCCCCACCAATCTATTACTGACCCCCCTCCCCCACCAATCTATTACTGATCCCCCCTCCCCCACCAATCTATTACTGACCCTCCTCCCCCACCAATCTATTACTGACCCCCCTCCCCTCACCAATCTATTACTGACCCCTCCCCCACCAATCTATTACTGATCCCCCCTCCCCTCACCAATCTATTACTGACCCTCCTCCCCCACCAATCTATTACTGACCCCCCTCCCCTCACCAATCTATTACTGACCCCTCCCCACCAATCTATTACTGATCCCCCCTCCCCCACCAATCTATTACTGACACCCCTCCCCCTACCAATCTATTACTGACCCCTCCCCCACCAATCTATTACTGATCCCCCCTCCCCCACCAATCTATTACTGACTCCCCTCCCCCACCAAGCTATTGCTGACCCCCCTCCCCCCCCAATCTATTACTGACCCCCCTCCCCCCCCAATCTATTACTGACCCCCCTCCCCTCACCAATCTATTACTGACCCCTCCCCCACCAATCTATTACTGATCCCCCCTCCCCTCACCAATCTATTACTGACCCTCCTCCCCCACCAATCTATTACTGACCCCCCTCCCCTCACCAATCTATTACTGACCCCTCCCCCACCAATCTATTACTGATCCCCCCTCCCCCACCAATCTATTACTGACACCCCTCCCCCTACCAATCTATTACTGACCCCTCCCCCACCAATCTATTACTGACCCCCCTCCCCCACCAATCTATTACTGATCCCCCCTCCCCCACCAATCTATTACTGACCCTCCTCCCCCACCAATCTATTACTGACCCCCCTCCCCTCACCAATCTATTACTGACCCCTCCCCCACCAATCTATTACTGACCCCCCCACCAATCTATTACTGACCCCCCCACCAATCTATTACTGACCCCCCTCCCCCACCAATTTATTACTGACCCCCTCCCCCACCAATCTATTGCTGACCCCCCTCCCCCCCCAATCTATTACTGACCCCCCTCCCCCCCCAATCTATTACTGACTCCCCTCCCCCACCAAGCTATTGCTGACCCCCCCCTCCACCCCCCACCAATCTATTGCTGGGCCTCCACCCCCTCCCCCTCCGATCTATTGCTGGGCTGACCCCTACGCAAACCTTCCCTCCCTCCTCGCTGTGGCCTAATGCTGCAGGCCTACTGCCTGGAGCAAGCCATCTGCTTGGCTGCGGATGGGAAATAGAGGCCGCGCATGCAAATCAGGCCCTGCCATTAAAGTCGGCAGGGCCTGCAGGAAACCCGTGATCCCAGGTTTCCCGACCACCTCGGAGACCCCCCCACCCCACCTCCAACCCTCCTTCCCCATGAAAATCCAGCCCCAAAACTCAAGCCAAAGATTGGCCCTCAGTTAAAATCAGAGCCCGAGTGGCAGCATAAGCTTTGTCTGTTTTGTGCTTGGATTTGAGGGTGATGTTTACGTGTCATGAACTGCAATTGCAGAAGATGGCATGGTCACCTAGAAGCCAGCCTTCCAGCCTGTCCTCCCCTTAAAAGATTTGCAACACATTGCTTTGCTTCATGACGCAGGCATTATGAGCACTGCTGTGGTCATGTAGATATGTGTACATGATTTTGAGACAGTGGTTGCCGACCATCACAGAAATCACAGAAAATCACAGAAACCCCACAGTGCAGATAGAGGCCATTTCGACCCATCGAGCCTGCACCGACACATATCCCACCCGATCCCCGTAACCCCTACACCAACACATATCCCACCCTATCCCCGTAACCCCACGTTAATCCCCCTAACACTAAGGGTCAATTTATCATAGCCAATCATCCTAACCCGCACATCTTTGGACTGTGGGAGGAAACCGGAGCACCCGGAGAAAACCCACGCAAACATGGGGAGAATGTGCAAACTCCACACAGACAGTCACCCGAGGCCGGATTCGAACCCGGGTCCCTGGCGCTGTGAGGCAACAGTGCTAACCACTATGCCACCGTGCTGCGCAGTCATGCAACGGAATTCCTTTCTATTGAGGTACGAGATTACACCAAGTCCTGATGCCCAGATGGCCACCATGTGTTCAGTTTATTGCGCCTTGCACTCTGGGAAAGCAAGTATGCGCATAAAATTGAGTACATCTTTCCTGATACTGCTGATGGTTATTGACAAATTGGATAAAGATGTGATGCTGAAAGAGGGTATTTGTGACCACTGTGCTTCTGTGCTGGACATGATGACAGGCTTACACCCAATATATACTGTGTGGATGCCTAGCAGCCAGAGACATAGTCCAGTATGACTGCCACTTTTATTGCCACAATTGAAGCAATGGGCATGGTAATATAGTGGTTATGGTACTGTCAACTCACCGGTCACAAGTTCCTATTCCCACAATGTCATGTTATGAAATTGAATTCAGTAAATCAGGCAATTCATGGGTGGGAAAAATGTTTTTTGCTGTTGACAGCTGCCTCAACATGTAGAATCTTACAGCACAGAAGGAGGCCATTCGGCTCATTGTGCCTGTGCCGGCTCTTTGAAAGAGCGATCCAATTAGTCCCACGCCCTTGCTTCTTCCTCACAGCCCTGCAAATTTTTCCATTTCAGGTATATATCCAATTCCCTTTTGAAATTACTATTGAATCTGATTCCACCGCCCTTTCAGGCAGTGCGTTCCAGAACTCCCCTGTTCTTCTTCCATTAGTATGATGGGATCTTTTACATCCACCTGAGAGGACAGGCGGAGCCCCGAGTTTAACGTCTCATCCAAAAGACGGCACTTCCGACAGGGCAGCGCCCCCTCAGTACTGGGAGAGTCAGCCTAGATTTTATGCACAAATCTCTGAAGTGGGCCTGGAACCTACAACCTCAGACTCAGAGGCGAGAGTGCTACCACTGAGTGATGGCTGACACTGCTAGACACAAAGGGGCAGAAATTGGGTACCTTTGCGCCTCCCGTTATCGCCTCTGGGGGGACGATAACGGGGCACTAACCACTTACTGCCCGGGCAGGCGAGAATATCGCCTCCCGCTAAAATCGGCAGGAGGTTTCAGGCGGCGATATGGCGTTGTGCCCCGATCTCCTTCGCCCGGAGATCGTGACGTCATCGCCATGCGCATGGCCCTGGTAGTGCCCCGGACCCGAACTTCGGTTCCGGCCCCTGCAGCATCATCGGGCGAAAACACCGGCAGCTGCAGGTGTTGATTGGGAGGCCGGGCGCTTCGGGGGCGAAAGTTAAAGAGGAGGTTGCCGAGGTAAGTCCCTACATTTTTGAAATGGTTTTGCTCAATTTCTTTTTCCGTGATCGATCAGTTCGGCACTCTGCTGGAGTGCATGGGGCTGATCGGGTTGGATCGTGGCTGCCGTCGGGGACCAGCTGACTGGTCCCAATGCAGAGCCTGCAGTGATGGCCCTTCCCTTTAAGGGAGGGAAGGAGCCTCGGAACGCGGCAGCCCTGCACGGGACAATGTGCAGCGCTGCACAGCCAATGCCTTTAATGCTCCAGGAAGGATGTGGAGCACTTGGCGCTTGGCGCTCCCCCTCCTTCCTGGAGCACTAAACCCAATTTTGTGAAAGCTGGGAATCATTAGTGCCTGGCGCTAAGTTTCCCAGCTTTCAAAGGTTACCGCCCCAAATGCGGCAATAATGAATTTCTCCCCCTAAATGTACCTTTGTCCCTTCTGATATTGGGCTCTCATTTCCTCCTCCCCCACAGCCCACCCCCATTTTAAAGAGGCTACGATTAATTTCCAATTGAGGATAACAGTATTTTTTGATTTTTGGAGGAAGAAGAGGAGAAACAGAGGGAGGGTAGGCCATTAAGTAACCCCCAACCACTCCAGACTACACAGACCTGCATGTTTCTACCTCCAGATGACCCAGAACAGGGGTCAGCTGCAATAGGTTGTGCTTCATAAAAAAGCGATCGGTGATTTATGCCACATGTTGCAGCCCAACCTACAGCCCATCTCCACCACAGGCACTGCGCAGCCAGTGGCTGTTAAGGTCACAACCATCCTGAACGTTTAAGCTACGGTATCATTCCAGGGAGCCACTGGGGATATCGCTGACATTAGTTAATCAACTGTGCACAGTTGTAAAAAGAAAATCACAGATCCATTGTTTGGTAGAGCAAGTTCATCCATTTCCCCACCAACAATCACCAGCAGCATGGCAGACCATTGCAGTTTTACAGAGTGGCAGGTTTCCCCAAGGACTAGAAGTCATGGATTGTACCCACGTGATCATATGTACTCCCCTGATCACTCCGACCGCCCACGTCAACAGGGAAGGATTCCACTCTCTGAATGTGAGTTTTTGTTTGTGACCATCAGCCCCATATCACACAAGTGAATTCTTGCTTTCATTTTAAGGCAGCCAAGCATAACAATTTTCCAATTGAAATTTCTGAGTGAATCCTGTGAGATCAAGACTATTCTCTACAGCTGATGACACCTGTGCACTTGCCCAGGAAAACAGCTGAGAACCACCAAAACTAGGTTCATTCTGCCACCACAGTCCCTATCGAGCAGACGAATAGAATTTTAGTATTGAAGAAACAAATTTAAAATTGATATATCACCTTTCACATCTTCAGGAATACCCAAAACTTTTCAGAGCCATTGAATTACCTTTTGAAGTGTAGTTGCTGTTGTTTGATGGGAAAACATAGCAGCCAATTTGCACACAGCAACATCTACAAATGAATGAATGACCAGTTAATCTGTTTCTGGTGACTTTGGTTGAGGGAGAACGTTTACCAGGACACTCGGAGAACTTTGTGCTCTGCCTTAAATAGTGACAAGTAATCTTTTATTTCCAACTGAACAGATAAACCTCAGTTTAACACCTCAGCCAAAAGATGGCAGGCACCCCTTCCAATGTAACACTTCCTCAGTGCTACACTGACGTGTCAGTTTAGATGATGTGCTCAAGTGGAATGGAGCTTAAACCCAAAACCTCTGGTTCAGAGGTGAGAGTGAGAATGGGGGGAAGTTCAGGGCTGACCTAGAGGGGGGTGGGCGGGAAGGCAGGGGCAGGGGGGTCGGTGTACCTGGCTGGGAGCTTTTCTTCTGGCTCAGAGCTGAGAATGTGTGGGTGGGTTGGGGTGGGGGTGGGTGGGGGAAGGGCGAGGGGGGTCGGGGGGTGGGGGGGGCGGTTGCGGTGACCTGGCAGACCTTCTTCTTCTGCTTCTTCTTGGTAAGTCACATCTGGAAAAAGAAAAGAAGAGAGATTCGAATGGGTTTCTGAGGAACAGAGTTCACATGACTTTCGGTAAAAGGAATGACATTAGGGTTTCATGTTCTCATTTGCTGGCAGGTAATGTGGGGTACAACAGCAGGAGAAGGAGCAGGACATCTAACTGGGACCAGGTTCATTGAAATCATTTTGGTGGGCTACTGGTGGATGGGGGGTGGGGGTAGGGGAGGGGGATTTTTACATTGGAGAGTTTGCCTCAGGGGAAGGTGGGAGATTACTGTGGCAGGCCTTGCTGCCAATAGGCATTAGAATTTTTCTTTTTAATTGAATTCTTCAGTACTGAGGAGTTGAATTGATCATTCGCAATTGATTCAATTCCCACCAGGGCGATTAAAATCCAGCCTGCATGCCGTAGCAATGCTGTATGCCAGGAGTGCATAGTGATCGGTGCTGTTATTCTGTAAATGACATTGCGTAACGTATTCTCTGTCATTTGCATGTCATTACAATATGCTTATCCATACATGGGTGGATGTAATTAATGTCTGATGTCACTTCCAGTGGGATATCTTGGGAATGGTGGCTGGGACTTGGCTGTTTGCTCGATTTTCCGCCCCTGCATTCTGGAGTTACTCCAGGCTTCCTTTTTGAAACTGCTGAACAGGCTGGATTTTGCAGAATATGTGACAAAGAAGGTGTGCACAGACGACTGAGTAATGAGGCTAATATCGCTCAAAGTACCCTGAAATGACCAGATAGCATAAACATTGAGAGTGGTACTGACCTTCGCAACAGTCCCTATGGTGGAGGTGGGTTGAAGATCCAGTTCCAGCAGGTGGCACAACTCATTGAGGCCTTCCCTAGGGAAGTGCATCCTATTCAAGCAGTACTCCTGGTTCAATTGGAGGTACGACCATTGACGTTTATAAATTCTTGAAGTCGAATATCCCCTGAAAGCTCCCATCCATCTCATGTGGTACTTTATTAGCCTGGCCCTTCTGATTTCGTCAAGAAAACACAGATACATGGATATTCCCAATGGAAATCCCATGATGGCCCTTGTAGACTGAATGAAAGTAGAAAGTGAGAAGTATCACAGCTAATTATTGAAAGATAAAGGTTGCAGCAAGAGTCTGAAGGCAACAAACAGAAATAAAATGGGGAAATTGATGCTAAAAAATAATTTACAGGGAAAGTGATTGTGATCTGCTTTGACCTTTTAATTTCATTTCCACCTTGACAACTGATCTCGGTATGTCAGTACGCCCCTTATAAACAGGTTTACATCATGTAAATGAAGCAAAAATTCGAAGAAATTGGATACATGACCTCATCCAGTGGTTACTGTGTCATTTGCACATGCCTGCATGTACGTGGATGGCTTCTGATGCCCACCCATCAATTCTGGCGGAGATTCACAATGACGTGGCTGGGCCCCACCCCATTTTGCAAACATCTCTGCTCAGGTTACACCTGCAACAGACCAAGAAAATTATATAAATTATTAGGATAACGCTTGCTTGTAATACTGAGGGAATGCTGCGATGTTATAGGTATAGTCTTTCGGATAAATGTTAAACTGAGGCTGTGACGTTCTGCTGCGATGGTTCAGGTGGAGGTAAAAGAACTCATGGCACCATTCAAATATGAGCAGGGAGTTCTCCTGGTGCCCTGGCCAACATTCATCTCTCAACCAACACCCCTAAAATGGATTCACTGCTGATTCGTCTCTTTTGCTATTTGTGGGATCTTGTTGTTTGCAAATTGGTTGCTGCATCTTCCCACTGACAACATTGATTACACTTCAAAAGTAATTCATTGTGTATGAAGTGCTTTGGGACATCCTAATGATGTAATGAGGTACTAAATAAATGCAAATTCTTTCTTCTTTCTTTAGTACTATAGCATACTCAGAAAAACAACACAGTTAGAAATTCAATTTATACCAGCGAAAAATTATGATTTTTGTGTCTCTTTCATTTTTACGTTGTTATTGACTTTGAAAAGTCTGGATACCCTAGAAAAGAATAGCTACTCCTTATCAGTCCTTACTGTGCTGTATTGCACGACATCTCTGTCCTTTATCTCTTTCTGTGGAGGGTAGATTTTCCAACATCGAAACCTTTCCAATCAGTGGGATTGAGGTATATGGGAACTGGAAGCTGGGCCTCGGGTGATTTTGGGGAGCTGGGGTGTTGGATGGGCCATAAATGACATCATTCTAAGAGACAGCATCCATATCCCTATTGCTGGGCCTAGCCACAGCTTTCCTGTGGGGAGGATGTGCTGGAATACTAAACAAGGCAACTGTGAGTCACTTGATGCACTCACCTCAAACAGCCGCAGATTACATGCCGAGAGCTTGTTTTGGATGCCTAATGGGCCTTGGAAAATTCATTGGGGTGGCATGTACCATAACATTTTTGCCACCTCCATGCTCTCTACCCTTCTGTCTCACACTCTTAGGGCAGGATTTTCATTGGGCCATGGAGGCGGGATTGGAGGCATGTGGGGGGTTAAAATCTCAAAATCGGTGGGCACGAACACATCCCACCCCCAACCCGCCTCCATGCCAGTTTCAAAGGAGGTGGATACCCGACCTGTGCTGGGACCCGCCTCCCCGAGGCGGGAGGGGGATTAGTGCCAATTAACTGCCTGTTAACAGGTAGTTAACAGGCAGTTTTTAGCCTAATCCCTATTTTTATTCCTGAAGTGTGGGATTCCCAATGGCTCCAAACCACGCCAAGTTAACGAGGCGGACCGTCGGGCTGAAGGTCTTGGAGGGTTTGAGATGTCCGGTGTTCAGGTGAGTGATGGGTGCATGAGTGCAGAGGTAAGTGTGTTTGGTGTGTGTAAAGTGTTTAAAGAAGTTTTACTTACCTTTGCAGCCTTCCTTCAGGTCTCAGGAGTCCCTCATCTCACCAGCACAGAAAACAGAATGGCCACGAGCTGTCAAAAGTTGCAGCATTCAGCTTTCTGTTGTGGAGAGATCTCTAAATCAGCCTGAGAGGAAGGAATTAACTTGGAGTACAGATTGTCAGTGTTTGACACCTTCAAAGAGCTGTCAAACACTGATATTTCATCTGCCAAGAGCTCTTGACAGGTGAAATGTCAATCTGTGACGTCACCCGTTGCTGGATGGCCCTTAATTGGCCTGCTGAGCCCACTGGGCGGGCTCAACAAGGTCAATCAAGTGAAAATTGCGTGGGTTGGCCACAACTCGATGGAGGCGGGACTACAACCCCAAAAGTTGTAGTCCCGCCTCCTACACGCCTCCAGTATCAGAATCCAGCCCAATCTCTTTACCACACCCTACAGACAAGCAAGTGTACACTTATGTGTATGCAGACATGTACACAGACAAACACGTATCTCTCCCACAGAATAAAGATGAGTAGAGAGCAGTAATTTTCCAAGCTTGTGCTCTTGATGGGGATTCTCAACCACATATTGGAAATTTGGGCTTGTGTTCCGACTATTATTTTAAATGATCAGAAATTGTGTGCAGCGCATGCTGGAATTTCTGATAGAAGTCTCAGTGGGTAAGGTTCTCTGCTGGGGAGTGCAAAGTCAGAAAATTACCCCTGAGAAGTCTGTATGTGCCTTTAAGAGCCCCTGTGTACTGTAATGCCGGTAATGGCCACTCGGGCTATATAAGCCTGTATAGTGTTTTGTATCTTTTAGTTCACCTCCAGACTTTGTCCAGTAAACACCTGTAAACCAATTCCTGCATTCCGTGTCTTCATTAACACACGGATACAACAGTGGCGATGAATTGGAAACGGACTTACCTGCAATTAGGCAGCACCTCAAGGAGATTGATTCCTCAGACGAAGGAAGAAGAAAAAAAGAAGAAAAACTGTGGTTTCACCAGCTAGCCAGGCTGGTGTCAGGTACTGCAATAATCCTTCCTGGGTGGCAGGCTAGGGCTCGATCGGCTGGCTCTACAGCGGGGCCAAGCAGTGAAGGCACAGGCAAACAAATACGAAGTGTGGAGCACTCGGGAGACGGCCAGCTCTGCAAAGCAGGTCGGCGTTCGGACCACGCAGAGGGCGGGGAAAGTCCCAGAGAGTCCGGCGGGAACAAGTCTCCGACTATTAAAAATATTTGTATAAATAAAAACCACGGAGAACAGCGTTGTCAGCAGCAACAGCAGCGGGAAAGCGCGGGAGGCGCCATTTTTTTTCAGCAAGGAAGAAAAGAAAGCGCGGGAGGCGCCATTTTTTTTTAAGATGCCTATGACTGGCAACATTACTGCTTTTGATAGTGATGTAGAGGATTGGGCCACATATGTGGAAAGAGTGGAAGTATATTGCACAGCAAATGAAATAAAGGATGATAAAAAGGCATCGGTATTTCTAAATCTAATGGGCGCAAGGACATACAGGCTGTTATGAAACTTAATCACTCCAGCCAAACCGATGGACAAGAATTTTAAGGAGATTGTTGATACCCTACACTGCCAATTCGGGGCAGGACTGGCAGATTCTCTACGAGACAAATTCGTCTGCGGTCTCCTAAGTGAAGGAACACAAAAAAGGCTACTTTCTGAGAAAGATTTGACACTGGACAAGGCTTTCAGTGTAGCTGTATCATACGAAGAAGCAGCAAGAGGAGCTGCAGAGATACAGCAAAAGCCACAGGACTTCGGCACCCATGAAATGACACGGGGTTTCGAGAGATGTTATCGCTGCGGCAGATCCACCCATGACCAGAGGGACTGCTGGTTCAAGGACAAAGCATGCAGGCAATGCGGAAAGATGGGACACATTACACGTGTATGCCGGTCTGGAAACAAAAAATCCACTGACAGGAAAAAAATCAATAAGGAAAAGTACAGAAAGGTACAAATGATGATGGACAGTAGCTCCGAAGACCAGAAGAGCGATAGCGACTCCGGAAACAAGAGACTAAGCTCTCTCAAATTACATAATGTAATTGCCAAAGAAGATTACCAGACCATTTGGGTTACCCTCACGATAGCGGGGTCCCCAGTTAAAATGGAGCTAGATACAGGATCAGCTCTGACCGTCATAAGTAGACGGGATTATGAGCGGATATTTCCGCATATACCTTTGAAAGACACATCCATTATCTTGAAAACATATACGGGGCAGAAAGTATGCCCCAAAGGGAAAATAAAGGTGCCTGTTGTATACAACGGCAAGGAAATACAGAAGTTGTATTTATACGTTCTGCAAGATGGTGGTCCATCGCTGTTGGGACGTGAATGGATCAGGAAGATACGTTTGGACTGGCACTCCATTCAGGCACTAACGGTGACCAGTAAGAAAAAAAATGATGATGACATCGTACGTGAACGATTAAAAGACATCTTGGCCAACGCCAAAGAAGTGTTCCAACAGGAACTAGGAACCTTGAAAGGCGTCACCGCCTCAATAAAGGTGGAAGATGCGGCAATTCCCAAGGTTTTTAAGGCAAGGCCGGTGCCATACGCAATTCGTCCAGCAGTCGAGGCAGAGCTGGAGAATTTGGAAAAGAGAGGCGTGTTATCCAAGATAGATTGGAGCGAGTGGGCAACACCCATCATCCTGGTCATGAAGAAAACGTTAAATAATGATAAATCTGAAGAACAGAGAAAAATTCACATCTGTGGGGACTTCAAGGTGACTGTAAACCCAGTCCTTCACACGGTATAGAAGATATTTTCGCCTCACTATCCGGAGGGAAACGTTTCACAAAAATTGACTTGGCACAGGCATATCTACAGATGGAGGTTGAGGAGGCCTCTAAAAGGTATCTCACAATAAACACACACAAAGGCCTGTACCAGTACAATCGACTGGTTTTCGGAATAGCATCAGCTCCAGCTATCTGGCAAAGAGCTATGGAACAAGTCCTGCAAGGGATTCCTGGGACTCAATGCTACTTAGACGACATCCTTGTAACAGGAGAAACCGACAACGAACACCTTGCCAATTTGGAGAAGGTGCTCACTAGGCTGAGAGAACGGGGCCTACGAGCAAACCGCCCCAAGTGCGAATATTTCCAGAAACAAATATCATATTGTGGCCACATAATTAATGAAGAAGGGTTGCATAAGTCCCCTGAGAAAATTGAAGCGGTCATAAAAGCACCAGCACCTGAAAATGTCTCACAATTAAGGTCGTTCCTGGGATTGATAAATTACTACCATAAATTTTCACCGAACTTGTCAACTGTTCTGCACCCTCTTAACGAACTGCTACAAACGGGAGTAATTTGGGAATGGAGCGAGGACTGTAAACGTGCCTTCCATAAATGTAAAGGCTTGATCACGTCTAAGGAAGTTTTGGCTCATTACAACCCATCACTGCCAATCAGACTGGCGTGCGATGCATCCCCTTACGGCGTAGGAGCGGTATTATCACATAGATTCCCTGATGGCTCAGAACGGCCGATAGCTTTTGCGTCACACTCATTGAACTCAGCTGAGCGTAACTATGCCCAGATCGACAGGGAAGCACTCAGCCTGGTATGGGGAGTGAAGAAATTCAACCATTACCTACACGGACAAAAATTTACCTTGTTGACTGACCATCAACCCCTCGTCTCCATATTCAACCCTAAAAAGGGCGTTCCCATTATGACAGCACAAAGGCTACAGAGGTGGTCCCTTTTCCTAGGGGCACACCGATATGACATAGAATACAAAGGATCAAAACAGCATGGAAATGCTGGCGGGTTATCGCGTCTACCGTTGCCAACGGTAGAAGAGGCACCTACAGTGGACCCAGTGGAAATGTTCCACTCTACCATAGTAGAATGTCTACCAGTAACAAATTCTGCCATTGAAAAGGAAACGAGAAATGACCTGACTCTCTCACGAGTTTACGATTTAATGGTGAAGGGATGGCCAGCACATGGCGAACCACTGTTGCCAGCATTCTCGCAAAGAAGGGAACAGCTGTCAGTGTGCCGAGGAACCTTGATGTGTGGATCCAGAGTGGTGATTCCACCCAAACTCCAGGATAAAGTGCTAAAGGAGCTTCATGAGGGGCATCTGGGTGGAGTAAAAATGAAGAACCTAGCCAGAGCGTTTATGTGGTGGCCAGGTATCGATGGAGACATCGAAGAAATGACCAAGAGCTGTCTAGGATGCCAGAATGTCCAAAACGCCCCACCACAAGCCACTCTACATCCATGGGAGTGGCCCTCATCTCCATGGCGAAGGGTACATATCGACTTTGCTGGTCCATTTATGGACTCAATGTTCTTAATCGCGGTTGATGCACACTCCAAGTGGCCAGAGGTAA
Organism: Somniosus microcephalus; assembly: GCF_052327205.1. Classification (NCBI taxonomy): domain Eukaryota; kingdom Metazoa; phylum Chordata; class Chondrichthyes; order Squaliformes; family Somniosidae; genus Somniosus; species Somniosus microcephalus. The sequence goes on along the minus strand of NC_140993.1, from coordinate 119,203,139 downwards.
TAAAGATGTCCTCCACCACCACGGAAAAAACCATCACAGTATTAAGGACCATATTTGCCAGGAATGGGCTGCCTGAACAGATCTGTTCTGATAATGGACCACAATTTGTGTCCGAAGAATTCAGGAAGTTCTTAAAAAACAATGGGGTTAAGCACTACACGTCCGCCCCATACCATCCCGCCACCAATGGATTGGCTGAAAGGTTTGTCCAGACCTTCAAGAAGGCCATAAAGGCCATGGGTAATGAAGACATAAATCTACAGCATAAGGTAGATAACTTCTTGTTTGCATACAGGAATTCAACACATATGGTTACAAACCAGACTCCTGCCATGATGTATTTCAATAGAAGACTAAGATGCCGGCTGGATTTGATCAAGCCAAACATCAGAAGGGACGTAGAGAACCGGCAATTTCAAGGCATGAATGAAAGGCCAACTAGAACCTTCCAGATAGGTCAACAAGTTTTGGCCCGGGACTACCATACCGAGAAATGGCAGCCTGGAACTATTTGCACACGACTAGGACCGCTGATGTATACCATGGACATTGGAGAAAGCATAATAAGGCGCCATGCTGACCAGATCATGGAGTCATCCGAAAAGAGACAACCTACACCACAACTCTATACACCTGATGATGAAGCAGAGATACCCATAGTATCTACCTCCGATCCGGTGATGCTAGAACCAGATGAACCCAACACTGGCATTCCAGCCGAATCGACCTTGCCAAAAGAACCTACTACACCACCGAAAACTACTACACCACCGAGGCGTTATCCGGACTGAGTCAGGAAGCCTCCAGAGAGACTGACTTATAATTGATTAACTGCAGCAATATGTATATTATTGTTCTTGTAAACATGTTAAATAACAATTACTTAAAATGTTATGTACTGGTTGTCTAAAAGGGGAGGAATTGTGGTGTATGTGCCTTTAAGAGCCCCTGTGTACTGTAATGCCGGTAATGGCCACTCGGGCTATATAAGCCTGTATAGTGTTTTGTATCTTTTAGTTCACCTCCAGACTTTGTCCAGTAAACACCTGTAAACCAACTCCTGCATTCCGTGTCTTCATTAACATACGGATACAACAAAGTCCATCATACAAATGCACCCAATTTGGTTTTGGGCTTACACTTACCTGTTCTTAATACACATCTAAACATTATCTCCTTCTAAGGAGTAACTGTGTTTGTTTCATAATCTGAAATTGAAATGGACTTGATAGAATCAACCATTTTATCCTCCTCACCAACTTCATGCTTCCAAGATCTTTGTTTCTCACTCTGTGTCTCCAAAATTCCAGTTCTCTTTTACCTATTCCCCTGCCTACTCTATTTCTGAGATTCCTGCAATTCCTATGTTTCTGTGATCATGCCTCCACCATGCAGGTCCAAGATTTCCTTTGCTCCCTTTGCTTCTTAGAAACTCCCCCACTATCTCTGCATCTGAGCTTCTTCCATTATCTTTGCATCTCTGAGATTGCGCTCCACATTCTTTGCATGTCTAAAATTTGTTTCCTCCACATATTTGTATTTCCAAGATTCCTCTCACTCTCTATATCTTTCAGATCCTTTGCCCATTTCAACATCTCTAAAGGTGCCTTTACACTTCCCCAAATAAACTGAGAGCAAATCATTTTGAACTTCGCTAAAGTTTGCAGAGCTGTTTTACATTGGCTCTTCCAAATCTAAACTCACTTCCCTGTTTCAAAATCCATTTGAAGCCATTGACATTACTGTATTTTAAGGATGCTTCCAGTCATCTGCATTTTTGAACCTAAACAGCAGACTGCTACATTTGCACTGCAGTCTGGGTGTTTCACTCCTGGAGTTCCACTGCAATCTCTAGTCAGATCACTAATGAGAATCTAATTGCAGTAATGAAGTGGAGCTCACTTTGCAGTGATACTACAGTTGGTTTGTAAGTGCATCTTAAGGTTCCCTGTACTGCATAGGCAGTATGGTTGGCAGACAGGAAATGGATTTTCCAGAGTGAAATGGGTGATACCGATTTATACATCACTCCCGGTTTTCATTTAAGTTGGGAGAGATGTTGAATCGATACTGCCGGTTTTACATTATCACTCAAAATTATCCCCATTAAGCATAAAAGGATAGATTATCAGAGTCCTCATGCACTGTGAGGCATCTCACACACGGCAAGCACATCTCAGAAAACTGTGTGTCTGTTGCCTGTGATCTCAAAGGTATAGATGGTAATAGATGGCATCCATGTAGCTAGGAATGGCCCCTATATGAACTGCAAGGGTTTCTACTCCACCAAGAAGACATTTGGCAAAGTTTCCAGGATAATCGTGCTTTGCTTTATTCTGGCCATTGATAGAGGTATACACCTGGATCAGCTGCAGCAAGAGGCCATAGAAAGAAGCTCCAGGAAGTGACAGATGAGGCAGAAGAAGCAGAATGAGGTGGCACTAACTGCCAAAACCAGCTTCTTCCAAGAGCCTGCCTCATGCCCTTTGTGAGCCTCTTTCCATCAGGCTAAAAAGCTGGATTGCCAGATTGCAGATAATAGCACCTCAACTGAAGAATCTTTATATTTGTGGGCTTGGTCCCTTGAAGACATTCATACATGCCAACCTGGAAAACTAGCAAAAGCTGACACAGTCCGAGAATAGCTGACAACACAAAAATACCCCTTTAATAATAGGCCTTATGGCATGTGGAAATAAGCAGTTCATTGAAAGTACACTGAGACATGGGCAGGCAATAATTTAAGCTGCAAGTTTACCCGACATTCAATTTGCTTTTATTGTAGGGAAAAGTCCTGATGTACATGAAAGTGCAGTTTGCAGCAATGGCAACTTTAGAAATTACTGAAGAGAGACGTGAGCGCTGAAGGTGTGAGATTGAAGTTTCTAAAAATCTGGAAATAGTCCCCAGAAAGGTTTGGTTTTTGACAAGTTATTTTGTGCATTTTCTGCTATTTTGAAGCCAACTGTATTTCTGTTTTTAAGCCAAAATTGGTTTTTCCTGAAAGGGTTGCAGATATTTTAAATAGAAATTGGAAGTAGTTTTAGGGACTTCAATAAATCAAAATAAAAGGATTAGCACCATCTGTTAAAGTAATAAATAGAGCAATGTCAAGCGAATGCATTAAACATTCACCAGCTATTACTAACAACAGTAATTTCTGGCCGATTTTATGCCTTTGAACCTGTCAAACAGGTTTATTTCCTTATAATGGTAATAAAAATCATTAGACACTACAATTATTTTTCTGAAAGTGAAGTGCAGAAAAATGTGGTTTCCACATACAGCCATGGAAAGCTGACCTTTCAACTCTCAGATACTCATATTGATTATTAATGTCATTCCTCATATTTCTCTATGGATGTTGACCAGTGGTGTGGATTCAATTCCTAGTTACCCCTTGGTGACAAGGCATGACAATTATATGTGTGTAAACAAACCGGAAACAGCCAAGTTAGAGAATATTACCTGGCACTGCGACTCACACACGAATAAGCCAAGGTCTGCATCATACATTGCAACAGTGCCTTGTAGTACAATCCTATATATGAGAATCTTAGTGTAAGCTGTTTAAATTAAATTAAAATGAACAGCATTCTACCCTTTTCACCAGTGCAATGACAGGAATGTTCAACAGAGTTCGTTATGCATTAAAACAAGGGAACATTCTCCTTAACTCACAAAGGTGGCCAGTCTTGAAGAAAATAAACCATCACATAAGACAACAGCTGGGGATGCCCCAGAAAGTTCTGTTGAAAACATTTAAAGGATTTTAGCAACTTATTTGTTATGTACATTTATTAAAGGATCAAACACTAAATAAAAACACCTGTGATTCTCAGATACCATCAGCTCATCTTAAAATCTTCTGCCTCAAGTCTATGCTTAACCAACAGTGGGCTAAAATATTGGTTCTATCAGCATTCAATTCTCCTTCTAATTGACCTAATTGGTTCTGACAAATTCCAATTGTGCCATCCAAATTATCTGATTGGTTCAAATTGGCAAAATTCAATCCCAGTGTACTTTTTTGGATTGGGTGGTTAAACAATTGGTCTGTAAATTAATAAAACTTCAAATAAAAACTTAACAAATTAAATTAAAATTTGATTGGCCAGGGTGATGATGCACTTCAGTCCCCGCGGCGTCCACCTGTCGCGGAAGGCCTCAAGCGTGCCGGCGGACACCGCGTGCTCCATCTCCAGGGCCACCCGGGCGCGAACATAGCCGCAGAAGAGAGGCAGGCAATCGGGCCGCCAATCCCAGTGTAAAAATCTGACATATGGACTGAAAAGCTGAGTATGCATGGACATTGCAATTAGCCACAATGTTAAGATAAAAATGGTTGTTTTGGCCCATTTAGCTGTTGCAGCTGCACTTGATTTTTCTCTTCCCCAGAGGCAGATGATCTATCAAGATTACTAATGGTGCTGGGCTTCTGCCACAAATACGTAATAAGGGTGCACTGAGAAAAATCAGGCTGGTTTTCGGCAGAGTTGCACTGATGGGCAGAAGTGCAGTTTCAGTGCAATTTTAGCAGATCATTTATCACTGAGCAAAATCTAGCCCATGGATTTTGTTCTGTACTTCAGCAAATAGTTTTGTGGAAGTAACAATTGTTGGAACAATGTTGGAACAATGGTAAAGATAGATCTGGCTCGACCATCTGAAACAGCAATGTTGTTTGTTGTAGCTTGTTCAGGTTAATGTCCTTCAGTAATTGAGGCTGAGTCCTAGAAAAGGCATAAACAATGCAGTCAAATAAATTGCTGCATTTGAAGTTTAACTCACTTTTTCTCCTGTATATAAAATACTACAGTTGAAGTCATTGTATTGCTCCTTAGCGAACAATTTATGAAATCTAGTTTAGGCATGCAAGTAGTAGTGATAAATTAATTTTGAATATATTAATTCCTTCTGTCATGTCAGTTATACAAAAACATCACATGCTAAGCAGGGTCGTGTTGCTCCAAAATGAGACAGCTAGTGATTGAAGATTGGAATTGAGTTCACTGAACTTGGCAACCCAGTACTTGGTCTGAAATATTCCAGGGCACTATTGATGATTGACCAGCTAGCCTGATGCACTAATGGAACTTGAAGGGATAGAGCTGTTACTCAGCTACAGATAACTGTGCAAGCTAATGCCAGTGCTCCTAGATGGACAAGCAGCAGGAAGCTAACCAGTACTCTGTGTTGGTAAGCTGCATGGTCTTAGCTGGTTAAAATCCTATAGTGCCCCAGTGTACATTTACATGACTGTTGATAACCTGTGCCTAAGCTTTCTGGACTTAAATAAGTCTTGTGTGTCTATAATGCCAAGGTTTTCAAACTGAGGTTACTGGACACTAAGGGATCCCGGAATCCCTTTTAGCCAATATTGTAAAGTGGTCCCTCTCCTCAGACCCTAACTTTCAAAATGACCATTCATCCTCATTCCTCAAATAATCTATCATCGACCCCTCTGTCCTTGTAAAGAACTGCCCTAATCTCCAATCTTACTTTCCTCTCTGAAGTTCTTGACTGTTGTCATCTCAGATCGGTGCTCACATCTCCCACAGATCCCTGTTTGAATCCATCCAATCAGGTTTCTGCCCCTCCCACTGCACTGAAATGGCCCTAAGCAAAGTCACAAATGATATTCCCTGTGATTATGGTGCAATATCTCTCTCCAACCTCACAGAGGCCCTCGACATGGCTGACCACATTATCTTCCTCCAACACCTCTCCTTTGTTGTCCAACTCAATGGGACTCCACTCGCTTGATTGGACTTTTATCTATCCAATCATCATCAGAGATTTTCTAGCAATGGCTTCTCCTCCATCTTCCACTTCCACCATCACCTCCAGAGAACCCAAGGATCTATCCTTGGCCCCATCCTCTTCCTCATCTATATGTTGCACCTTGGCAACATCATCCAAAGACATGGGATCAGCTACCACATGTACACTGGTGATAGCCAGCTCTATCTCCCCATCAGTTCTCAACCCTCTAGTGCCTCTGTGCTGTCAGCCTGCTTCTCCACCATCCAGTTTTGATTGAGCCATAATTTCCTTCTGTTAAATATTGGGAAAACCAGAGGCATCTTCAAAAAACCCGTAGCCATGCCATTGACGCCATTCCCTTTCCTGGCCATTGTCTCAAGCTGAACCAGACTCTGAATGGTTTCCAACCCCATATCCTCTCCATCACAAAGACAGTCTATTTCCACCTGTAACATCACCCACCTCCACATCAGCCATCTTCGCTGAAACCCCTATTCATGCCTTTGTCACCTCCAGACGTGACTATTCCAATGCTCTCCTGGCCAGTCTCACAGCCTCCAGCCTCTGTGAACTTCAATTCTTTCTGCTGCCCGTATCCTATCTCACATCAAGTCTCACTCACTCATCTGCCCTATCCTTGCTGACCTACAATGGTTCCCAGTCTCCAAATGCCTCAAATTTAAAATTCTTATTCATGTGTCTTTATCTGTAACCTTCTCCAGTCCTACAACTCCCCCCCCCCCCCCCACCACCCCACCCCCGGTCCGTCCGCCCCCTCACCACTGCTCTGCATTCCTCTGACTCTGGCCTCTTATACATTCCTCCCTCCTTTGGCCTCAATATTAGTGCTGTGCCTTCAGCCGCCTTGACCCTATGTTTTGAAATTCTATCCTCAAATTCTTCCACTTCTCCACTTCCCTCTCCTTTACGATGCTCCTTGAAACCTACCTATTCCTCTTAATCTCTCCTTTGGTTCAGCATATTTTGCTTATGTCTCTATGAAATGCCTTGGCCTGTTTTTCTACATTAAAGGTGTTATATAAATGCAAGGTTTTTGTTGTATTGTATGCTGTTTTCGGAGTCTATGACAGTGTCTTGGGCTGCGTTTCGAGTGGGTAATCCTTATTTCTGAGGATTAAACATCGAACTTGTCTGGAATAAGTGGGGAATCCATCATGTGCCTCTTAAAAGATGGACATTTGTCCCAAACTATGCACTCACAAGCATAATCAGCTGGCAATGGATGCAGACCATTCAAGGAGTGATATCCTATTCTGTTGTTGAATACCATGGAACGTTCCACAGTCTGAATGACACCCTATACCATAAGAATGCCACATCTTTAGAAAAATATGTCCACTGCTGCATGCTGTTGCTGAAACATACGTGGCCTGGGCAATGCAGATTACTTGCTAAGCAAGCATACTAGGAAAAGCTGACCAATAGCCCCCCCAAAAAGCTGACAAATCAAGAATGGCCCTGATTATAAGCCTATGACATATGAACACAAATAGTTACACAGGCTTGGAACTTCAGCTGTAGATATACCCAAGATTCCTTCACTCATATGGGAGGGCAAAAAAAAAAGTACATAAATGTTGAAGAAACAAAATTAATTTTGTAGTGGGGGGTGGGGCATAGACCTGAAGAGAATGTTGATTTTGACTTCTGTAATGCTTAGGTGATGAGAGAATACGGACATCGAACAGGAGACCACCAGGAATAGGACGGCCTCTATTGGACCACCAAGGTCTCATTCCTTTGATGTGACCCTGGAAGTGTACACAGAATCTTGACTTACAGGAGTATGATATGGATATCAAGGATTAAAATGTTCCAAAAAGTACAATTTATATACTTGGAACCTCAAAATGCTGACTGCACTCTCGACATTCTTCTCTGTATGACTGTGATTCTAAATTTCCAGCACCGGTGTAGTCATGATATACCTGGGGTGTAGTGGCTGTTACAAAAAACCCTTCGCAAAATCAGTTAGTGATGGCACAAACATATTTTGTACCATTTCTGCCCTGGTGAAACTTTTGTCCATGTCTAAAACACATATTGAAAATAAGTATTTAATTTAAATTCAAAATACAGAAGGACCTGGCCAACAAAAATAAACTGACCAAATCTAATAGGTTGGCCAAAAATTCAGTAGCTTCTGTATTTTATTAGTTTTTTTTTAGTTTTTTTTACAGCTTTTTTAGAAAATGTATTTGGACTTTTTTTCTCAAATAGCTTGAGTTTAAACAGTTATTCAGAAAAAATATTTATTTTACAAAATTTAGAAGTTTACAGTAGTTTTGTGACTAGAGAAAAACCTCAGAAAGTTTCTGTTGAAGTGGTGATGACACCTGCTTTGATCGTACCGTGCCCTGTTTGATGAGTGACATCTGCAAGTGTAGCTTTTTAATGTATCACAGTGCTATGTCAAGGACAACAGCCTCCATCATCCTGGGACATCTGTTACTTGGGGTCTTCTACACTTTAGCATTGTCCTGGGCTGCAGTCATGATATTGCTATCTAAAAGCAGGCTAGAGAAAAGCCACTTACTGACACATCCATTTTCACCTTGTCACATCTTGTCAGTAATTTGAATAGCTGTATGGAGGCGACTGTGGGGGTTCCATGCTGTTTTATCCACTTCTATTCTCTATCAGGGAAGAGCTTGCTGGCTCAAATTTACTGGCAGCGATTTTAACAGTTGCTTCCAACACTTGCTTAGAGTGCCTCAGGAACGTAATGTCCCTAGTAAATTATGTCCTTCACATCAGTGGCCTTAAGTTTCCCCATCAGACATCCTTTCTCTTCTACCACCACAAAGTGTGATAACAACAGCTGGTGTTTGTAGGTCCTTTGAGGTTTTCCAGTGTATCCTGATCTATCGGCTGCTTTGGGGCCGTCATCGTCGGAGGAGAAGAAGATTCTTCTGATGCCTTCACTGTGAAGGGACTTATTTGAAGGATGCATTGGAGCATTGTCCATAATAAGGATGGCCTGATGGGAAGTTTGTGCTGCTGTAAATGAAGCTTCATGCATGGTAAGAACAGAGAATGCAACCACTCTGTGAACAACTTAATGTTCTTCCAAATGTTAGGCTGGGCCTTGGAAGTTCAGGTTAAGAATCTTAAAAGCTGGGAATTAATAGGTTTGCCAGTCACCATTAATAGGAGCTTATGCATCTTCACGGTGTTGCTGCATGCTGAGATTGTGAGGCACTCCTTGCTGTGCTTGCTCCTTAGTGCAGCTGACTGAGCAAGATCAGCATGTATCTTGTTTGGCAGCTGTTTGTTGAAAATGCCTGTTTCATCTGAGTTGTAGACTTGTTCTACAACAAAAGCTGGCAGCTTTTCTTCAGTTATTTTCTTGAATTTTTTTCGCGAAGGAGGCCATTATGTCCGAGTCAGATGACAAGCTCTCCGCACTGAGACAGCTACCTTACACTGCAGTGTTTTTTCCATCTATATAATTAGCTTAAGCTGCCTGTAAATTCAGGACTTCTATTTGATACGTTGTTGAGCTGTAGGATGGGACCATTAAGGGGTAAATACCTCTTTCCCACAGCTGTTAAATCACATGAACAGTGCTTTATTCAGCTGAGTGAGCAACCACAGCTTTCTTGTGGTGATCATATCCTTTAAAATGATCTCTTCCACTCTCTTCTCTTCACCTTCCTGCTCAACAGTTTCTTTCTCTTTCTTCCTTCCTTCAAATAGAATCTCTCTCTCGGCAAATTAATTGGGCCCCAAAGAAGATTTCACCTTCTGTCCCCCCTCTCTCTCTCCTCTCAAGAAGAGAGAAGATTATCAGAAAATTTAATAGAGTTTTTAAAATTATGAAGTGTTTTGATAAAGTGAATAGAGAAAGGTATTTTTCTTTGCTTGGTGAGTCAGTGATGTGGGGTCATCAATTTAAAATTATTACTAAGAGAATGAGGAGAAAGGTTTGGACAAATATCTTTACACAACACGTTCTTGGACCATTCAGTACTGGGGGCAAGGCTCCTGGCTGTGACCTCCTCGGGAGTAGTGGGGGTAGACACCATTGCACCTTTTAAGGGAAAATTGGATAAATATTCAAAACTGATATAGGGTTATGGGGAGAAAGTGGGGCAGTGGGATTAGTTTTCAATTGCTCGAAGAAAGAGCCGGCACAGACATGATGGACTGAATGGGCTCCTTCTGTGCTGTAAATACTTATTGTTCGAGGGGGTCCCTCTCTCAATTCACATTCAAAGGGTGGCTGCCCTCTTCTTTCTCCCATAAAGCTTTAATATTTCTGCTTTCTCTCTTCTGTCAACCCACTCCCTGGGCTACAGCAATACTGAACTAAATAAATAAATACTGTTGTTAGCAGCTTGTTAATTGGAGAAAGGCTGTTGTGCACAATTATATTGGACTACCTTTGGTTATATGAAAAAAGAACATTCCTCTGTGGATGGATTGGAGTTCCAGCCATGAGGTAGTTCCTGGTAATTGCAGGGGGGCTAAATTGGGCCACGTTACACCAGTTTTTAGGTGCTAAGTGGCTACATAAGGATCAAAATGGGGTCTGAGATGCGCATGCACACTTCTGACGGGAAGTGCGCAGGGCACCATCTTGGTAAAGAGATTTGAATGTGCATGCCTAGTGACTGCCGGCAACATGTAAAACAGCAAGGTGATGACGCAAATCAGTGTTTTGATTTCACTGATTTGATACCAGCACTGCCATTTTCAAACACCCCACTTCAGCCAACACCCTATCTTAACCTCACAAAGCTGAACACGACGTTAAATGGAATGAACAACATCAACAACAACTTGCATTTATATAGCATCTTTATCATAGTAAAACGTCCCAAGGCGCTTCACAGGAACGATTATCAAACAAAATTTGACACCGAGCCACATAAGGAGATATTAGGACAGGTGACCAAAAGCTTGGTGAAAGAGGTAGGTTTTAAGGAGTGTCTTAAAAGAGGGGAGAGAGATAGAGAAGTGGAGTGGTTTAGGAAGGGAATTCCAGAGCTTAGGGCCTTGGCAGCTGAAGGTATGGCTGCGAATGGTGGAACGATTAAAATCGGAAATGCGCAAGAGGCCAGAATTGGAGGAGTGCAGATATCTCGGTGCGTTGTCGGGCTGAAGGAAGTTACAGAGATAGTGAGGGGCGAGGCCATGGAGAGTTTTGAAAACAAGAATGAAAATTTAAAAATTGAGGCGTTGCCAATCCAGGAGCCAATATAGGTCAGCGAGCACAGAGCTGAGGGGCAGAGTCAGGCGATGTTACGGAAGTCGAAGTAGGCAGTCTTAATAATGGAGTGGATATAGGGTCAAATACGACACCAAGGTTGCGAACAGCCTGGTTCAGCCTCAGACAGTTGCCAGAAGTGGGATGGAGTGGGTGGCTAGGGAACAGAGTTTGTGGCTGGGACCAAAGACAATGGCTTCAGTCTTCTCAATACTTGGAGGAAATTTCTGCTCATCCAGTACTGGTTGTTGGACAAGTAGTGTGACAAATCAGAGACAATGGAGGGGTTGAGAGAGGTGGTGGTGAGGTAGAGCTGGGTAACATCAGCATACATGAGGAACCTGACATGTTTTCAGATGATGTAGGCGAGGGGCAGCTTATGATGAGCAATAGGAGGGGGCCAAAGAATAGATCCTTGGGAGACTCCCGAGGTAATGGTGCGGGAGTGGGAAAAGAAGATAGTGGAGGTGATTCTCTGGCTATGACTGGATAGATAAGAATGGAACCAGGCAAGTGCGGTCCCACCCAGCCGGACGACGGAGGAGAGGCATTGGAGGGGGATGATGTCGTCAACTGTGTCAAAGGCTGCAGATATGTCGCGAATGACCCCCCAACAGCTCTATTTAAAGGGATCATGAACTACTCGTCAGTTAGTTGCTGGATTATTTCTTCTAGCTGCTGGTGCAATTGTACGCATTTTTGGAACTTTCCTATACTTTTTAAAGTTCCAATAGTGAACAACAAGTGGTCTGGCTGCTGTTGAAGTAGGTTTTTTGTCATTTAAAATCTTGTGCTGAAATAAGTTGCTTCCAGACATGGGTAACTTGGTAGGGTTTCCTCTGGGAATTGAACATGAATGGGAGAATGAATAGAGGCCATGCAGAGCAGGACAAGCTGCTAGAAGAAGGAAGAGGAGGAGGGCACTCAGCAGGAGGCCATATCTGCCAAGGGTGTTCAGGAAGAAATTATCTTACCTCAACTTCAGCGAAGCGACTTTGCTTCACAAAATGGAAGAAACCGTGCATTCGCGAAATTTGAATGGGTCGCGCAGCCAATTAAAGGAACCATGCAGGAAAATAATAAGAGGGAATATTGCCACTACCTCTTCCCACTGCCTCTTGAGCATATGTTTGGAGAACCTCCTGCCCCCATGTGGATATAAGAAGTCTTTCTTTCTCTCCATGTCTTACACCAAGACCTCCAGTGCCTTGTCAGAAAACCTTGGTGCATGCTCTCTTGCATGTTCAGCCATTCTTCAACATATCACAGCAGGCTGCCTTTACGTAGCACTAGCCACTCATGATATCAGACCCCCTGCTCATGTGTGTAGCCAAAGAACAGCATGGTGAGCACTGGCTGCATGCAGCAATCATTTAAAAGACCAGGCAGCACCAATTTAACATGCTGCCTGCAATGTGTACAGCAATCCCATGCCCGTTTCCACGGGTTATCCAATTTAACCTCGGCAGTCTCTTATCTCAGAGACAGACAGAATTGTAGTCTTTCACATTGGAGTTAGATTCTTGTGTTTGCATATTTTGTTTGTTGGCATTGGGGTCCTTATATCCGGCCTCTGAATGTGAGGAACAGCTGGCCAGTAAGGATTATGAAGCCTGTGACAGGAGGGCATAGTTGTAGCTCAAGATGTTCAGAGGCCTGGTAGGGCGTATCAGGCTGTTTATGGAAGTGTGAGGGTAGCTGTTGGAGCCACATTTTGAGGGAAATCTGTTCTATGTTTGTTATGTAATAAAGTTTATTTTTAGGGGTACTGTATATACTGGGTGATGAACTGTAACTGAAGAGAATCTTGGGGGAGGTTTTTTTTGAATGGCCTCTCATGTGGGGCAAATTTAATTGGGGAGAAAAGTTTTGACCAATATTATGGTTGGATAAGGAAGGAAGAAAATACACAGACTTAAAGTAATAGGGGCTTATTTTGGGGCTAGCATGAAAACAGGTGCTAAGTGGGTCCTGTGCTAATAAGACAGGCCTGTTTGAAAGTGTGGATTTAGCCCGCAATTTGGGGGCTAATTGGTGATTACCATGATTTAAACATGCCTGGAGGCGCTAAACCGGAGACCTCCATGTTTAGCACTCAAGCGCTGATTAGGAGCAATTTTCGTGTAGCAGTATTTATAGCATCCATGCACGCACTTCCACTGAAGATATGGAGTGCACTGGCTGACAGACAACGGCACATATCAGGATGGCTCAGGGCTCAAAGGTACTCGGATGCAGCACTGGTGGTCCTGTTGGAGGAGGTACAGAGGAGGAGGGATGTCCTGTACCCGCAGAGGGGAAGGAGGCCACAGAGGCAAATAATGCGGCGGATGTGGCAGGCGGTCAGCGAGGAGGTCATAGCCTGGCTCCTGTGCCGCAAGAAATTTAACAATTTGTCATGAATGGTCAAGCTGAGATCCCATCTCACAAAGACACTTCTCAATAACTGCACCACCACCAGCACAACAACCTCAACACATTGCATCCATCATCTAATTGTACACTAACATTCACGCACCCCACACTATTTAAGCTTCACAGGCACTACTCACACCTCAGACATATTTCACAGCTCTTCAACCATACAAGGCATTACACACACACAAATACACCTGCCAATACACTCATTCACAAACACCACTCTTTCTCTTCCAGGACAAGGTTTGCACATAACAGGCACCAGCAGGACCTGACAAGTTGGGGGGGGGGGAAGCATGACTCCATGAGATCACTCCCCTTGAGGAGGCAGTGCTGGCGGTAATCGGGAGGGGGGATGCCAGAAGCCGTGGCCACAGGCAGAGCAGGGGACATCTTGCCTAGAGGTATGTGGCCAGTCCAGCTTCCTTACATATCCATAACTATTCCTAATCCCTAATCCTCAAACCTATCCTTACTCACAAGCTCCATATGGTCTCATCACATGCATCCTTCTATAGCGGCCAAATGCGCTGCACCCTAACCCTTCCAGCATTCTCATTGCAGGCTCCCAAGGGCAAGATCCACCTCGCCCCTTGGAGGAACTGGAAGAGGAGCAAGATCCACCTCGCCCCTTGGAGGAACTGGAAGAGGAGCAAGAGCCACCTCACCCCTTGGAGGAACTGGAAGAGGAGCAAGATCCACCTCACCCCTTGGAGGAACTGGAAGAGGAGCAAGATCCACCTCACTCCTTGGAGGAACTGGAAGAGGAGCAAGATCCACCTTGCCCCTTGGAGGAACTGGAAGAGGAGCAAGATCCGCCTCACCCCTTGGAGGATCTGGAAGAGGAGCAAGAGCCACCTCGCCGCCCCCGCACCTCCCCAGAGGTAGAGGAGGAGGAGGAGGAGAGTGAGGAAGATGGCACTGCGTCAATTGCTACCACTGTCGCAGGCACCAGCTCAGAGACTGGCACCACACGTAACTTAGAGGCTAGAGCAGAACACGGATCCTCACAGTGGCATGCACTGGGCACTAGTGGGCAGCAGCCATGCCAAGTGGAAGGGACACCACAGATACCACCTTGCCGGGGAGCAAGATCACATACTAGTTCTGCGATAGAGGAGTCAGATGAGGACCTCGGAGGGCCAAGCTTCAGAAGATGGCTGATCAGTCTGACAAACCAAATGCTTGGTGCAATGGACAGCCTGTCTGAAAGCTTAGGGGTCATGGCTTGAGGAGTCCGCCTCCACCTTGGTCCATGGCTTGACACAGAGCCTGGAACCCATCCTCTCCAGTGTGGACAGGCTGGCCAATTCCATCCAGCAACCTGTGGAGCCCAACATCATGCAGCATCTGATGACTGAGGTCGCAGCTTCCACTGCAGTCGTGGCAGCTTCCATGGAATGATGAAGTGCTGTAAGCCCAAACAGCTTCCACTGCACTACTAGCATCGTTCATGGAATGGCAAAGTGCTGTAATGGAAGCTCAGGCAGTTGCCATGGTGGCTCTGGGGTCCTCGGTTGAAAGGGGCTTGCAGAGTGTCTCCGATGCCCACAGATCTGTCCTCCACCAGGTCACTGGGCTGGCTGAACAGAGGCCCCGAGCTAGCGGCGTGGGAATCAATGAGCAGGAGCCTACTGGCCTCTCTCTGGATGTCAGCATTCCTGCTCCCTCGTCTGGCACTTCACCATTGCCCTTATAGTTGCCTGTCAGCCAGGCGGCGCAGACTGCTCAAGCCCATGCTCAGATGGTGCAGTCTGAGGTGGGGCCATCTTGGCTCACAGCGTCTCAAGGGCATCCCAGGAGGACATCTGAACTGCCCACTTCCAGGTACGGGCCATCTACCTGTAACCCTCTAGTGCTCCCCCTGCTCCCCCTCATCTTCCTCCTCCTCCTCTTATGGCTCCTGAGCTTGACCCTCTTGCACAATTACTGGCGTTAACAGCTGGTCTTTCATGATCGCCAGATTGTTGAGCATGTAGCAAGTCACCATGAATCTGGAGCCCTCCTTGCCCTCCTGTTCCTCCTCTCCCTCACTCCTCATCTCCTCCTCCCATTCCTCCTCCAGACCAATGGGGACCCCTAGCAAGATCCCCATGACCAACCATTCTCTTTCTCCTCATGACTCCTATAAGGTCTACAATAAGGTACAGTAGCACAGCACTCATAGCTGTTCCTCCTTCTGTCATTTCTGTCTCTCTATGTGTTCCCCAATTTTCAGCGTTTCTGGCCCTTTAAAGAGTGGCAACCTGTTACACACTGCAGCAACACTGCATTTCACTCCTTTCCAAAGATGATAAACAGTCAAGAGCAGGAAGACTGCTGAAAATCCACCCTGCATATAAAATGAGGCCTCCTCCCAGGAAAACGAGATGAGTTTCTGGCTCTGTATAGTTGAATGGCGGAACAGGCTGGAGAGGCTGAACGGCCTCCTCCTGTTCCTATGTTTCTATGTCACATGGGTGGGTGGAAGATTCACCTCGCCGCATTTCTGGTGAGTGGAAAAACATCCAGTCCTTACTCTATCTCTGCCCGACAGCTGGACTATGAGTGAAAATGAACTACACTTTAACAGTGGCCACATCGTAAGTGATAATGTAGTGGAAAACCATGTACCAGTTATATGACAGACTTTCTGAGAACAGTATTGTTGTGCAACATCAGATTTGTCAAGATGCCTAAAGCAAATTTTAAGTACATCAAAGGTCGCCTTAATCATACTCTCGGCAAACTGGTGCTCCTCATTATACTTAATTAGAATACAGGAAAGTATAGAATGAAAAAGTCAATTGGACCCATTAAGCCTGGTTCTCCACAGACCATGTACAATATGCTTTATCAAAAGTAGAAAAAGCTGGAAACACAACATACCAGTCAGCATCTGTGGACAGAATGGACAATATTTTGCTTTTTCTTTATCATGGACTCTATTTTATCCTGGACTCTATTTTATCCATCTAAACTAGTGAGGTAATATTCTGCATAAATATTTCCTAATCACTAAGTCACAGATGCTGTGGATACAGTTTTAGGGAGTGCTTTTCCTCAGGGGTTCTCCTGATTGAACATAAGAATATGAGAAATAGGAGCAGGAGTAGGCCATTTGGCCCTTCGAGCCTGCTCCGCCATTCAATAAGATCAAGGCTGATCTTCTACCTCATCTCCACTTTCCTACACTATCCCCATATCCCTTTAATATTCAAAAATCTATCAATCTTTATCTTGAATATACTCATGACGGAGCCTCCACAGCCCTCTGGGGTAGAGAATTCCAAAGATTCACCACCCTCTGAGTGAAGAAAGTTCTCCTCATCTCAGTTCTAAATGGTCAACCTCTTATTCTTAGACTGTGACCCCTGGTTCTAGTCCCCCAGCCAGGGAAAACATCCTCCCTGCATCTAACCTGTCAAGCCCTGTAAGAATTTTGTATGTTTCAATGAGATCACATCTCATTCTTCTAAACTCTGGAGAATAAAGGCCGAGTCTACTCAATCTCTCCTCATAGGACAATCCCCCCATCCCAGGAACCAGTCTGGTGAACCTTCGTTGCACTCCCGCTATGGCAAGTATACCCTTCCTTAGGTAAGGAGACCAAAACTGTACACAATACTCCAGGTGTAGTCTCACCAGGGCCCTATATAATTGCAGTAAAACATCTTTACTCTTATACTCAAATCCTCTGGTAATAAAGGCCAACATATCATTTGCTTTCCTAATTGCTTGCTGTACCTGCATGTTAACTTTCAGTGATTCATGTACAAGGATACCCAGGTCCCTCTAAACACCAACATTTCCCAATCTCTCACCGTTTAAAAAATACTCTGCTTTTCTATTTTTCCCACCAAAGTGGATAACTTCACATTGCTCCACATTATGGCCCAGAAATTTGGGTTGGGGGCTTCCCGTGGGTGCAAGCCCCTAACCTGCACTTACCTACCGCGCCAGCCGTTGAGCTGTGAGCCCCCGTGGAATTGCGATCCTGGGCCTCCTCCAACTGCCGGCGCGCAGTGCTCGCATATCCCAGGGGCGCAGTTAGTTCGAAGCGTCCCCTGGGATCACGTGGGCCATGGAGAGCCAATGGTAGCAGGGAATGCTTCATTCATAAGTTTGACAGGAAGACCTGTCAAACCTATAAATACTATAAGCCCCAAAACATCACTAAATCTTCAAATAAATAAAAATAAATCACAATTTTAAAATAAACTATAAATTACATGAAATAACTATTTTAAACAATAATTTAAATTTTTGAAAAAATTAATTACATTTTCTAACAGGGCTAAAGATAAACTTACCTTTCTTTAAAGTATTTAAAAGTAATAAACCTGTGGAAAAAATGTTTTAATTTGAATTAATTCACCACTTACCTTGTAAAAAGCAGGCCTCGTGACTGCTTTTTACAAGTCTAACTTCTGGAGACTTACCTTCCCGGGAAAACCTGCAAAAAAATCGTAAGTTCGATGCGCACGCGCTGCCTCTCCTGCGCACGCATTCGACTCTGAACTGTTTCTTTCAAGGGAACGGAAGTGCCGGTTTCCCGCGCATGCGCAGTGCATGCACGAAACCGACACTTCCATTGGGCTTACGGGTGAGTACCCCGTGCGTACTCACCCGTGGAGTCCCGAATTTCTAGGCCAATATTCCATTTGCCATGTTCTTGCCCACTCACTTAACCTATCTATATCCCCATGAAGTCTCCTTGCATCCTCCTCTCAACTTACGTTCCCACCCAGCTTTGTAACAACTTACATTCCCATCCAGCTTTGTACCAGATTGGCTGCTGTAACTTCGGCAAAAGATTGTCAAAAACCCCTTTAAGGGGGGTTTCCACTGATATTCTGCCATAGTAACAGTGGCCAATCAGGAGAAGCCCCCTGCAAAAATTCCTAGTGTAGCTCAGGTAAGTTGTGAACCTTCAGAGTGTATTTGCGCAATGATTTATTATATCAATGGATAGAAAAAGGACGGATGAGTTGTAATCACTGTAATATGAGAGGGGAATGGTGAATCCCATACAGTCTGCCAAATGGCCTATCAATGGTACCCTCCGGCATAGCTGCATGATAAATACCCCTGCAGTCATGAAGTGGTATCATTTCCCCCTGCTGATAGGTCAGCTTCCCAAACCCTACCGATGGTTTCAGGCTGCTAACAATCGGATGTCTGTTAGGCAGAGCCATAAGTGACCAATAGCAGCAGCCCTACTAACACCTTCAGCACTGATAAAGCATACACAGAAGAACACTAGGGGGGAAATCTAGACAACAGGTGGGAAGAAGAGGTAAAGTTCAAGAGATTTTAAAAATGAGACCGAGGAGTGTGGCGAGGTTAAGATATTTTTTAAAGGGCCTGGTAACCATCCCCTGACGCTGGAACATCCTGTGGGGTTTAACAATGTTTCTGAAAAGAGGCGGTGTTACTACCCCAGGCCCAGTAGCAAATTCTGCACAGCATCTTCGGTGGTCTTAGAGGCTCTATTTCTTTTCTCCCCATTATTTTCAAAAACTATTTACATTGGAATCAGGTGGAAATTCATATCTGAAACATGTTAGCACCTGTGAGCTGTACTGTAAACTGGACTGAAGATACTACATTTATACTAAAGTCACCAACATTAAGAACATTTGTAGAGTCAAAACAGTGTCTTCAGAGCATATATAATATCTGATGATGTAGCTGTGACCACTACCGTGCCTATATTCTCTGGTGATCCTTGGATGAGATTTATCCCCATTCACTGACAAATTAGAGACCTTTATGTTGTGGATTCTGGTTACTGGGAATAGGCTCCAGGTTTGGCTTTGTGAATATCCAAAGTTAAGGAACTCTGAAGCCACAGCTGAAACTTTAAAACTATTGGGGGGAAAAATTGGGTTGATTTGCGCCTCTCGTTAAATCCTCTAGCGTCTGGGCATGGCGCCGCTAATGCCCCCCGCGATATTCAGCGGGAGGTTAGCGTCGGAGATAGCCGGTAGTGCCTCACGGTGCTGCACCACCGGCGATGACGTCATTGCCATGTGCAGCGCCCTGGTTGCAAACTTCCCTTGTGCCTCCTGACCTATCACCGAACGATATGTCCAACAGGGTCAGGGGGCGTTTTTGCAGTGGTGGCTGCGGTAGTTAAAGGGGCAGGTGTCGGGCGGCCATTTCTTTTTGGCCGACTGCCAGCACCTTTTTTTTTATTCGTTCATGGGATGTGGGCATCACTGGCAAGGCCAGCATTTATTGCCCATCCCTAGTTGCCCTTGAGAAGGTGGTGGTGAGCCGCCTTCTTGAACTGCTGCAGTCCGTGTGGTGAAGGTACTCCCACAGTGCTGTTAGGGAGGGAGTTCTAGGATTTTGACCCAGCGACGATGAAGGAACGGCGATATACTTCATAGTCAGGATGGTGTGTGACTTGGAGGGGAACTTGGAGGTGGTGGTGTTCCCATGCGCCTGCTGCCCTTGTCCTTCTAGGTGGTAGAGGTCGCAGGTTTGGGAGGTTCTGCCGAAGAAGCCTTGTTGAGTTGCTGCAGTGCATCTTTAGATGGTATACACTGCAGACATGGTATGCCGGTGGTGGAGGGAGTGAATGTTTACGGTGGTGGATGGGGTGCCAATCAAACGGGTTACTTTGTCTTGGATGGTGTTGAACTTCTTGAGTGTTGTTGGAGCTGCACTCATCCAGGCAAGTGGAGAATATTCCATCACACTCCTGACTTATGCCTTGTAGATGGTGGAAAGGCTTTGGGGAGTCAGGTGGTGAGACACTCGCTGCAGAATACCCAGCCTCTGACCCGCTCTTGTTACCACAGTATTTATGTGGCTGGTCCAGTTAAGTTTCTGGTCAATGATGACCCCCAGGATATTGATGGTGGGGGATTTGGCGATGGTAATGCCATTGAATGTCAAAGGGCAGTAGTTAGACACTCGTTTGTTGGAGATAGTCATTGTCTGGCACTTGTGTGGCGCAAATGTTACCTGCCACTTATCAGCCCAAGTCTGAATGTCATCCAGGTCTTGCTGCATGCGGGGATGGGCTGCTTCATTATCTAAGGAGTTGCGAATGGCACTGAACACTGTGCAGTCATCTGCAAACATCCCCACTTCTGACCTTATGATGGAGGGAAGGCCATTGATGAAGCGGCTGAAGATGGTTGGGCCTAGGACCTCCTGCAGCGATGTCCTGGGGCTGTGATGAATGACCTCCAATCACCACAACTAACTTCCTTTGTGCTAGGTATGACTCCAGCCAGTGGAGAGTTTTCCCCCGATTACCATTGACTTCAGTTTTACTAGGGCTCCTTGATGTTACACTGGGTCAAATGCTGCCCCTTTTCCCTTTTTTTTTCGTGGTGCCAGCCGCGATCACTCAGCCCGGCACTCCTCTTGAGTGCCGGACTGTTTTCACGGCACCCCGCTCCAGCAGGGCCCCGGTTCGCGCAGCGCTAGGCCCCTCCCCTTTAATCAGGGGAGGAGGCCTGCAATGACGTGGTGCCATGTGCCTAAACGCGTGGCGCTGTTGCACATAGCGCTGCGATCTTCAGTAGTAGCGCCCCAAGCAGGAGGTGGAGCACTTCCAGTAGCGCCCCACCTCCTGCTTGGGGCGCTACTGCTGAAATTCCAGCGGAGCGGCGCTAACTTTTTCGGGACGCTAAAATTAGTACCCTGGCGATGTTGGCGTCCCAAAAGGGATGCCACCCAATTTTTCCCCCCTAGTTTCTTTTCTCTTTTCTGTCACACCATTTTGCAGTCTGCACCCTCTTCTATAATGAAGCATTTGTTTTGATGACAGGTCTGTGAGATAGCGTCAAATTGCTGGTAGTTGAACCAAATTCTGCCTTATACTTGACTCTTAGGTGCAGAGGTAGGAATAACACCTGTCTGTTTCTTTTCTCCCCACTGTGGAAAGGATTTAATTGGAATCAGATCGAAATGCACATGTGATTCAGTTTGGCAGCTCTGAGCTGTGCTGCAAACTGATTGTAAATGCCATATATATGCGAAGAAAGTACCAACATTAACAACATTTGTAAAGGTAACTGAAGACGCTTCAGAGTGTAGACATCGTGTGCAAGACAGTTTAATTTGCTTAGCTTCCCCTTTTCCTGTTAAGAGTGATTGTCAGTGGCTGTAAATTCTACATTCCTTTAGTCTGCACCACATCCTAATGATTAAGTGTTGAATCAGACAGTGTGCTCCCTCCCGTTCCCTTCACCTTACCTTAGCCTAATCTGTTGATCCTTGCTGAATTACTTCATACTGGGAGTGCCATTACACACTAATTTGAAGCCTTCACAAATAAACAAAACCAGATTCTGCAAAACACACATCAAAGCTGAAGAACTGGTAACTGCTCACAAGTTAGGTTAGGAGGAAGGTGCAAACAGCTCTTCAAGTGGGAACTACCTGCTGGATTCTGATAATGTTAGTCATGTGGCCAGGCCATTTGGTCTGTTAAACAAGTAGCAAAGATATGATGAGCAGCAGAACTTCGTATGGAGTGTCAAAAACAGCAGGAATTGCCCAAGAACAAAAGGATAAGGATTTCTGTGCCCTACCTTTTTGTTAATTTAGCATATCACATTTCAAACAGATTCAAAAGTTAGGTATATGCTGCTACCATTTGATAAATATAGGTGATTGAATAAATCTAAATCTAGCATTTTAATCTGTCAGCAGTTGATTACATACAGGCAGGTGTGGCTCACAAAGCAAGGTTTGTAAGTACAACTCTGGTTTGTTCTTTTCCCAATTGTGACATTATAAATTTAAGATTCTAGTGCCAGTCTTTTTAGCACGGTTGTATTGCAATATTCTGAATTATCTTGTGACTGCACAGTTGTTAATGTTGTCACAAAGTCTACAAGAATCAGTAGCTAGATGTGTTATAAAAAGATCTATGTCTTAAGGCAAAGTAATCAGATTTAAAATTTTCAAAACTACGCCAGCGCAAATTGAAATATGGGGTAGGTAAGGAGACACTTGGAAAAGCAATTTCAGAGAATGAGCGGACTGTACTTTCTTGGGAATCTTTTAAGGGAGGACCCAAATTTAGGAGTGGACATTGGACATATATATACAAACTGTTAGCTGACTTTCTGACTTATGTTCAAGCTCAGACTGTGCTCCCCAGTGGGGATTGGATTTGCAGCCAAAAAATCAACTTTTGAAGGATAAATTTTGGATTGGATGGAAAATTAAAAGCAGAACAATCAACCAATTTCCCTCTCCAAAAGATACTACAGGGGCAGCAGGATAACATGAAGAAAACTATTGTTTGAAGTGAAGTCACGAGTATTGAGTGGAAAGTTAATTTACATCCAGTACTCACCGACAAGTCACCCAGCTACTGGTGTGATGGGCTTCAGTGGTTCCCAGCCAGATTGTTAAAAGCAAGAGGGATGCCAAGTGGAAGCAAAGCATCATGCATTAGGGAAGGGAACAAATGACATTACTCATCTCTCCCAAATCTAGAGTGGTAGTCTGTGGCCTCCCTAAATTACTGACTGGCTTTAAAAAAATAAAAAGTAAAATGGAGTCATTCTGCTTGACTTTGTACCCAGACTGGTTTCAGTAAGAATATTCCAGACACCAGTCTAAAATATGTCTATATTACTGGTAATCCCAGTCATACAGACATAGAGCAGGTTGACGTCTTTGTATAACATTCCTGTACTCGCTACTCAATGTGATGGAGAAAGAGTTTTAGAAAGTTGAGATGGTTCATCCCCTGCTGGATGGTTCAACTGTGTCTACCACTACTCTCTGCATTCCTACCCCTCAAAGAGGTCAAATAGGCTAGCAAAAAGACCATAAAAAAGCTGATTTAACTTTTCTCCCCATGCTTTTAGTATATAAAAAAATATGGGCCCTCTGCCACCACACTGGCATCCTTTGTTTTTTGGACACATGGAAGAGATCAAAAGCTCCCTCTGGTGTCAGACCACCCCTGGGTATAAATTGACAAATACTGATATCACACTGGCATGAAACCCACATGGAAAAGGTGAAACTTAATATCAGTGCAGTCCATATCACTTTCGTATACAATGGAGAAGACATGACAATAACTTCAAAATGCCAAAAAGTGACTTTGAACATGTGACTAACATGTGACGTGGTCTGAGGGGGAGAAGCACTGTTCTCATAAATGGAATATCATTTAATTAGAATTAATACTGAGGGGCTGAAATTCTGATGCGCCCAGGACTGCCCAAAATGATAGCAACCAACTCCAAACAAATTGCAGAGATGGCATCATTAGCATGGCCCATTTCACCTGCGAGCTCATCACTGGTACCCACCTCAGCAAAGACTTGGAATGTTGGAGTGATTCTATGCCACTCTGACATATCAGATGCAACCAATGAAGGGTCTCATAGTAATACACCAGCCCCAACTCTACAACTCCCAAAGGTGCTATTGGCCCATCTCTGTAAGGTGACTGATGGCTACTGATGTGGGCACTTGCGTCGTGTACATCTTCTCTCCTATTCCTTACTCCAACATACATCTCTTTTTTTCTGCTAGCAGGGAAAGGCTGCATACAATTGGCCCTAGCAAATGCAGACAGGAGGTGGGGGTCACCGATGCTATGACTCGTGATTCCTTCTGAGAAGAATCTGGGCATGGAGGCAATACTACAACAACAACAACTTGCATTTATATAGCACCTTTAACGTGCTTCACAGGAATGATATCAAACAAAATTTGACACCGAGCCACATGAGGAGATATTAGGACAGATGACCAAAAGTTTGTTCAAAGAGGTAGGTTTTAAGGAGTAGCCTAAAGGAGGAAAGAGAGGTAGAGAGGCGGAATGGTTCAGGGAGGGAATTCCAGAGCTTAGGGCCTAGGCAACTGAAGGCACGGTTGCCAACAGTGGAGCAATTATAATGAGGGATGCTCAAGAGGGAAGAATTAGAGGAGCGCAGATATCTCGGATGGTTGTAGGGCTGGAGGAGGTTGCAGAGATAGGGAGGAGTGAGGCCATGGAGGAATTTGAAAACAAGGATGAAAATTTTAAAATCAAGGTATTACTCAACCAGGAGCCAATGTAGGCCAGCGAGCACAGGGGTAATGGGTGAACAGGACTTGGTGCGAGTTAGAATAGGGACAGCAGAGTTTTGAATGAGCTCAAGTTTATGGAGGGTGAAATATCGGAGGCCGGCCAGGAGTGTATTGAAAAAGTCAAGTCTAGAGGTAACAAAGACATTTATTGAGGGTTTCAACAATGTACGGATGTGGAAGTAGCCGGTCTTTATGATGGCACGGATTTGTCATCGGAAGCTCATCAAATACGACACCAAGGTTGCAAACAGTTTGGTTCAGCCTCAGCCAGTTGCCAGGGAGAGGGATTCAGTTGGTGGCTAGAGAAAGGAGTTTGGGATGGAGGTCAAAGACAATGGCCTAGAAATTTGTCTCGTGCGGTGGCGCAAAAAGGGTGGAATTGGATCAGCCGCCCATTACACACAGCGCATAATATTCAGTTCATTGACTGCAATGGAACTGAATATCAGGCGTTGCGTATAACGGGCGGCCGATCTGATAATGCCCACTTTGCACCACCACCCAAGATGAATTTCTAGGCCACTGGCTTTGGTCTTCCCAATATTTGGTTAGAGGAAATTTCTGTTCATCCAGTACTGGATGTCAGACAAGCAATAGAGAGAATAGCTCAGCTGTTAAACTAAGGAATTAAGATCTGAGTTTAGCAGAAGTCTCCCCCAAACTCATGGCTAGTATCATTCTTTGTCTTCTCATTCATTTCCTCCCACATGGGCATGCACTACACCACACAGCACAAGACACAACAACATAAATCAGTTATACATCTTTGGAGTGGAACCCCTTTCTGTTCATGAACAGGATGGCACTAAGGCTAGGGACACATAGGGTCACGTGTGCCAGCAATAATGCCCTGTACTTTGGGGAATCCTGCAAGTTGATAAAGCTGCACGGCTCTCTTGTGTTCCTGTGTATTTTCTATGGGGAAATAGATTCATTAACTGGTGTGGGGAAACAAGGCAACTGTGACCTTCATGATTCATTGTGCACTGTAAGTTGAGAGATTTGGCAGATGTTTCCTGCTGTTGCTTGGAAGGACTGATTTATTTCAATGGGATGTATTTAGGCGGGTTCTACATCAGGTGGGTGATGTGCTCTGCCAGATTACCACCCAGGCAGTGAAGGTGAAAATTTCCTCTAACTATATGAAAATCCTGTAATCTCTGCATGCAGGTGTCTTCAGGTATGTCCAGGTATGATTTCTGTCTGGCACTGTACTCATGGGTGGTAGCACAAGGGCAATCCTAATTGAGCATCTAGAATACAAAGACAGCTGACTGGAATGCCTCCTCTGATTCTCCTCCTTCAAATCCCACAAGTATAGAGGGACGCCGAGAGCAGTTCCCATATAGGCATCATACAATGAAATATCCCTGGAGAAACAGGCCGAGCTCACAGATGGAGTGCAGCTTTAAGAAGTTGATTATACATTTATGTGTAGCAAAGCAGCTAAGCAGGAAAGAAGCCCTGAAACAGGTAGAAAAATATACAGTAGTTAATTGCAGCTAATCCAAACAAATCAGGAAACATTAAGACCAAACACCTAACATGAGGGAAGGGCCATTTTTGCATTACCCCTCCCTTAGAGTTTCTGTTTCATATGGGAGCCAAACAGCTGGAGCACTGTTCAGGTGCTCCAGCCACATTACAGAGCCTAGTCATAACTAAAATATTTTTTATGCCCTTAATGAATCTAGCATACATTTAGTGTGTAAGCTTTCAGCACCACAGATGCTTCCCAGTCAGGTAATAGCACACCGTGTGCACTGGATGCTGAGTAGGCTTCAGGCTTCGGTCCCACAGAATGAGAGGAGGCAGTCCCCAATGCACAACAGTGTTACTGGTGCTGAAGATCAGATTATTGGCTTCATAGTAATAAGTTGTTTGGAGGAGACTTACATGAAGACCTGACTTGCTTGATTTACGCAATGTCCGTTGTAACTGGACAAATCAGATTAGCTTCCCAGTCTTTTCAATTCAGCACTCTGAATCGATGCTCTTGGGAGAGACTTCATCATAGCTGATTTTATTTTATTTTTAACTACACTCTAAGTAACATTTTTTGTAAATTACCATTAACCACATACATTAATATGAGTCAAACCCAACTGAGCCTTCCCAAACTTCCCCAACACAGAGCTCTCTAGAAAAGGCCAATGTTAAATCACTACAAACTAAGGTATTGTATTGAGATTACGTTAAGATTGAACTATTAGATTAATCGACTTAATTTATCTTTTAAGCAGCTACAGTGTTCCATAAAGGTTAAAAATGTGATTTTTTTTGGAAGTGCTGTTAAAAAACCCCACAAAACCCCTTGTTGCTCTGTTAGAGGTCAGGTATGAGGTAAAGATTGTCTAGACAAACCAGTAACCCTGTCTGGACAAACCAAAGAAAAATACACGTGTCACCACATTCACTTTGGGCAGGCATGTAGTTTGTCCAATTTCACTGATAGCCTGGACAATCCAATAAGTGGCATGAGGTATAATATAGTAACTGGCTTGGTGAGCTATATATTTGGTGCGAGTGATTCGATACCAGTAATGCACAGCAGTTTATATGTGGTGTACACACTGTCAGTAAAGTATTTTGTGGTATACTCACTATCAATGCAATTTTCTGTGGTGCACCCACTGTCTGTACAGATTATATGTGATGTACCTTGGGAAATATGCTTCAGAGACAAAGAGGAAATTAGACATATGGGGCAGTTACTACACTGGGAAATCCCGTTTCGTTAAAGTTCAAGATTTAGTCAAGAAGTAAGGATCAGCAAAAGGTGAAAAGGAAGGAAAGAAAGATAACACAGTTAAAATAAAGATAGGGGCGTGAAATTGGATTGGGTCCGAAAGCAGGTGCGGGGAGCACTAAATGCAATCTGCCCGCACCCGTTCAAAGTGCTGCCTGTTCATTATAATGATTGGAGCGCTGAGCTCTGCGCAAAACACGCTGCTGTTTGGCTAAAAAGAGGGGCCATTATCGGGTGCAGTCTACTGGCCAATAAAATTTTGCCTAGGCTCTCTGCACTTCTTAAAGGGGGGGTACTTTGTTGCAGAAGCACCTCATTGTCACTCTGCATGCAGCCATGGGCTCAACAGGAAAGTGAAAGGGCAAGGGGATTCTCTGCTGCAGCACAGGAGGCTTTGGTCCTGGGGGTATACAGAAGAAGACAGCTCCTTTATGCACAGAGGGGCAGGAGGCCTTCCTGGCAGAACACCAGAAGGCAGTGGGAGGAAGGCACCTAACAACCAATGTTCCCGCTAATTTTTTTTGGGTGAATAGCTCCTTTAAGAGGCTGCACAGCCCATTCAAATTGCTGTGCTAGTGTGTTTTATTTCATTATTGCACCATTGAGCAGCCTGTGCAGGACCTCCTCTGAGGAGGCGTCGTCCGTGTAGTGTATGTACCTTTAAGGGGAGAACTACTTTTTACAGCTCCTGTATACTGTAGTGCCGGCAGTGACCACACCTGTATATAAACCCTGAGTAGGGATCTGTACTGTTAGTTTTAGTGTAACCCTCATCCAGTAAACACCTGTTGATTGTTCCTCTGCAGTCTCTGTCTATTTCTTGAAGGACACCATACATCAAGACTCACGGATTTAACATTGGCGACGAGGCGATTCGAACCTGCAACTCTGCAGAGGAAGGCCGATTCCAGAGGCACGGGCGTCGACCATCCTTCGGAGACTCCAGCGAGGCGGGCTGGCAACAGGTACGGCGCAGACCCTTCCCGCACATAGGCGGCTAGAGCCGGCCGACGGCACAGGAAAAGGCCAAGCAGCATCGACGGGAGCAGAGAGAGAGGGTAAAGCGCACAGGGTGCAGCCGGGGTTCAGGACCGAGCGGCGTCAACGAGAGAGGCGCGCAGGAAAACGCGCAGAGCACGGCCGGTGTTCAAGGGCTGAGCAGCATCCGCGGGGGAAGAAAGGAAAGCGCGGGAGACGCCATTTGAGCCGCAGCGGAGAAGAAGGGAGAGCGCAGGAGACGCCATTTTTGAGCCGCAGCGGAGAAGAAGGGAGAACGCGGGAGAACGCGGGAGACGCCATTTTGAGCCACAGCGGAGAAGAAGGGAGAGCGCGGGAGACGCCATTTTTAGCCAGTCTAACCACACCCAGGGATGCCGAAGAGTGGCAGTGTCACAGCGTTCGACAATGAAGTCGAAGATTGGGCGACATATGTAGAACGCTTAGAAGTGTACTGCAAGGCGAATGAAGTGCCAGATGCCAGGAAAGCACTGGTATTGTTGAATTCCATGGGTGCAAAAACGTATGGCTTACTGCGAAACGTAGTAACCCCAGAGAAGCCAGTGGAAAAGGATTTTAAAAGCATAGTGGCAATCCTACAGGACCACTTAAACCCCACACCGCTGCTGATAGCAGAAAGATTTAAGTTTCACAAAAGGAACCAGCATAAAGACGAAAGTAATGCTGAGTATTTAACGGAACTGCGCAAGCTATCGAAACACTGCCAGTTTGGAACGGGACTAGCAGATACTTTAAGGGACAAGTTTGTGTGTGGGCTTCAAAGTGAAGGAACCCAGAAACGGCTTCTATCAGAAAAGGATCTTACGCTGGACAAGGCTTTCAGCATGGCAGTATCACACGAAGCAGCCGCACGGGGCGCTGCAGAGATTCAACGGAGACCGCAAGAATATGGCACAAATGAAATGTCATATGGAGCAGTGAAGTGTTATCATTGCGGCAGAACAACACACGACCATAAGGATTGTTGGTTCAAGGACCAAGTGTGCAGACAGTGTGGAAAAGTAGGACACATAGCAAGAGCCTGCAGGTCTGGAAAGGAAGCCAGCAGCAAGAAATCGCCACAGGAGAAGTACAAAAAGGTACATAAGGTGACGGAGAGTAGTTCAGATGAACAGAAAAGTGATACAGACTCCGGAAGCAAGGAGCTGGGTTGTCTGAAACTACATAATGTAATCAAAATGGAGGATCACCAAACTATCTGGGTCACGCTCAAGATAGACGGAGTCCAAGTGAAGATGGAATTGGACACAGGATCAGCCCTAACAGTCATAAACCGAAGGGACTACAAGTGGCTATTCTCACATATACCCTTGAGAGATACAGAGATTGTCTTGAAGACGTACACGGGGCAAAAAGTCTACCCCAAAGGAAAAATAAGGGTGAATGTTATATATAACGGCAAGGAAACCCCAAAAATGGACCTATATGTATTGCCAGATGGAGGACCACCACTACTAGGACGTGAATGGATCCAGAAGATACAGCTAGATTGGCATTCCATACAAGCACTGACTGTAGATGCCAAAAAGGATAACGACATCACACCTGGACGACTGTCAAAAATGCTAACTGATGCACAAGAAGTGTTCCAGGAGGGACTCGGAACACTAAAAGGCATAACAGCGACGATCAAAATAGAGGAAAATGCAAGCCCAAAGTTTTTTAAGGCCAGACCGGTGCCTTATGCGATCCGCCCAGCCGTCGAAGCAGAGCTGGAAGGTTTGGAACATTCAGGAGTACTGTCCAAAGTGGACTGGAGCGAGTGGGCTACACCCATCGTTCCTGTAATGAAGAGGTCGTTGAGTAATACGCCTGGGGAACCAAAGAAGGTTCGCATCTGTGGGGACTTTAAGGTGACAGTGAACCCAGTCCTTCACACGGTACAATATCCGCTTCCGCGGATTGAAGATATTTTCGCCTCGCTATCTGGAGGAAAACGCTTCACTAAGATTGATCTGGCCCAGGCGTACCTGCAAATGGAGGTAGAAGAAGCCTCGAAACAGTACCTCACGATCAACACTCATAAAGGTCTCTACCAATACACCCGGCTGGTGTTCGGGGTAGCATCAGCTCCGGCTATTTGGCAAAGGGCAATAGATCAAGTCCTGCAAGGGATTCCAGGGACCCAGTGTTATTTGGACGACATCCTGGTCACGGGTGAAAATGACAGTGATCACCTCGCCAACCTGGAGCAGGTGCTCACTAGATTGAAGGAATATGGGCTCCGAGCTAATCGCCACAAATGCGAGTTTTTCCAGGAGCAGATCTTGTATTGTGGCCACATTATTGATGAAGAGGGGTTACATAAGTCCCCTGAAAAGATTGAGGCAGCAGTCAAGGCTCCAGCACCGGAAAATGTGTCACAACTGAGGTCGTTCCTCGGGCTGGTGAACTACTACCATAAGTTCTTGCCGAATTTGTCTACAGTACTACACCCACTGAACACCCTACTGCAAACGGGGTTACCATGGAAGTGGAATGACGAATGTAAACGAGCTTTCCAGAAGTGGAAAGAATTGATCACATCAAAAGAGGTGTTGGCTCATTTCAACCCAGCACTACCAATTCGGTTGGGGTGTGATGCATCACGCTATGGTATTTAAGCGGTGCTGTTGCACAAATCCCCGGACGGCTCAGAGGGGCCAGTAGCCTTTGCGTCTCGGTCACTAACCTCAGCCGAGCGTAACTACGCCCAGATTGACAGGGAGGCCCTCAGCCTAGTGTGGGGAGTGAAAAAGTTCAACGACTATCTGCACGGGCAGAAGTTCACCTTGCTGACTGACCACCAACCACTTGTCTCCATCTTTAATCCAAAGAAGGGCGTTCCGGTGATGACTGCGCAACGGCTACAAAGATGGTCCCTTTTTCTAGGCGCGAACCAATATGAAATAGAGTATAAGGGCACGAAACAGCATGGAAACGCTGATGGGCTATCACGCCTGCCACTGCCTACGGCGGAGGAAGCACCAGCAGTGGACCCTGTCGAAATATTTTATTCGACTGTAATTGAACGCTTGCCAGTAACTAACACGGATATAGGGAAGGAGACCCGAAATGACCTGACACTGTCTCAGGTATATGACTTGACGGTGAAGGGATGGCCAACACATGGTGATTCACTGTTGCCAGCATTCTCATCCAGAAGAGAACAGCTGTCGGTATGCCAGGGGACCTTGATGTGTGGATCCCGAGTGGTAATTCCACCCAAGTTAAGGGAGAGCGGGCTCAATGAGCTTCACGAAGGCAATCTGGGAGGGGTGAAAATGAAAAGCCTTGCTAGGGCTTATGTGTGGTGGCCGGGGATCGATCAGCAAATCGAGGATTTGACAAAGAGCTGCTCAGGATGCCAGATGGTCCAAAATGCACCACCACATGCCCCTCTACACCCATGGGAGTGGCCCTCCTCTCCATGGCAATGGGTGCATATTGATTTTGCTGGTCCATTCATGGACTCAATGTTTTTAATAGCCGTGGATGCGCACTCGAAATGGCCTGAGGTGATCAAAATGTCCTCCACCACCACGGAGAAAACGATTGCAGCCCTACGGACCATATTTGCCAGGAACGGCTTGCCAGAGCAGATTTGCTCTGATAACGGACCACAGTTTGTGTCCGAAGAGTTTCGGAAATTTATGAAAAGGAATGGGGTAAGGCATTACACATCCGCCCCATATCATCCAGCCACAAATGAATTGGCTGAGAGGTTCGTACAAACCTTTAAAAAGGCAGTAAGGGCCATGTGCAATGACGACATTCCACTGCAGCATAAGGTGGACAATTTCCTGTTAGCCTACAGAAATGCAACACATGCAGTCACCAACCAGACCCCAGCCATGATGTTCTTTAACCGAAGGTTAAGATCTCGTCTGGATTTGCTCAGACCAAATGTACGAACAGATGTTGAGAATAAGCAATTCCAGCACATCAATGAGAAGCCGACAAGGAGCTTCAATGTAGGGCAACCAGTCTTGGCCCGCGACTACCGAACAGAGAAATGGCAACCAGGAACGATATGTACAAGGCAGGGGCCACTAATGTACACAGTGGATGTTGGGGAGAACATTGTGAGACGCCATGTCGACCAGATCCTAGAGTCACAGGAATGAGTCAACCCCATGTCTCGCCCATACGTACCTGGTGATGAACCCGATATACACGTAGCATCTACCCCAGAAACAGTAGCATCGGAAGCTGATGAACCAACCGATGACAGGGGGCCAGAATCGCCTCCGCAACAAGGGCAAGACACTCAGGAAAGGCGCTATCCAGAAAGGATCAGGAAGCCGCCCCAAAGACTGTATTTATAAATGGACTATTTTCAGTTAATGTTGCATGTTAAAAGTGTTAATTGTTAAATGAATGTTATGGTACTGTTAATCTAAAAGGGGAGGAATTGTAGTGTATGTACCTTTAAGGGGAGAACTACTTTTTACAGCTCCTGTATACTGTAGTACCGGCAGTGACCACACCTGTATATAAACCCTGAGTAGGGATCTGTACTGTTAGTTTTAGAGTAACCCTCATCCAGTAAACACCTGTTGATTGTTCCTCTGCAGTCTCTGTCTATTTCTTGAAGGACACAACATCAAGACTCACGGATTTAACAGTCCGTGACCTGGACCACCTCCTGTGGGACGTGTGAAGGCCCTGTGGGAGATAAAAGACATGAATGAGCACTATCAAGGTAAGAATGCTTGAAGCCATCATTAGGCACACGATCATATTTCACTCGCTCTTGACATCAAGTCAACATGAGTGATTGTTTTATGCCATGTGGCTGTTTGATATTTAGTTGTGTCATCAGGTAGCTGGGAGGTCCCCATCTCCCCATCTCTGATGGTCAGGCATGCCCAGACTCCGCTGCTTTCAAGCGCTCGCTCCTTTGCACTTGTTAGCTTTGAGATGGCTGAGGGCCACCTCCAGTTCTCTGTCTCTCCTTCGTGTTCTGTGCTCTCTTCTCCTGCAAGGAGGGAAAGAAGAGACCTATGAGTGAGAGTAATGGCATGTGTGGGACAGATGGATGGAGAGCATTTATTGAAGGTGACTATGAGGGAGAGGCATGCCATTGCATGCGGATGAGGGTGAGTGTCAGTGGTGGATGGACAGATGACGATGTGAGGAAGTGCATAGATAGAGAAGGATCGGTGTACCTGCAAGGTAAGTTGGTGTGAGGAGTGATGTTCTGGAGAAGCTTGAGAAGACAGAGGGAGGGGTTGTGGTGATACGCATATCAGGATGTAGATGAATGTACCATTGCTCTCACCTTTCCTGCCCTGCTTAGGTCATTGAACCATTTCCTGCATTGTATCCAGGAGTGCTGGACCGCACTCCTGCTGCTGACCTCTTTTGCCACCTCCAACCATGCCTTCTTGGTCTCCCCAGCTGGCCTCTTCCTCCCGTTGCTAGGGAACAGTATATACCTACGGGTCCTCACAGTCCCCAGCAGCACATCCAGGGAGGGGTTGCTGAAATGAGGTGCAGCCTTTGACCTTTTGGATCCCATTCTGGCACTTCCTTCTCTTTGGCTCCCAACTCCAAATTACTTCAAATTGCATTTGTAAAGTGTCCCTTTACATACTGGGGTTGAAATTGCATCATGTGGACCATCATCAAGCCCGCTGATGCTAACTGGTGGGAAACTGGGAAATTATATAGTAATGCATTGACTTGTTTAAAAGGCCACTGACAGACACGCTGCACTGACTTCCAGGTTTCCCAGTGCATCGCAAACTTAAAATCCAGCTCTCTGAGTTAGAGAAGGGAACACACAGTGGGCTGTTTCACTGCTGGCTCCTGATCTTTATCCATTGACCACTGTTGGAAGCGTGTTTGATGACCCAGTGTTGGGTAAGCATCCTGTGGGTTAACGAGTACACACTGCAGCCACGGTAAGCCGGTGGTGGAGGGAGTGAATGTTTAAGGTGGTGGATGGGGTGCCAATCAAGCGGGCTGCTTTGTCCTGGATGGTGTCAAGCTTCATGAGTGTTGTTGAAGCTGCACTCATCCAGGCAAGTGGAGAGTATTTCATCACACTCCTTACTTGTGCCTTGCTTTGGGGAGTCAGGAGGTGAGACACTCGCTGCAGAATACCCAGCCTCTGACCTGCTCTTGTTGCCACAGTATTTATGTGGCTGGTCCAGTTAAGTTTCTGGTCAATGGTAACCCCCAGGATATTGCTGGTGGGGGATTCGGCGATGGTAATGCCATTGAATGTCAAGGGGCAATGGTTAGACTCTCACTTGTTGGAGATAGTCATTGCCTGGTGCTTCCGTGGTGCGAATGTTACCTGCCACTTATCAGCCCAAGCCTGAACGTCTTCCAGGTCTTGTTGCATGCGGGCATGGACTGCTTCATTATCTGAGGAGTTGTGAATGGTGCTGAACACTGTGCAGTCATCAGTGAACATCCCCATTTCTGACCTTATGTTGGAGGGAAGATCATTGATGAAGCAGCTGAAGATGGTTGAGCCTAGGACACTGCCCTGAGGAACTCCTGCAGCGATGTCCTGGGGCTGTGATGATTGACCTTCAACCACCACAACCATCTTCCTTTGTGCTAGGTATGACTCCAGCCAGTGGAGAGTTTCCCCCCCGATTCCCATTGACTTCAGTTTTACTAGGGCTCCTTGATGCCATACCTGGTCTAATGCTGCCTTTATGTCAAGGGCAGTCACTCTCACCTCACCTCTGGAATTCATCTCCTTTGTCCATGTTTGGACCAAGGCTGTAATGAGGTCGGGAGCTGAGTGGTCTTGGTGGAACTCAAACTGGGCATCAGTGAGCAGGTTATTGGTGAGTAAGTGCTGCTTGATAGCACTGTCGATGACACCTTCCATCATTTTGCTGATGATTGGGAGTAGACTGATGGGGCGGGTAATTGGCCGGATTGGATTTGTCCTGCATTTGTCGACAGGATGTACTTGGGCAGTTTTTCACATTGTTGGATAGATGCCAGTGTTGTAGCTGTACTGGAACAGCTTGGCTAGAGGCGCAGCTAGTCCTGGAGCACAAGTCTTCAGCACGACGGGATGTTGTCGGGGCCCATAGCCTTTGCTGTATCCAGTGCGCTCAGCTGTTTCTTGATATCACATGGAGTGAATTGAATTGGCTGAAGACTGGTTTCTGAGATGGAGAGGACCTCAGGAGGAGGCCGATATGGATCATCCACTCAGCACTTCTGGGAACATACACTGCAAAGAATCAATATCTGCTGAGAAGGTCATGGTGAGCCTTTTTCTTGAATCGCTGTAGTCGCTATGGCGACGGTGCACCTATGATGGTGTTAGGTAGGGAATTACAGCATATTTACCCAGCGATGATGAAGGAACAGCAAATTATGTCCAACTCAGGATGGTGAATAACTTACATAGAATTACATAGAATATACAGCATAGAAACAGGTCATTCGGCCAAACTGGTCCATGCTAGTGTTTAAACTCCACACAAGCCTTCTCCCACCCCTCTTCTTCTAACCCTATCAGCAAACCCTTCTATTCCTTTCTCCCTCGTGTACTTATCAAACTTCCCCTTAAATGCATCCATGCTATTTGCCTCAACTGCTCCTTGTGGTAGCGAGTTCCACATTCTAGTCATTCTCAGGGTAAAGAAGTTTTTCCTGAATTCCCTATTGGATTTATTAGTGACTATCTTATATTTATGGCCCCCAGTTCTGGGCTCGCCCGCAAGTGGAAATATCTTCTCAATGTCTACTCTATCAAACCCTTTCATAATCTTAAAGACCTCTATGAAGTCACCCCTCAGCCTTCTCTTTTCTAGAGAAAAGAGCCCCAGCCTGTTCAATCTTTCCTGAAAGTATAGCTTCTCAGTTCTGGTATCATCCTTGTAAATCTTTTTTGCACCTTCTATAGTGCCTCTATATCCCTTTTATAATATGGAGACCAGAACTGGGTACAGCACTGTAAGTTTAGTCTAACCAAGGTTCTATACAAGTTTAACATAACTTTTCTGCTTTTAAATTCTATCCCTATAGAAATAAACCCCAGTGCATGCTTTTTTATGGCCTTATTAACCTGCATCACTACTTTTAGTGATTTGTGCATCTATACATAAGAACATAAGAACATAAGAAATAGGAGTAGGCCATTTGGCCCTTCGAGCCTGCTCCATCATTCAATAAGATCATGGCTGATCTTCTACCTCATCTCCGCTTTCCTGCACTATCCCCATATCCCTTGATACCCTTAATATTCAAAAATTTATCGAACTCTGTCTTGAATATACTCAATGACTGAGCCTCCGCAACCGTCTGGGGTAGAAAATTCCAAAGATTCACCACCCTCTGAGTGAAGAAATTTCTCCTCACCTGAGTCCTATATGGCTGAACCCTTATTCTGAGACTGTGACCCCTGGTTCTAGACTCTCCAGCCAGGGGAAACATACTCCCTGCATCCACCCTGTGAAGCCCTGTAAGAAATTTGTATGTTTCAATGAGATCACCTCTCATTCTTCTAAACTCTAGAGAATATAGGCCCAGAAATTCCAGAACGGGGCTTGCAGCGCGTGCAAGCCCCGTATTTACACTTACCCCGCGCTACTGATGATCAGCTCCAGGGACGCCTGGACTTGGTGAATGAAAAAGAAGAATCCCGGGCAGCGTATGACGTCACGCCGCCCAGGAGTGCAGCCAGCGCGAAGCCAGGAGCGTGCAGTGTAAGTGAGACACGCCCCTTGAGGTCTCAGTTTCACTGGACACGCCCCCAATGTTTCTGTCAAGCTGCTAAGCATTTCTACATGCAAAGCAGCAGTTTAAATAGGTTTTTGGAAGTTTATTGAAGATTTTGGTAACTTTTATAAACTTTTTAAAAAGTTTACATTATTTTGAGTAATCTGAAGTAGTTTTAAAGAGAATTAAAGCAATTTAAAGACTTTTAAAAGCCCTAAAAGAATTTTTTAAATTCCATTTATTTATTTAGCAATGTTGTCGTCATACGTGTCTTCACACTGTTCCCTTTGGGGAACTGTATGAAGTGGTGGAATGATTTATGGCCGTGATTAACGCTCATTCTGTGACCGTAACCATCTTTGAACCAGCCATTAGGGCGGTTAGTCCTATGGCGGGAGGGTTTTACGGGCTCCCACAAGCTATAGAAGGAGGGGGGGCCACCCACACCCACGGACGCAAATATCCCACTGGATGTCAACCCAGAATTTAGAGCCGGAGCTCCGACTCCACTTGCCGGGACTGTCTGGAGCGGGGTTCGAAACCCTACCCTGATCTGGCCCAGCGGCGGGGATCCTACCGCTATGACAAAGGCCCAATCCGATTAGCAACGTGAAATGGCAGCATAGGGCTCCAGTCACGGGGAGGGAAAAGGCGCAGGAAACGTATGGGTGTCACCTTTTGTGCGGAGTGGGCCTTTTGCGTAGCAGTAAGCAGCCGCTGGGCCAGAAGGAGTAG
Source organism: Somniosus microcephalus (assembly GCF_052327205.1). Taxonomy (NCBI): domain Eukaryota; kingdom Metazoa; phylum Chordata; class Chondrichthyes; order Squaliformes; family Somniosidae; genus Somniosus; species Somniosus microcephalus. The sequence continues at coordinate 119,165,490 of NC_140993.1, read as the reverse complement.
GGTTTTGAACCCCACTCCAGACAGTCCCGGCAAGTGGAGTCGGAGCTCCAACTTTAAATTCTGGGTGGACATCCAGCGGGATACTTGCGTCCGTGGGTGTTGGTGGCACCCCCCCCAGATGGGTTGTGGGAGCCCGTAAAACCCTCCCGCCATAGGACTAACCACCCTAATGGCTGGTTCAAAGATGGTTACGGTCACGGAATGAACGTTAATCACGGCCATAAATCCTTCCACCACTTCATACAGTTCCCCAAAGGGAACAGTGTGAGGATACGTACGATGATGACCTCTTGCGCAATGCACCTCCTTGGACCCTCAGTCGCAGATGCGAGGGGGCAAGTCGTGCAATTGTTAAATTTTTCATTTTATTGACATGTAAAATGTTGGCCCAGTAATTCCCTTCCAACTGCGCGAGTATGGTCGGGGTACTTACGCATCTGGCCGGATGAAATGCCGGTTTTCAGCATGCACAGTGCTTTTGGGGAAAACCGGCATTTCCTGTCCTCTGAACGAAGGGGTTCAGAGGCAGAACGCGTGCGACTGCACAGGCAGCGCGTGCGCAGTATAATTCGCCGCTTTCATTACTGCTTTCAGTGAGGTCAAGTCCTTACAACTTACACATGAAAAAAGCATGGGTACAGTTGCTCCAGAGGCTGCGGAGGAAGATATTTCTTATCGTGGAGCTTCTGAAAGTATGTATGTCTGTATATATTCCTTTGCGTGTTATGTATATATTCCTTTACTTATGTGTATGAATGTATTATTTAATTATGACTTTCAGAGAAAGCAACTTATTGGAAAATCATAATTAAAAACATACATTCATACACATTAGTAAAGGAATATAAAACATACATACATATACGTAAAGGAATATATGTGGACATACATACATAACTCATTCTCACATTCCATTCACACATCCACAATTGCTCCTTCTACCTACCGTTCTGAAAACCCTTTAAAAAAAAAAAAAAAAAAAAATTTTAACTTTAAAACTTACTTAAAATTTCTTAAAATAACTTTCCTCCCTTTCCCAAACAAAAATATTGCATTTCAGAAGCTCCACGATAAAATGTTTCTTCCTCCGCAGCCAATGAACCACTTTACACTTGCTTTTTTCAAGTGTAACTTCTGAGGACTTACCCTCACGGATTTCATGAATGAAATCTACGAAGTTCACTGCGCAAGCGCTGCCTGTGCAGTCGCACGCGCTCGAGGTCTGGAAATGCCGGCGTTCCCCACATGCGCTGTTCATGCTGAACGCCGGCATTTCCAACGGCCAGATGCGTGAGTACCCCGAGCGCACTCAAGCCTTTGGCCGCGAATTTCTGGCCCATAGTCCTAGTCTACTCAATCTCTCTTCATAGGACAATCCCCCCATCCCAAGAATCAGCCTGGTGAACCTTCGTTGCACTCCCTCTATGGCAAGTATATCCTTCCTTAGGTAAGGAGACCAAAACTGTGCACAATACTCCAGGTGTGGTCTCACCAGGGCCCTATATAATTGCAGTAAGATGTCTTTATTCTTATACTCAAATCCGGTTGTAATAAAGGCCAAGATACCATTTGATTTCCTAATTGCTTGCTGTAACTGCATGTTAACTTTCAGTGATTTGTGTACAAGGACACCCAGATCCCTCTGAACACCAACATTTCCCAATCTCTCACCATTTAAAAAAGTACTCTGCTTTTCTATTTTTCTTACCAAAGTGGATAACTTCACACTTCTCCACATTATATTCCACTGTACCCCTGGATCCCTTTGCTTCTTTACTCCATTTAGACTCTTAGAAACATACATAGAAACATAGAAACATAGAAGGTAGGAGAAGGAGTAGGCCATTCAGCCCCTCGAGCCTGCTCTGCCATTTAATGAGATCATGGCTCATCATCAAAATTCAGTACCCTGTCCCTGCTTTCTCCCCATATTCCTTGATCCCTTTAGCCTTAAGAAATATATCTAACTCCTTCTTGAATATATTTAATGAATTGGCCTCAACTGCCTTTTGTGGTAGAGAATTCCACAGGTTCACCACTTTCTGAGTGAAGAAATTCCTCCTCATCTCTGTCCTAAATGGCTTACCCCTTATCTTTAGACTGTGACCCCTGGTTCTGGAATCCCCCGCCATCGGGAACATCCTTCCTGCATCTAGTCTGTCTAGTCCTGTTAGAATTTTATAAGTTTCAATGAGATCCCCTCTCATTCTTCTAAACTCCAGCGAGTATAACCCCAATCGACCCAATCTCTCCTCATACGTCATTCCTGCCATCCCAGGTATCAATCTGGTGAATCTTCGCTGCACTCCCTCCATGGCAAGAACATCCTTCCTCAGATAAGGCGACCAAAACTGCACACAATACTCAAGGTGTGGTCTCACCAAGGCCCTGTACAACTGCAGCAAGACATCTTTGCTCCTGTACTCGAATCCTCTCACTATGAAGGCCAACATACCATTTGCCTTCTTAACCGCCTACTGCATCTGCATGCTTACCTTCAGCGACTGGTGCACAAGGACACCCAGGTCTCGTTGCACTTCCCTTTCTCCCAATCTATTGCCGTTCAGATAATAATCTGCCTTCCTGTTTTTGCCACCAAAATGGATAACCTCGCATTTATTCACATTAAACTGCATCTTCCATGCATCTGCCCAATCACCCAACCTGTCCAAATCATACTGGAGTTTCTCAGCATCCTCCTCACGGCACACATGCCCACCCAGCTTTGTGTCGTCTGCAAATTTGGAGATATTACATCTAGTTCCCTTGTCTAGATCATCAATATATATTGTGAATAGCTGGGCTCCTAGCACCGATCCCTGCGGTACCCCACTAGTCACTGCCTGCCAGTCGGAAAAAGACCCGTTTATTCCAAATCTTTGCTTCCTGTCTGCCAACCAGTTCTCTATCCAAGTCAGTAACTTACCCCCAATCCCATGTGCTTTAACTTTACACGTTAATCTCTTATGCGGGATCTTATCGAAAGCCTTCTGAAAGTCCAAATACACCACATCCACTGGTTCTCCCTTATCTATTCTACCAGTTACATCCTCAAAAAATTCCAGTAGATTAGTCAAGCAGGATTTACCTTTTGTAAATTCATGTTGACTTTGTCCGATCCTGTCACTGTTTTCCAAGTGCTCTGCTATTACATCTTTTATAATGGACACTACCGATGTCTATAATTTCCTGTTTTCTCTCTACCACCTTTTTTAAATATTGGGGTCACATTAGCTACCCTCCAATCCATGGGAACTGTGCCAGAGTCTATATAATTTTGGAAGTTGACCAGCAATGCATCTACTATTTCTAGGGTCACTTCCTTAAGTACCCTAGGATGTAGATTATCAGGCCCTGGGGATTTATCGGCCTTCAATCCCATCAATTTCCCTAACACCATTTCCCTACAAATACTGATTTCATTCAGTTCCTCCCTCTCATTAGACCCTATGTTCCCCGACATCTCTGGGAGGTTATTTGTGTCCTCCTTTGTGAGGACAGAACCAAAGTACGTATTTAATTTGTCAGCCATTTCTTTGTTCCCCATTATAAATTCCCCTGATTCTGACTGCAAGGGACCTACACTTGACTTCACCAATCTTTTTCTCTTCACATATCTATAGAAGCTTTTACAGTCAGTTTTTATGTTCCCTGCAAGCTTTCTCTCATACTCTATTTTCCCCTCTTAATTAATCCTTTTGTCCTCCTTTGCTGAATCCTAAACTGCTCCCAATCCTCAGGTTTGCTGCTTTTTCTGGCTAATTTATATGTCCTCTCCTTGGATCTTATGCTATCCCTAATTTCCCTTGTTAGCCACTGTTGGGCCACCTTTTTTGTTTTATTTTTATGCCAGACAGGAATGAACAAATTCTGTAGTTCATCCATGCAATCTTTAAATGTTTACCATTGCCTATCCCCCATCAACCCTTTAAATAACATTCCCCAATCCATCCTAGCCAACTCATGCCTCATACCATCATAGTTTCCAGGACTCTAGTCTCTGAGTCAACTATTTCACTCTCCATCTTAATGAAAAATTCCATCATATTATGATCACTCCTCCCCAAGGGGCCTCGCATAACATGATTGCTAATCAATCCTTTCTCATTACATAATACCCAGTCTAAGATGGCCTGATCTCAAGTTGGTTCCTCGACATATTGGTCCAGGAAACCATTCCATATAAACTCTAGGAATTCCTCCTCCACATTATTGTTACTAATTTGTTTAGCCCAACCTATATGTAGATTAAAGTCACCCATGATAACTGCTGTACCCTTATTGCACGCATCTCTAATTTCCTGTTTAATGCCAGCCATCCCCAACCTCAGCATTACTGTTTGGGGGTCTGTATACAACTCCCACTAACGTTTTCTGCCACTTGGTATTTCTCAGCTCTACCCATACAGATTCCACATCATCAGAGCTAATATCCTTCCTTACTATTGTGTTAATCTCCTCTTTAACCAGCAATGCTACCCCACCTCCTTTTCCTTTTTGCCTGTCCTTCCTGGATATTGAATACCCTTGGATGTTGAATTCCCAGCCTTGGTCACCCTGGAGCCATGTCTCCGTAATCCCAATGATATCATATCCGTTTACATCTATTTGCACAGCTAATTCATCCACGTTATTATGAATGCTCCTCGCATTAAGACACAAAGCCTTCAGGCTTGTTTTTTTAACACTCTTAGTCCTTTTAGAATTATTATTTACTGTGGCCCTGTTTGATTTACACACTTGATTTCTATGCCTTACAATTTTGCTTTTCTCCTTCCTGTCTTTTGCTTCTATCCTTGCTTCCCATTCCTCTGTCTCCCTGCACAGGTTCCAAAACCCCAGCCATTTTAGTTTAAACCCTCCCCAACAGCACTAGCAAACATTCCCCTTAGGACATTGGTCCCGGTCCTGCCCAGGTGCAAACCGTCCAGTTTGTACTGGTTCCACCTCCCCCAGAACCGGTTCCAATGTCCCAGGAATTTGTATCCCTCCCCCTTGCATCATTTCTCTAGCCACGTATTTATCTGAAATATCCTTCTATTTCTACTCTGATGCTTTTGTTAATAAAATTGATGCGCTATCAATTACTCATAAAAGACTGAGAGTTAAGAGAGTAACTAAAGGCTTTTATTAACAAAAGAATGAAGGTCTGCCTCGAGTGGTCGACCGGTCCAGAAATACAAAGGGCTGGGGAGCAGTCACCTTTATACTAGGACTTGTGGGAGGAGTCAGCCGAGGCATGTCCAGGCATGTACACAGTGGAATACAAACAGTGGTTTACCACATACTCTGACTAGCACGTGGCACTGGTAGCAATCCTGAGATTACTACCTTTGAGGTCCTATTTTTTAATTTACCTCCTAACTCCCTATATTCAGCTTTTAGAACCTCATCCCATTATTTACATATATCGTTGATACATATATGCACCATGACAGCTGGCTGTTCACCCTCACCCCCCAGAATGCCCTACAGCTGCTCCGAGACATCCTTGAACCTTGCACCAGGGAGGCAACATACCATCCTGGAGTCTCGTTTGCGGCTGCAGAAACACCTATCTATTCCCCTTACAATAGAATCCCCTATCACAATAGCTCTCATGCTCTTTTTTCTCCCATCCTGTGCAGCAGAACCACCCATGGTGCCAGGAAGTTGGCTACTGCTGCCTTCCCCTGATAAGCCATTTTCCCCAACAATATCCAATGCGGTATATCTGTTTGAGAAGGGGATGGCCACAGGGGACCCCTGCACTACCTGCCTGCGCCTACTACTCTGCCTGGCGGTCACCCATTCCCTTCCTGCCTGTGCAGCCTTTACCTGCGGTGTGACCAACTCCCTAAACGTGCTATCCACGATGTCCTCAGCATCGCGAATGCTCCAGTATATATCCATTCACAGCTCCAGTGCCACAATGCGATCTGCCAGTAGCTGCAGCTGGATACACTTCCCGCACAAATGGTCGTCAGGGACACAGGAAGTGTCCCTGATTTCCCACATAGTGCAGGAGGAGTATGCCATGGGGCCGAGTTGTGCTGCCATGACTTACCCTTTAATTAATTCAAATTAACTTAAATCAAATCAATACCACTAATTACACTACAATTAAATCATATACTCAATGGCCCTTGTTTAGTAGCACTCCCTGCTACACAACAGAGACCCTAGAAACTATAAACCACAAAAACTAAGTTTGGAAAAAAGCGAGAAGGAGAGAGATACTCACTAGCCAATCACTTACCTGCTTTCTGGTGGCGTTACACTTCGATTACTTTTTACTTCTCTCTCTCCCCACTCTTTAAATCCTCGGTCTCTGCACTCAGTCTCCACCCAGGGTCGCTCTTGCTGCTGCCGTCGGTGAGTCTTGGCCGCTTTGTCTCTCCCCACTCTTTAAATCCTCGGTCTCTGTGCTCAGTCTCCACCCAGAGCCACTCTCGCTGCTGCCGCCGGTGAGTCTGGACCGCTCTCTCTCCCCGCTCTTTAAATCCTTGGTCTCTGTGCTCAGTCTCCACCCAGGGCCGCTCTCGCTGCTGCCGCTGGTCTTATTTATACTTAAGGAATATGTGGCCTCCTTATTCTCCCTACCAAAATGCACCAACACACACATAACTATATTGAAATGAATTTGCCAATTATATGCCCATTCTGGAGGGGAACATGAAGGTGATGATGTTCTCAAAACATTTCTACTATTGTTCTTCTCAGTGGAACAGGTCACAGGGGAGGGATGCCTGTCAAAGTAAGCTTGGTGAGTTGCTGCAGTGCATCTTGCAGATAATACAAAGTGTAGCTACAATGTGCCAGTGAGGATGGGGTAGATATTGAGTCCAGTGACGTGCCACCAATCAAATGAACTGCTCTGTCTATCCTGGGCCTTGTTGATTGTTGCAGCTGCAACAACCCAGCTGTGTGATGATCATTCCATCATACTCCTGACTCGAACCTTGTAAATTGTGGAGATGAACCAGTCATCGCATAGTGCAAAGACTCTGCTTTACTCTTGAAACTAAAGTGGATTGTCCAGTTAAGTTACTGGTCAATGGTGACCCGAAGATGTTGATGTTGGGGGCTTAGTAATGTTGATGCCGTTGAAGATCAGGTGAAGGTGGCTGCCCGTTGTCTTCATCAAGATGGTCATTAACTGGCACCTGTGTGGCATGAATATTTCCTGCCACTTGCCAGGCCAAGTCTGGATGTTGTTTAGGTCCTGCTGTAGGTTGGCATGTGCTCCTCAATTATAATAGGAGTTGTGAATGAAGCTGAATACTGTGGAATCATCAGCAAATAGCTTTGAGCAGTCAAAGAAATTTGGCCCCAGATCACTTCCCTGAGAAAATCCTGCAAAGATGTCCTTTGGGCTGCAATGATTGGCTTCCGTCAACAATGACCATCTTCCATTGTGTTAGGTATGACTCTAGTCACTGGCAGGTTTTCCCTTTGATCCCACTGACCTCAGTTTTGCTAGGGCACCTTGATTCCATACTCAGTCAAATCCTGCTTGATGTCAACGCTAGTTATTCTCAATTCTCCTCCGGCTATTACATATATGTTAGGTTCAAGGCTGTGATGAGGTCTGGAGCTTAGTAGTTCTGATGGAGAGGAGAGGAGAGGAGAAAAAAATGTGAAAGGATGCAGTACTAAATTATTACACATGCTCCTGCTGTACAACCCTATGCAGCCTCAGAGCTGGGCCTGTGCAGGGTCATTGCCAGTATGAGAACAAGGCAGAAGAGGAGGTTCCTGGCCTCCCATCTTACATTCCTGAAGGATTGCTCACTGTGCACTCCACTGCAGGGGTGCACAGCAAAATATCATGCTGCAGCTTTCTCCTGGACCTTTGTTGACTGGAGGCTCTGTGGAGGACGCAGGGGGTGAGCCAAAGACAGAAAGGTTAGTGATAGATTTCAATTTTATCCCACCCTCCCTCAGGATGTCTACGAGTATTCGGGATCTTCTCACTGATGATCATTAGCAAACAGAAGATCCCGAGGCTAACAGCTGCAAGCCTGAGAAATGCGCTGGACTATCACAATGGCCTGGGATAGGAAATCCTAGCACATCTGGGCCTGGTGTGTTGCTTCCGTCCAATGCCAGGGCAGGGTGCGGGCAGGAAAATATACTTTTTTAAGTCTTAACCAATTCCAAAAACAATGAGCATTACTGGAGTAGAATGAAGTGCAGAAAAAATTTAATGAAAAACAAGAATAATGAAACAAGAAAAACGTGTTTCATCTTAGCAAAGGAAATACATTTTCCTGATCAGGACTATGCGCACTGTGCCATTTAATGCACTATAAAGCTGGTATTTGTGAGTGTGCTCACTAATGTTTGTGCATATTTTTGAACACAGGAACTAATAATACAATTAAGTCACTAACAATTCAAAGAAATTCTTAGCCAAATATTACAGTCTGTTGGTTCATAAAAATAATGATCTATTTCTGTTTATTGCTGAACATCTTCCAAGAAATAATCTTTCCAGTTACCTTTTCTTGCCACTTCCAAATGTATGGAAAATTTACAATGTGTCAAAAAAAGTATGTCGTGACTGATGCTGAAGGAAGTTTGATACTCAGCTTCTTAATAATAAACTGTTAAATGGTAATGACAAACTAGCAGATCCTTAACCAGATTTTAAAACAAAATTAAGAGTTTGACTCAAGCCTTCTTTGACTCAATAGACAGCTATTTTAGGCAATTTTGTTCTGTGTGGAGTTTTATGATTCCAAACTCATTTGAAGTGCTGCAAGTATTTATTAGCTATAAGAAAAGAGTTTGGAGTTGACACATCCAGTTACGAAGTGGCTGTTGGGTGCTGATGTTTCCTGTCATTTTCCACTCTGCAAGAAATACCTTATTCTAAACTAGCGCTCCTTTACTTAAAAAACCCCCCATTATGAAGCCATTAATGTGGCCCACAGTATCTGAAGTGCTACATGTAGTGTATGTGCTTTAAGTCAGAACTACTTTTTACAGCTCCTGTATACTGTAGTACTGGCAGTGATTACACCGGTATATAAGCTGTGCGCATGCCTCTGTACTCCAGTCTAGAGATTACCCTCCTCCAGTAAGGACCTGTTATTTGTTTATGTACAGCATCCGTGTAATTATTTATCCACTGCACCACGGATCTAACAGTGGCGACGAGTGTTGATGCGAATCTACCTACAACATAAAAAATAAAAAAAATAGTCGAGTCCAGGAACACGGGCGTCGACCGTGAGCAACCGCCCAGAAGTCATGCAGAGATCCAACTTCGCTGGGGAGGCTGTGGAGAGCCGGGCTTGGTTCCCCAGCCACAACGAGCAGTAAGAGACCGACGACAGGTCCAGAGCAGACCCTTCCCGAGCAGTGGTGGCTGGAGCTGACCGACGGCAGAGAGAGAGAGCCGGGCAGCATCGACGGGGTAAGAAAGAGGGTGAAGAGAGCAGGGCGCAGCCGGGGGTTGATCACCGAGCGGCGTCGAGGAAAAATACTGCAAACCGGAGAGAGAGAGGGTAAGAAACAGCCGGGTTCTAGACTGAGCGGCGTTGACAAATATCAAGAGAAGAACACGCAGAGCACAGCCAGGGATCACGGGCTGATCAGGGTCCACGGGGCGAAGCAAGGGGAGACGCCATTGAGCCGCGGAGAAGCAGGGAGAGCGCAGGAGACGCCATTGAGCCGCGGAGAAGCAGGGAGAGCGTGGGAGGCGCCATTGAGCCTCGGAGAAGAAGGAAGAGCACGGGAGACGCCATTTTGCGAAGCCGCAGCGGAGAAGACGGGCGAGCGCGGGAAGGAAGGAAAGAGCGGGAGACGCCATTTTGTGCCAGCGGAGAAGAAGGGGAAGCGCGGGAGGCGCCATTGGTGATAGTTAACGCACAACCAAGGATGCCGAAGAGTGGCAGTATCTCTACGTTTGACAATGAAGTCAAAGATTGGGCGACATATGTGGAACGTATTGAGGTGTACTGCAGGGCGAATGAAGTGCCAGATGCTAATAAAGCACTGGTTCTGTTAAATTCCATGGGTGCAAAAACTTATGGGTTACTGCGAAATCTAATAACCCCAGAGAAGCCGGTAAACAAGAATTTTGAAAGCATAGTAGAAATCCTACAGGACCACTTAAACCCCACACCGCTGCTGATAGCAGAACGATTTAAGTTCCATAAAAGGAACCAACACAAAGACGAAAGCAATGCTGAGTACCTAACGGAACTGCGCAAGCTATCGAAATACTGCCAGTTTGGAGCGGGGCTAGCAGACACGTTAAGGGACAAGTTTGTGTGTGGGCTACAAAGTGAAGGATCCCAGAAACGGCTTCTATCAGAAAAGGACCTTACGCTGGACAAAGCTTTCAGTATGGCAGTATCACACGAAGCAGCCGCAAGGGGCGCTGCAGAGATACAATGGAGACCGCAAGAATATGGCACCAACGAAATGACCTATGGAACAGGGAAGTGCTATCGCTGCAGCAGAACAACACATGACCAGAAAGATTGTTGGTTCAGGGACCAAGTGTGCAGACAGTGTGGGAAAGCAGGACACATAGCAAGAGTCTGCAGGTCTGGGAAGAAAACCAACAGTAAGAAATCTCCACAGGAGAAGTACAAAAAGGTACACCAGGTGATGGACAGTGGTTCACACGAACAGAAAAGTGACACAGGCTCCGGAACCAAGGAGCTGGGTTGTCTGAAACTACATAATGTAACCGAAATGGAGGATCACCAGACTATCTGGGTTACACTCAAGATAGACGGAGTCCAAGTGGAAATGGAATTGGACACAGGGTCAGCTCTAACAGTCATAAATCAAAGAGACTACAAGCGGCTATTTCCACACATACCCTTGAAAGCTACAGTAAGGTCATCTGCGGGGAGTGAAAATGAAAAGCCTAGCTAGGGCTTATGTGTGGTGGCCGGGAATCGATCAACAAATCGAAGACCTAACTAAGAGCTGCTTAGGATGCCAGAAGGTCCAAAATGCACCACCACATGCCCCTCTACACCCATGGGAGTGGCCCTCCTCTCCATGGCAACGGGTGCACATTGATTTCGCTGGTCCATTCATGGACTCAATGTTCTTATAAGCAGTGGATGCTCATTCAAAGTGGCCTGAGGTGATAAAGATGTCTTCAACCACTACAGAGAAAACGATTGCAGTCCTACGGACCATATTTGCCAGAAACGGGTTGCCAGAGCAGATCTGCTCTGATAATGGACCACAGTTTGTGTCCGACGAGTTCCAAAAATTCATGAAAAGGAATGGGGTCAGGCATTACACATCCGCCCCGTATCATCCAGCCACCAATGGATTGGCTGAGAGGTTCGTACAAACCTTTAAGAAGGCGATAAAGGCCATGTGCGACGAGGAAATTCCACTACAGCATAAGATGGACAATTTCTTATTAGCCTACCAAAACGCGATACATGCAGTTACCAACCAGACCCCGGCCATGATGTTCTTTAACCGAAGGTTGAGATCTCGTCTGGACTTGCTCAGACCAAATGTGCGAAGAAATGTTGAGAACAAACAATTCCAGCACATCAACGAGAAGCCGACAAGGAGCTTCAATGTAGGGCAACCAGTCTTGGCCCGGGACTATCGAACAGAGAAGTGGCAACCCGGAACGATATGTACAAGGCAGAGGCCATTAATGTACACAGTGGATGTCGGGGAGAACATTGTGAGACGCCACGTCGATCAGATCTTAGCATCACAGGAATGCGTCAACCCCATGTCTCGAGTACCCGGGGAGGAACCCGACATACCGGTAGTATCTACTTCAGACCCAGTAGCAGTGGAACCCGATGAACTACCCGATGAAAGGGGGTCAGAATCGCCTCTGCACCAAGAACAAGAACCGGAAAGGCGCTATCCCGAAAGGGTCAGGAAGCCACCCCAAAGGTTGAATCTATAAATGGACTTTTGTTATTGAATGTACATGTAAAAATGTAATTGTTATTTGAATATTAAGGGGGTATTATTAATCTAAAAAGGGAGGATTTGAATATTAAGGGGGTATTATTAATCTAAAAAGGGAGGAATTGTAGTGTATGTGCTTTAAGTCAGAACTACTTTTTACAGCTCCTGTATACTGTAGTACCGGCAGTGACCACACCGGTATATAAGCTGTGCACATGCCTCTGTACCCCAGTCTAGAGATTACCCTCCTCCAGTAAAGACCTGTTATTTGTTTATGTACAGCATCCGTGTAATTATTTATCCACTGAACCACGGATCTAACACTACAGTGGATCAAGCGCAGGTGCTGGGTATTGAGGCCTACCCAGTGCCCAATATGCATGGCACCCCATTGTGCAAGTGCCAAGTGCTGTAGGTGGTTACAATCTATGCACACACTCTGTGCCAGATGCATTAAGGCATACATTTGTATATAAGTTAGAGGAAAGCCCCATAATGTGCCTGGAATGCCTGGGCAGCACTTCAGATGCTCGGTGCCCATTTTCAAAGGGCACATTAAGGAGGCCTTCAACCATATGAATCTTCTGCATTGCTGGTTGGGCTACTTCCTGGTGTACCAGGTTAGCCAGCTAAATCCTACAGTCTGGAAATGTTCCAGCTTCCATCTCCACTGTGTGATGCATTAGAGACAATTAACCACAGGCCCTTAGGTTAGGGAGGAGACAGTCAGCCAGGATTGCAGCTCTTGAATACTATTCAGCAATCCCTGCTGCATGTACATGTGTGTGCACATTGGATAAGAATAGGATAATAGGATCAGGTTCAGCTATGTTGGCCCCTTATGTGGTTAAATCGCCTGCCAATATTCAATGCTAAAGCCTACATCTGAAAAGTGGTCATGTGGCCAAGGTACTGGAGGAGATCCAGTCCCCATGGAGCTGTACCCAATGAGGAGCTAATGCCTTCAGGAGAGGAGAGCAGGGGGAGGGAAGAAAATAAAATTGTCAAGAAGAGGAAAAAAAGTGAAATCACTTTCTTATGAAGAGATTGCCTGGGGTATCTCCAGTATGGTGGGGCAGAAGTGATAGCATAACACCTAACATTCTGCCTGGCAGGCGCTTGCAGTGAAGACCAAGCGAGAAAACTGAGCATTGGAGCTGGGTTTCCCCTACAGGTGGGAGATTCTGTACAGGGGCAGCCAATGACCTCCTGGGACTTTAGGAAAGTTTTTTTCCTTGTCTAGGACCAGCAGGGCTGCACTGTGTGACTTAATGGTCATCTGGCTGCTATTTCTCACAGCTGTCAGCAGGCCAAAATACCACCAGGAATTTCTACCACTCAAGTTCTTTGAGGCCTGCAGCAGCCCACAATTGCCCTTGTCCAGTTTGGTGCAAGCACCAATTCCCAGGCAGTAGTCCTGCCTGATGCTTGCACCAGCCAATTAGATGAACTGAGCCTGGAAGTATAGCCGGGCTCAGCAGAGGTCAAGACGGGCTTTAAGCTGGAGCAGGGTTGAGGAGAAAACTCCGGACCAAACTTGTTGCTTATAAATATCTGGCATCCTGCTCTTTAAATAAACTGTATATTGTAAGTCTTTGCATTTGAAGTGCAGTACTTGAAGTGTTACTAAACAACATTTCAATTCTTGTCGAAGCTAATATTCTTGAGAAGTGCTCAAAAGCTTGCAATAAACAATGAAATCAAAACAATTTTGAACAAAAGAAGATGGTACAATTTTTTCCCATTTAATTTTTGTGTAAGTTGCTTGACAAATACTTCTCCCTCCTTCCCTTTGCACATAGCACCTTGGAAATCTGTTTGAACCAAACTGCAGTAATACAATGTGGCTCAGTGACTTTTCTCTTCCCTTGCTTCATTTGCACTCAGATTCAGCAGCTGCTTTGAAACCATGTGATATCCCAGATTTGTACCATAGTTCAGTTGAAGGTCTTGGCTGTGTTTAGGCATGTCAGCTGAGTTAACTTCTTATACTGTAAGGCTGATTGCCCTAGGGCTTCTGTCTTTCTGAGAATGCTTTGTTTGCCACAGCCTGTCCAATCAGAACTCTGCAACCAAAGAATCTCAGTCGTAATAGGTGACCTAAATTATATGAGAAACAGGTATGGAGAATCATGTCCAGACAAAGGCTTTCTTTAGTCACTTCAAACAAATATACCATACTTTCACTGCTTTGTTTGGGGATGTTGAGAAGTCTCCAGTCAATAAAAAACCTCAATCATAAATGTTTCATCAAAATTGTTTTGTCAGCAGCATTATTTAATTTCTCAGGAAATCTATTTAATATTGACTATTTTATTTCATTGATACTCTTGAAAAAAAATGAGGTCCTGTTCCCACCCCTGGAAAGTATTTTATTGCATTCTGTTGATTGGATTGTTGACCAGCTGCGTGTTTTGTCATGTACATTGACACTTGTGCCACTGAAGATGCAATTTTAGGAATTTTGCTGTCCTCTTCTTGGTAGGTTCAGATACTAGGTAAGGAATCAATTATAGAATGCATCGGTGTTGTGCTGAAGGGAGAGATGTTAAACCGAGGCACTGTCTGCCTGATGAGGGAATGTAAAACATTCTATGACACTATTCAAAGAATAGCAGGGAATCCTCCCTCAACCTACACCATGGAAAACAGATTATCTATCCATTTGCTGTTTGTGGGACCCTGCTGTGCTCAAATTGGTTGGCATGCTTACCTACAAAACAGAAATTGCACTTCAATTAAATGTAAAACACTTTGGGATGTCCTGACATAATAAGGTGAAGTGTAGATTCACGTTTTATAGCCTAGGGCCTAGAAATTCACTTGCGTTTGCGCCCAATTAGGGGTGAAAGAGTGGGTTGCGCTGGAAGTTGCATCGCGCCCGAAATTAGGTGGGCCCTAACATCGGCGTTAGCCGGTAGCGCTGCGCCGGCACCGATGACGTCATCGGTGTGCGCAGTGCCCCGGTACCGCCCGAAACCACGCCGATCCCCATCTTCAGTAGCGGCCGCCTCATCCGTGGCGGCCGCTAACAACATCGGGAGACCGGGTCCTTACAGCCGCCTTAGCGGGGCGCTTTAAGGTGGAGGTGCGGCCGGCCGCTTTTTCGGTGGCCGCCTGCCCGCACCTCCTTCCCCGGCCTCCTCCACCGCCCCCCCCCCCCCGCGGCATTGCCGGCTGGTTTCTGTGGAGCCCGGCACTTCTCCGTTGTGCCGGGCTCTTTTGCCGGCACTTGCAATCGGGGCTCCGGCCGTTGCAGGCACCTCCCCCTTAAGAGAAGGGGGAGGCCTGCAGTACAGCAGCCTGCCGCACCGCATCGGGTGGCGCAGCGGGACCGGCAGCGCTGAAATTCACTTTCAGCGCCCCAAGCGGGGCGGCCAAACCCTGGAACAGCGCCCGGTTCCGCTTTGGGGCGCTGAAAGTGAATATGGGGCGGGCACAACTGGCTCCGCGGCGGGCGCAAAATTTACGGCGCAAACGAGCTGGCGGGGCTATACCCAATTTCTAGGCCTAGTAATTGGATATGGCCATGAAACGGGGAGTGTTAATGCCCAATGATGTTAAGCTGCACCACCTCAAAATGGTCTAGGCAGCACGCAAAATTCATGCTCAGTCCTCATTAACATGATTATAGTCTTGATTTCAGCGTTAAAACTGCTGCTCATTAGCTTAACGCTGAACAGGTGGACCAATATCGGGTCCAGTGTAATTCCCAGTCATGTGTGGCACAGGCTTTATTCAGTACTTAAAGGGGAGGTGCATTGAGGCTACAGCACCTCATTGTCAAGCCACTCAGAACTGTAGCTATGAGAAGAAGAAGAAGGTGTTGCAAAGCCATGGCAGAGTGTCCTCAAAGGGAGAGAGCCTGGAGATTTTCCGACGCGGCTCTGGAGGTACTGGTTGTGGCCCTGGAAAGGAGGCGGGCCGTCCTCTTCCCACATAGTGGAAGGAAGCCCTCGCCACACACCTAATGAAGGCTGTGGCAGGAGATAGATGCCCATATCACGGCCAGCACTGTGGTGCCAAGGTCGGCCATCCAGTGCCAAAAATAGTTTAATGACCTCATACGGCAGGTCAAGGTGAGTGAAGGCTTCAGCAACAGCCATATCCCACCATCTGCACCACAAACCACACACACTGCTCAATGCACCACACCCCCAGCACTCACCTACCAACAATCTCTACCTATCAACACTCACACCTCATAATCAGAGCTACACTGCACTCTTACAGCCTTACCACCGCTGCAACACTCACACCCACATCTCATTCCTTGCACACACTGACAGCTATTCAACTATGGCAGGCACATCACCCAAACACATTGTACCACACTCACTGACACACTTCCCTTTCTCCTGAAGGCCAAGGTCGCGCATAACTAGAGGGAGCAGCATGAGACTGGTGGGGGTCAGGCTGACACCCACGACCTCAGCCAGCTAGAGGAGAGAGTGCTGGACATCATTGGGTGGCAGAGCATAGAGGCCATAGCAACCGGCGAGGATGAACCTCTTGGGGACAAGAACAGTATGCTCATTCCTAATCCTTCTTCTCACATCCCACTTTCCTCTCATCCCACAATCTCTTCTCACTTTCAAGCTGCTGATGCTGTATGCATGCATATCTTGCTTCACCCGCGCTCCCATCACCATAACCCAACTCTTGTGCCTTTCTGCTTTCAGATTATCAGCAACAAGCACTCGAGCAGCCTGTCCCCGAGGTGATGCACAAGAGCGAGGGGGGAGAAGAAGAAAAAGAAGATGCAGCGTCTCTGCAGCTGTCACTCGAAGACACCAGTTCAGAAACTGGCACTGTGCGGACTTTAGAGGCTAGTGTAGAAGTGGGATCTGCACAGGGTGAGGCACCGGGCATGAGTGGTCTGCAGCAAGGCCAGGGACAAAGGGTAGTTCGGGGGCCAGCTCCCCGGAGGGCGAGTTCACGCGCGAGTTCTGCTGCACAGGACTTAGATGGGGGCGTCCGCCTCTAACATTGCACGGGGCTCTTGGAGCCCAGGATTTCCAGGCTGGAAATGATGGAAGACTCTCGAAGAGAACATGTCGACCCAGATGTGATGGTGCATGCGATGGGTGATGTCGTGGCTGTCATTGCAGCACAGGCGGAAGCGACCCATCATTTTAGTGCTGCAGCGGAAGCGCAGACCGCTCTCATGAAGTCTCAGCTTGATGCCACCCAAGCTCAGGCTGCTGCCATCATGGCTGGGTTTACCAGTATTGTACGGGACTTGCAGGGTATCACAGCAGCCCAGCAAGCTGTCCTCCAAAAGATTGCTAGGGATGCTGAGGCGCTGCCCCGGGGGAGTGGCCGTGGGTCTGTGGAGCAAGAACCTGCTGTCCTCTCTCAGGATGACAGCATTCCTGCTCCCACCATTTAAATAATAATGAAGGCATTCTCTACTTGCAACAATACTCCCTGTTACCTTAGAACTTGCAAAGAAGTTTATGAAGCTGCTGGAGTTGCAGAAAGTTGCACAGAGCCAATCAAACTGAACAAACATGTCAGGTACAAGTGGTTGCTGATGATCCCTTTAAGTACCATTGCTGGAGCCTCCTTCCTGCTTGTCAATGCTTGCTCAGCTCATCGCACTTAAGGCAAGCCGGTAGGTTCAATGGCGAACTCCAGACTTGCAGATCATGTGTCAAGTGAGCGTTGCACACTCACTGACGCCACAATCTGCCTCATTTCCATGATTTTCGCGATCGTTAATATCGGCAGCATTGCCGGCCATCTGAAAATGCCAGCTGCCACGGGACCCACCGCCAGCTGGTGGAAGAGCAGCAGCCACAATTTTTTCACCCATTTTTGACAGTACCAGGTGGCGATAAGCCACACAATTTCTAGGCCAATGGTTCTTTCGCAGCTCTACAAATACTAAAATCTCCAACATTTCAGCTTGGCGATAGGAGTCCAGCAGCAGTGAAACAACTGCAGTAAGAGTGTAACATTAAAACTCCAATAGTGCTTTATGTTTCATGGCCTAGAAATTCAATGGCATTGCGCCTGTTTATCAGATGCTAAACTGATGCCTAAGCCTCCAATATGGTGGGTACAAAGTGCATGCACATGTCCAGCTGGAAGTGCATTGCCACCATATTGGAATGGGCTTCTCCATTGGTTTCAGGAGCGCATGCCAGAACTATGGAAAGCACGGAATGCGTTATGTAAATTAGGATCCTGCACTTTTTGCAGGACTCTTTTTCGATTTTGGTATGCCCCGGCACCTGACCTGCCAGGTGTTGAACTCGACAAGCAACACGTGGCATTAATTGATAGGTAGGAGCTCTTGCCAGAGCTATTTAAAGTAATAGTTTACAGGTTAGTTGCTGGTTTGGCATTTCAGGATGCTGGTGAACTTTTGGGTGTTTCTTGGTGTGTTTTCTGACTTGGGAAAGTTCAGTTTGTCTACTGAGGAGAAGATTCTGCTGGCGTTGCACTATTGTTGACTGTCTCATAAATAGTTTGACTACAGTCATGAGTGGTCTCATCGGGCTGCCTTCAGAGCTGGAGGGCAAGGGGCAACAGCAAGGAAGAGCAGGTGCATCTGCCACAAGAGGAGAGGAGGAGCGCACTGCAGAGGAGGCCATGCCCACAGTGAGACAATGAGATGGACATCAAATCCATGCCATTCACATGAAATCTGTGAGAGTTGATATGTCTGCAGATGGGGAATAACAGGCACCAAAATTGGCCCCAGAATGTCTTTGTGAATCCTCTTTTAATGCTCCATCCTCAAACAGTTACTCTCTCACTCATTTTTTGTCAATCTTTTTTCCCACTCTTTATGCACGCCATAGCATATTTCATGATAGTGACCATAGGTTTGCAACCCATACACAAATTTGAAACCAGCTGCTAGGATGTATATACAAAAGCAAAATACTACAGATGCTGGAAATCTGAAATAAAAACAAAAATGCTGGAAATACTCAGCAGGTCATGGCAACATCTGTGAAGAGAGAAACAGAGTTAACGTTTCAGGTCAATGACCTTTCGTCATCAAACCTAAAATGTTAACTCCGTTTCTCTCTCCACAGATGCTGCCTGACCTGCTGAGTATTTCCAGCATTTTCTGTTTTTATGCTAGGATGCATATAGTTTGCTTGTCATCCCTCCCGGGGAAAGCATTTTACCTGCATTTGTCACTTCTCTTAGATAGTCTCAGCAAAACATGGAACCCATGAGGTAAAAGGAGACCTATGTCCTATCACATTGTGGCACCGTGCATCAGTACAAAATGCACTGAGCAACTGTCTCATCTTCAAATTATTTCATTGCATTCACTTTCACCAATTGATGCTTCCTGCTGCCACATTCCATGTTTTGAATTGAATCCTTTGCTGTTGAAACTACTAGCCTACCCTCATAGAATTAATTGTCAAAAAGAAATCTTTGTAAATGAGAAAGCTGATTATCATGATACAGAAATACAAAAGTTATATGTGTATTTTGTGATTTGTTATGACTCCAGTCGGATAAACTCAATAATGGTTCAGGCTATCTTTGAAGCCTGAGTCTTTCCCATGAGGCACTGTCCAAGCGGAGGAGATATTAATGTGAGAAACTAGAAACATAGTTTGATTTTTCTAAACGAGAGTAGAGTGATGTGTTTGATTTCCAGCAACATACTGCCATCTTTTAAAGTAAACTCAAACATCCAAATTAAACAAAAACATAAATACTAGCCAGATGTTCTCCAAGAATTAAATCATTCTTGTCTCAACATTCTCATAAATTAGGAAAGAAATCTTATTTTTAATTGAAGAGATGAGATCAAGCCAGCTCATGTGCTTTTTTTTCTGGAGCTGAACTAGAAAGCTTATTACTTTGATGTCACTGAATCCAATCACGTTAATGTCATATGATTGCAACCATCTTTGGTATGGGTCACGAGTAGGTCAAACAACTGGAATTGGGTTGGGTTCAGCATTGCCTGAAACAAACTGAAAGCTTCAGTTGTCAGGTTAGTCTGGCAGAGATCAAAGAAATTCTCATACTCCTCAATTGATTTACTGCGGAGATTATAACAGTTTTGATAAAATATGGATGTCCCTCTTTCACATATAATCTTTCAAAAGATTTAGATATGTCATTTGTGACACTAAGCAACTTAAAGTCCTCCAAATCTACCGAATATAAATCAGGTAATTTAAAATGGACACAAATTCAAATAGTGATTTATTGATGATGGCAAACACAGGAGCTGGAATCATTTCTATACAATGAAACACAGTACATGCATGTATCAATAGGATATTCAGTGGCTAAGTAGTGGATTATGGGAAACACCATCTCATGAGAGTCAGGTGATATTGATAACAGAGTGGGCATTGCACACACCGTAACCAGAACAAATTTGCTGAATTACATTAAAAGAAATTAAAAACAAGCTTTCCATTCATTAAGATTTTACAACTATCTAGATTTTGCTAAATACTGACATGGCACAGTTAAAACTGACATGTGGGTCTGCAAATTAAACGTTATTGACTGTTTTTCGCATCGGCAGATTTTCACATTGCAGGCAAAATTGCAGGAAGTTTTCAGTGCTGGTGGTTCTCTGTGAATCGCACGAATTCTGCAGGAAATGCTGTAGGAGAGTCCATTGTATCTTTCTCAACTATGAAGTCATCTGTTACGTGGCACAAAGTAGCTGCTGGCATTTGCTCGCCAGCTGACAGGTGTTCAGAAACACCTGGCAGGTGCTTTTAGCCCACCCTCTGGAAGGCTTGATTAAATTAACTTATAAGAGTTGGAAATCATCCAGAAATTACAGGAGTTATTAGAGAGGCCAACAACTACTCCTCAGACTCTTATAGCAAACACCCTTGGAGTGCTCACTGACCTACATTGTCTCCTGATCCGGCAATGCCTCAATATTAAAATTCTTATTCCTGTTTTCAAATCCCTCCATGGCCTTGCCCCTCCCTATCTCTGTAACCTCCTCCAGCCCTACAGCCCTCCGAGATCTCTGCGCTCCTCCAATTCTGGCTTCTTGCGCATCCCCTATTTTAATCGCTCCACCATTGGCGGCCGTGCTTTCAGCTGCCTAGGCCCTAAGCTCTGGAATTCCCTCCATAAACCTTTCTGCCTCACTACCTCTCTCTCCTCCTTTAAGAGACTCCTTAGAACCTACTTTGACTAAGCTTTTGGTCATCTGCCCTAATATCTCCTTATGTGGCTCGGTGTCAAATTTTGTTGGATAACGCTCCTGTGAAGCGCCTTGGGATGTTTTATTATGTTAAAGGCACTATATAAATGCAAGTTATTGTTGTTGTTGAAGTGGTTTCTCCTAGGCAGGGTGCATCAGAGAATCTGATTGTGATATAGATGAGGTACATGCTGCATTCTCTTCCTTCTTCCTTTTAGTATTGCTCTCCTTCTGTGTTACATCCCTAATATTCTGGACTGATATGACAGATGAAGACCACCCTAGTTATACATTTAGAGAATCGGAAAATTGAAGTGATTTTGAAAGGTTAGATGTTACCAAAGTAATAATATGTTTCTTTTTTTTCTCAAAATGGCCTAGTTTGTACTTCTCAGATTGATGATAATGATGCAGAACCCTGTCCTCTGCTCCTGGAATTCTTGGATTTGGAAGTCCTACTCCTTTGGTTCCACCATTATCAGATGCCTCATCCTTGCTCGTATGAGTTCTCAGAATTATCATATCAGATTCTGATGGCTTTCATTGACCATTGACCTTTGAATGTCTGTCCATGAACTTGCAGTGTGAAATTCCAGGGAAATCCCAGTGCAACTACCACCAAAACCTAATCCTAATGCCACTCATTCAGCTTGAAATTCTTTTTAGCCTTATGAGGTGAAGCGATGGTGATCTGCTTACTGAACCAGCTTAATACCAGCAATGTTATAC
Organism: Somniosus microcephalus; assembly: GCF_052327205.1. Lineage (NCBI taxonomy): Eukaryota > Metazoa > Chordata > Chondrichthyes > Squaliformes > Somniosidae > Somniosus > Somniosus microcephalus. The sequence goes on along the minus strand of NC_140993.1, from coordinate 119,143,694 downwards.
CTGATATCTGTAAAATCCAGGGCCATTGAACCCTCTGCAGAATGCTTGTTTTCATATGAATAGAAATCACCAATTATATTATGTCAATTCCACTTGTTTGCTGATTTGCAGATTTTTGAGGAAGATGTTTAATGTTTGAAAGTGATTTAGTTAAATCCAAAGCTAGAGTCTTAAATCTAAACAGAGCAAATGACGTAGATATGAGGGGCGAGTTGGCTAAGGTAGATTGGGAAACTACATTAAAAGGTACGATGGTAGACAAGCAATGGCAAGCATTTAAAGAATTAATATATAATTTACAACAAATATACATTCCTTTAAGGCACAAAAACTCCATTGGAAAAGTAGTCCAACCATGGCTAACAAGAGAAGTTAAAGATAGTATTAGATCAAAGGAAGAGGCTTATAATGTTGCCAAAAAGAGTAGTAAGCCTGAGGATTGGGAGGATTTTAGAATTCAGCAAAGGTGGACCAAGAAATTGATAAAGGGGAAATAGAGTATGAGAGTAAACTAGCAAGAGACATAAAAACAGACTGTAAAAGCTCCTATAGGTATGTAAAAAGGAAAAGATTAGCAAAAGTAAATGTGGGTCCCTTACAGGCTGAGACAGGAGAAATTATAATGTGGAATAAGGAAATGACAGAGAAATTAAACAAATTCTTTGGCTCGAATTTCCAAGCCCTGTGGAGGCGGGTTTGGAGGCGGGAGTGGTGGGAAAATTGCAGAATCGGGGGGCACGAACCAACCCGCCCCCAACCCGCCTCCGTGCCAATGTCTCAGGAGGCGGGTATCCGACCTGTGCTGGGAGCCGCCTCCCCGAGGAGGATGGGGATTAGTGCCAATTAACTGCCTGTTAACAGGTAGTTAACAGGCAGTTTTTTGCCTAATCCCTATTTTTAGCCCTGAAGTGTGGGCTTCCCGACGGCTCTGAACCACGCCAAGTTAGTGAGGTGGACCACCGGTCTGCAGGGATTGGAGGGGTCGAGATGTCCGTTGTGCAGGTGAGTGATGGGTGCAATCGTGCAGAGGTAAGTGTGTGAGCTGTGTGTAAAGTGTTTTAATAAGTTTTACTTACCTTTACTTTCTCCTGCAGGCTTCCTTCCTTCAGGTCTTGGGAGTCCCTCATCTCCCTGGCACAGGAAGCAGAACGGCCGCTGAAATGTCAAAATCTGCAGCATTCTGCTTTCTGGTCTGGAGAGATCTCTAACTGAGTCTGAGTAGAATGACTCAAGTTAGAAGGCAGATTGTCAGTGTTTGACAGCTTCACAGAGCTGTCAAATGCTGATTTTTCATCTGTCAAAAGCTCTTGACAGATGAAATGTCAATCACTGACGTCACCAGTAACAAGGTGTCCCTTAATTGGCCCGCTGAGCCCGCTGGGTGGGCTTAATAAGGTCAATCAAGGGAAAATAGCGTGGGTTGGCCACAAGTCGATGAAGGCGGGACTACAACCCAAAAAGTGGGAGTCCCACCTCCATCACATCCCCATTGACAAAATCCAACCCTTTGTGTCTGTCTTCAATGAAGAAGACGCAAAAAACTTCCTGGAAATAGTGGAGAATCAAAGGTCTAGCGAGAATGAGGAACTGAAAGAAATTAGTATTAGTAAAAAAAAGTACTGGAGAAATTAATGGGACTGATAGCCGATAAATCCCCTGGACCTGATGGTCTACACCCTAGGGTTTTGAAAGAGGTGGCGATAGCGATAGTGGATGCATTGGTTGTTATTTTCCAAAATTTCATAGATTCTAGAACGGTTCCCGCAGATTGAAAGGTAGCAAATGTAACCCCACTATTTAAGAAAGGAGGGAGAGAGAAAACGGGGAACTACAGACCAGTTAGCCTGACATCAGTAGTAGGGAAAATGCTAGAATCTATTATTAAGGACGTGGTAACAGGGCACTTAGAAAATAAAAATAGGATTGGGCAGAGTCAACACGGATTCATGCAAGGGAAATCGTGTTTGACAAATCTGTTAGAGTTTTTTGAGGTTGTAACTAACAGAATAGATGAGGGGGAACCAGTGGATGTCGTGCATTTGGATTTTCAGAAGGCATTTGATAAGGTGCCACACAAGAGGTTATTAAACTAAATTAGGGCTCATGGGATTGGGGGTAATATACTAGCATGGATAGAGGATTGGTTAATGGACAGAAAACAGAGAGTAGGAATAAACGGGTTATTATAAGGTTGGCAGGCTGTAACTTGTGGGGTACCACAAGGATTAGTGCTTGGGCCTCAGCTATCCACAATTTACATCAATGATTTGGATGAGGGGACCAAATGTAATATATCCAAGTTTGCTGATGATACAAAGCTGGGTGGGAATGTAAGAATGCAAGAATCCAAGGACTTGCACACATAAAGCTAGGCTGACACTCCAGTGCAGTGCTGAGGGAGTGCTGCACTGTCAGAGGGGCCGTCTTTCAGATGAGATGTTAAACCGAGGCCCCATCCGTCCTCTCAGGTGGATGTAAAAGATCCCATGGCACTATTTCAAAGAAGAATAGGAGAGTTATTCTTGGTGTCCTGGCCAATATTTCTCCCTCAACCAACATAACAAAAACAGATTATCTGGTCATTTTCACATTGCTGTTTGTGGGAGCTTGCTGTGCGTAAATTGGCTGCCGCGTTTCTCACATTACAACAGTGACTCCACTTCAAAAGTACTTCATTGGCTGTAAAGTGCTTTGAGACGTCCAGTGGTTGTGAAAGGCGCTATATAAATGCAAGTCTTTCTTTCTTTTCTTTAAGTTGTGAGGAGGATGCAAGGAGGCTTCAAGGGGATATAGACAGGCTAAGTGAGTTGGCAAGAACATGGCAAATGGAATATAATGTAGAGAAATGTGAAGTTATCCACTTTGGTAGGAAAAATAGAAAAGCAGAGTATTTCTAAAATGGTGAGAGATTGGGAAATGTTGGTGTTCAGAGGGACCTGGGTGTCCTTGTACACAAATCACTGAAAGTTAACATGCAGGTACAGCAAGCAATTAGGAAAGCAAATGATATGTTGGCCTTTATTACAAGAGGATTTGAGTATAAGAGTAAAGATGTCTTACTGCAATTATATAGGGCACTGGTGAGACCACACCTGGAGTATTGTGTACAGTTTTGGTCTCCTTACCTAAGGAAGGATATACTTGCCATAGAGGGAGTGCAACGAAGGTTCACCAGACTGGTTCCTGGGATGGGTGGATTGTCCTATGAGGAGAGATTGAGTAGACTAGGCCTATATTCTCTAGAGTTTAGAAGAATGAGATGTGATATCATTGAAATTCTTACAGGGATTGACAGGAGCGATGCAGGGAGGATGTTTTCCCTGGCTGGGGAATCCAGAACCAGGGGTCACAGGCTCAGAATACAAGGTCGGCCATTTAGGACTGAGATGAGGAGAAATTTCTTCACTCAGAGGGTGGTGAATCTTTGGAATTCCCTACCCAGAGGGCTGTGGAGGCTCAGTTGTTGAGTATATTCAAGACAGAGATCGATAGATTTTTGAATATTAAGGGAATTAAGGCATATGGAGATAATGAAGGAAAGTGGAGATGAGGAAAAAGATCAGCCATGATCTTATTGAATGGTGGAGCTGGCTCGAAGGGCCAAATGACCTACTCCTGCTCCTATTTCTTATGTTCTTATGAGTAGCTTTAGAAACCTCTTGTAAACTGGGAGCAGACCGAATATCGGGCAGGATTTTAACTCAGGAGTCGGTTAGGAGGCAGGACTACAACTTTCGGGGTTGTAGTCCCGCCTCCATCAAGATGCGGCCAATCCACGCGATTTTAACTTGATTGACCTTGTTGAGCCTGCCCAGCGGGCTCAGCAGGCCAATTAAGGGCCACCCGGCAACAGGTGACGTCACAGACTGAAATTTCATCTGTCAAGAGATTTTGACAGATGAAATATCAGCGTTTCACAGCTGTTTGAAGCTGTCAAACACTGACAGTCTTACTTCTAACCTGAGTCCTTCTCCACAGACTCAGTTAGAAATCTCTTCTGCACAGTAAGCTGAAGGCTGTCACTTTTGACAGTTCACAGTCATTCTGCTTTCTGTGCTGGTGAGATGAGGGGCTCCCGAGACCTAAAGGAAGGAAGGCTGAAAAGGTAAGAAAAGGTATGTAAAACTTCTTTAATCACTTTAGACACACCAAACACACTTACCTTTGCACTCATGCACACATCATTCACCTGAATACCGACATCTCAACCCCTCCAAGTCCTTCAACCCAACGGCCCGACTCCTCTAACTTGGCGTGGTTTGGAGCCGTCGGGAATCCCGCACTTCAACCTTAAAAATAGGGATTAGGCTAAAAACTGCCTGTTAACTACCAAGACAGAAACCTCACCTCTAGAGCAGATTTCATTTTGGGACCAAGGCAGAAGTTGTACTCTGTAAACTACCAGTTCCCTGACAAATCAACTGTTCCAGGAGTGTATATGCAATAGCTGGTTCCCATTCACTGCTGCCCCCAGCAGCACATTGATCCTGCTGATTGGGCATCAAGTATCCACCCTACTGGACTGTGACTCCATGATTGGTGTTCTAATTCACTGTCCCACCATACCAGCTCATGCATATGGTGATAAGTCTTGTCGCGCACCATATTTTACAGTAAAGAAAATGAACAGGCACATGGACACTGCATTGCTGGCCAGTGCAAGCCTCATTTGCACAGTACAATGATGCACTCATGTCACACGCTGAATTTCATGTTCTTCTGGTGAGCTCTCCCTGTATTCACTTCGACCACACCTATAACTTTTAGGAACATAGGAACAGGAATAGGCCATTGAGCCCCTTAAGCCTGTTCCACCATTCAATGAGATAATGGGTGATCTGTGACCTAACTCCATATATCGGCCTTTGGCCCATATCCCTTAATAATTTTAGTTAACAAAAAGCTATCAATCTCCGACTTAAAATTAACAATTGATCTAGCATCAATTGCCATTTGCGGAAGAGAGTTCCAAACTTCTACCACCTTTAGTGTGTAGAAGTGTTTCCTAATTTCATTCCTGAAAGGTCTGGCTCTAATTTTTAGACTATGCCCCCTAGTCCTAGAATCCGCAACCAGCGGAAATAGTTTCTGTCTGTCTATCCTATCTGATCCCCTTAATATCTTGAAAACTTCGATCAGATCACCCTTAACCTTCTAAATTCTAGGGAATACAGCCTTAATTTTTGTAATCTGTTCTGATAACTTAACCCTTTAAGTCCGGGTATCATTCTGGTAAACCTACACTTTTTTAAAATTTGTTTATGGGATGTGGGTGTCGCTGGCAAGGCCAGTATTTATTGCCCATCCCTAATTGCCCTTGAGAAGGTGGTGGCTAGCCACCTTCTAGAACCGCTGCAGTCCGTGTGATGAAAGTATTCCCACACTGCTTTAAGGAAGGAAGTTCCAGGATTTTGACCCAGCAACGATGAAGGATCAGTGATATACTTGAAGTCAGGATGGTGTGTGACTTGGAGGTGGTGGTGTTTCCATGCACCTGCTGCCCTTGTCCTTCCAGGTGGAAGAGGTCGCTGGTTTGGGAGGTGCTGCCGAAGAAGCCTTGGTGAGTTGCTGCAGTGCATCTTGTAGATGGTACACACTGCAGCCACGGTATGCCGGTGGTGGAGGGAGTGAATGTTTAAGGTGGTGGATGGGGTGCCAATCCAGTGGGCTGCTTTGTCCTGGATGGTGTCGAGCTTCTTAAGTGTTGTTGGAGCTGCACTCATCCAGGCAAGTGGAGAGTATTCCATCACACTCCTTACTTGTGCCTTATAGATGGTGGAAAGGCTTTGGGGAGTCAGGAGGTGAGACACTCACTGCAGAATACCCAGCCTCTGACCTGCTCTTGTTGCCACAGTATTTATGTGGCTGGTCCAGGATGTTGATGGTGGGGGATTCGGCGATGGTAATGCCGTTGAATGTCAAGGGGCGGTGGTTAGACTCTCACTTGCTGGAGATAGTCATTGCCTGGCACTTCTGTGGCACAGATGTTACCTGTGAATGGTACTGAACACTGTGCAGTCATCAGCGAACATCCCCATTTCTGACCTTATGTTGGAGGGAAGGCCATTGATGAAGCAGCTGAAGATGGTTGGGCCTAGGACACTGCCCTGAGGAACCCCTGCAGCAATGTCCTGGGGCTGTGATGATTGACCTTCAACCATCACAACCATCTTCCTTTGTGCTAGGTATGCCTCCAGCCAGTGGAGGGTTTTCACCCCCGATTCCCATTGACTTCAGTTTTACTAGGGCTCCTTGATGCCACACTCGGTCAAATGCTGCCTTGATGTCAAGGGCAGCCACTCTAACCTCACCTCTGGAATTCAGCTCCTTTGTCCATGTTTGGACCAAGGCTGTAATAAGGTCGGGAGCTGAGTGGTCTTGGTGGAACCCAAACTGGGCATCAGTGAGCAGGTTATTGGTGAGTAAGTGCCGCTTGATAGCACTGTCGATGACACCTTCCATCACTTTGCTGATGATTGAGAGTAGACTGATGGGGCGGTAATTGGCTGGATTGGATTTGGCCTGCTTTTTGAGAACAGGACATACCTGGGCAGTTTTCCACATTGTCGGATAGATGCCAGTGTTTTAGCTGTACTGGAACAGCTTGGCTAGAGGCGCGGCTAGTTCTGGAGCACAAGTCTTCAGCACAATAGCCGGGATGTTGTCGGGTCCAATAGACTTTGCTGTATCCCGTGCGCTTAGCCATTTCTTCATATCATGTGGAGTCCTTCCAAGGCCAATATATCCTTCCTACGTTGTGGTGCCCATAACTGTTCACAGTACCCCAGGTGTGGTCTAACCAGGGCTTTGTATAACTGCAGCATAACTTCTACCCCCTTGTATTCTAGTCCTCTAGATATAAAGGCCAGCATTCCATTAGCCTTTTAAATTATTTTCTGTATCTGTTCATGACATTTTAATGATCTATGTACCTGGACCCCCAAGTCTCTTTGGACCTCCACTGTTCTTAGCTTTTTACCATTTAGAAAGTATCCTGTTCTATTTTTAGGTCCAAAGTTGATGACCTCACATTTGCCTACATTGAAATCCATTTGCCACAGTTTTGCCCATTCACTTAATCCATCGATATCCCTTTGCAGTTTTATGCTTTCACTTATACTGCCTACAATGCCACCTATCTTTGTGTCATCGGCAAATCCAATATATGACTTTCTATGCCATCATCTAAGTTGTTAATAAATACAGGAAACTTTCGATTAACTGGCCCCTAAATAACCGGAAATGTCAGTTAACTGGCAAAATTCAGGAGTAGGTTCAGGTAACTTTTATTACTTTTTTTACTCCATTTGTTGCTGTGCAAGGGTGTAGCTGCAGCTGTTGCTAAGCTACAGAGACGCTTGCAACTTGTGCCGATTGTTCTGAAGCTGTTGCAACAGGGTTTGTTGCTTTATACGGAGCTCCCAGCTCCGTATCTTTTACTATAGCGTTCGGTTAGCCGGAATTTTTGATGAACCGGCACCACGTCGGTCCCGTCCGTGCCGGATACCAGAAAGTTTCCTGTATTGTGAATAGTTGAGGTCCTAACACAGATCCCTGTGGGACACCACTAGTCACATCCTGCCAATTTGATTACCGACCCATTATGCCTACTGCCTGTCTCCTGCCGCTCAGCCAATTTCCTAATCAGGTCAATAATTTGCTCTCAGTTCCATGGGCTTTTACCTTAGTTAACAGCCTCTTATGTGAGACTTTATCAAATACCTTCTGGAAGTCCATATAAATAACATCCATAGACATTCCCCTGTCCACTACTTTAGTCACCTCCTCAAAAAATTCAATCAGGTTTGTCAGGCATGACCTACCTTTCACAAATCCATGCTGGCTCTCTCTGATCAGATTTTCGAGGTGTTCAGTCATCTTATCCTTAATTATAGACTCTAGCAATTTCCCAAAAAACAGATGTCAGGCTAACTGGTCTATAATTCCCTGGTTTCCCTCTCTCGCCATTCTTAAATAGCAGAGTGACATGCGCAACTTTCCAATCTAAAGGAACGGTTCCTGAATTGAGAGAACTTTGGAAGATTATAGTTAGGGCATTTGCAATGTGCTCACCTACTTCCTTTGAAATCCTGGGATGGAAACCATTGGTCCTGGGGATTTGTCACTCTTTAGTGCCATTATTTTCTTCATCACTGTTATTTTACTTAGGTTAATTTTATTGAGTCCCTGTCCCTGATTTAATATTAGTTTCCTTGGGATTTCTGACCTGCTATCCTCTTCCTCTACTGTAAATGCTGATGCAAAGTAATTATTCAACATGTCCGCCATTTCCTTATTATCATTGATAAATATCACCGCTTTCAGTTTTTAAGGGGCCAACATTGCTCCTGACTACCCTCTTTTTCCTAATATAATTGTAAAAATTATTTTTGTTGATTTTGATATCCCTTGCAAGTTTCTTTTCATATGCCCTTTTTGTAGCTCTTACTATCTGTTTTGTGACCCTTTGCTGTTCTTTGTATCTTTCCCATTCACCAGGATCTGCGCTATTTTTTGCATTTTTGTATGCTTTTTCTTTTAGTGTTGTCCCTTACCTATTTCGTCATCCATGGCTGCTTTTTTTGGGAAGTTGAGCTCTTGCCCCGCAAGGGTATAAAATGGTTCTGTATCACCTTAAATTCTTTTTTGACCATCTCCCACTGATCTTCTGTCTTTTACCCATTAACAGATTTGCCCAATTTACTGTGGACAGTCTCTGTCTCATCCTGTTGAAGTCGGCCTTACCCAAATCTAGAATCTTAGTAGCTGTTTCATGTTTCTCCCTTTCAAACGCTACATTGGACTCAATCATGTTATGATCGCTATTGGATAAATGTTCACGCACAGTTAGGCTGTTAACTAAATCTGGCTCATTACTCATTACTAAATCTAATATGGCATGCCCCCCTTGTTGCCTCCAGGACATATTGTTGTAGAAAACTATCATTGAAGTGATTTCATCCTTAATCACTAAGGCTATTACTCCTCTCCCTCTGTCACTTTCCCTATCTTTCCTGTAGACCTTATAACCTGGTGTATTTAGTTCCCAGCCCTGACTGTCTTGCAGCCATGTCTCTGTAACTTTTCTTTTTTATACCATTGTTTCTTCTTTCTACAAGTGACAAGGCACAAAAGTGCTGAGGATGTGAATCCTTTATACTTCATATATAGCACTCCATGGTTTAGATGAGGTACCATGACACTTGAGCTGTTATGTACATATCTATCTTTACCCCATGGCCCACACTTGCTGAAGTGGACAGTCCTTCCTAAACATTTCCTGGAGGCCTATCTTCAGCAAACCTGAAGGTCACCACTGCTCATAGGGAAATCTGTCCTTTTGTTCCTTTCAAGCCACCGACAGTGACACATGCCAAATCAGTCAGTCAGCTGACCACAGATGCATCAAGCAAGTGACAGAGACCTTAAGCTGGATTTTCTCAGCCCCGAGGAGGTAGGCATGGAGGTGGGACTGCCGGTAAAGTAGCAGAAAGTGGGGGTGGATTGCAAACCCACCCCCATCCCGCCTCCTTGCGCTTTTGCCAGGAGGCGGGAAGATGTGCTGCTTCGGATCCCGTCTCCTGGAGGTGGGAAAGGGATTAAATCCTTTTAACTGCCTTGTAGTGTCCGAGTATAAATAATACACGGACTGCAGGAGAACAATAATAACAGGTATTTACTGAACAGAGGGTACTCTTATTTGGACCCAAGAAAAAACCCAATTGGACTGTAAATAAACAAAAGTTCAACTAAAACTTAACAAATCAAATTCAAATTTGGTTTTCCGGGTTGATAGTGCACTCCAGTCCCCACGGCGCCCACCGGTCGCGGAAATACTCAAGCGCGCCGGTGGACACCGCATGCTCCATCTCCAGGGCCACCCGGGCGTGAACATGGCCGCGGAAGAGAGGCAGGCAATCCGGCTGGATGACCCCCTCGACCGCCCGCTGCCTGGACCAATTGATGGCTCTTTTAGCCAGGCCCAGGAGCAGGCCCACAAGGAGGTCCTCCAACTTGTCCGCTCCCCTCCGCACCGGGTGACCGTAGATCAAGAGCGTGGGACTGAAGTGCAACCAAAAATCGAGGAGCAGCCCCTTCAAGTAGTGAAAGAGGGGCTGCAACCTCTCACACTCCATATAAACGTGAAACACGGACTCCTCCAGGCCGCAAAAAATGCAGGCGGCCTGGGAGTCCGTGAACCTACTTAAAACCTTATTGCACGGGACCGCTCCGTGCAACACCCTCCAGGCCAAGTCCCCAATGGAACAAGGGAGGACTCCCGTGTAGAGAGCCCTCCATTGGGGACCTCCGCCACCGCCAGTCGGCAAGACGCCACGCCAAGGCGTGTCCGGATGGTAGACGAAGATGGCAAAGTGGAGAGTGTGCAGGAGCAGCCCGTACAGGAAACCCCTCCGCGCGGAATGAAAAGGCACGGAGGGTATTTCCTCGAGACGGCTCAAGTTGTGAGGCGCCGGTTCCCGAGGGGAGTTTTGGGGCCGGGCGCCGATGAGGAATTCCGTCCGAACGGGGGTAAGCTCGGACGGGATCACCCCACGTGCTTGAGCCGCCTCGATACACCTAGTGGAGTCGGGGCCCAGTGCCGCTTTCACCGATTCGATGGCTTCGACCGTGAGCCGGACATTGGCCCAGGACAGGTGCCTCGCCAGCTCCTCTGGCGCCATCCAGCCCGCTCCTCCGCCATCGAGCAGGTCCCCGACTCTGGTCACCTTGCCAAGCACAGCCCTGCCCTCTGCCAGCCACCCGAACCCACGTTCGTGGAGGTGCGGATTCCTGAGCAACGGCTCCCGAAGGAGAGCCGCCGCTCCTGACGGGGGAGAGCTCCTCCTGGAAGCGACGTAGTTCCAAACCCATAGCAGTTCCTGGTAGAAGACAGGCAGCTCCCGCAGGCCGGCACGCCTGCCGCCCACTTTCGCAAACAGGAGCTGCGTGTCGTAATTGAGGCCGTGCAGCTGGCGGAAGAAAAACATCGCCAGCGCACACCATCTCGGAGGATTCTCGACGTATAGGTATCTCTGCAGCGTCTGAAGACGGAAAGTCGCAGCCTGGGTGCGAAGGCACACCAGCGCCTGACCGCCCTCCCTAAGCGGGAGACACAGAACCGCGGCAGAGACCCAGTGCTTCCTTTTGTCCCAGAAGAAGTCGATGAGCTTCTTCTGCATCATGGCGACAAACGCAGGGGGAGGGATCAAAGTGACCAACCGGTACCACAACATGGCGGCCACCAGCTGGTTTATGACCAGCGCTCGACCCCTGTAGGACAACACTCGGAGCAGTCCTGTCCAGCGTCCTAGGCGAGCGGTGACTTTGGCCTCCAGCTCTTGCCAGTTCGCCGGCCAGGCGTCCTCGGCAGGGCTAAGGTAGACTCCCAAATAGAGGAGGTGCGTGGTGCTCCAGGCGAAAGGCCTGAACTCCTCCGGCAGAGAGTCCACCCGCCACTGACCCACCAGGAGTCCGGAGCATTTCTCCCAGTTGATCTTGGCGGAGGATGCGTCCGAGTAAATCTGCTGGCATTCCCGCATCCTCTGCAAGTCAGCGGGATCCGTGACCGTGAGGAGCACGTCATCGGCGTAAGCCGAGAGGACCACATCCACGCCCGGCCCTTGCAGAGCCAGTCCCGTCAACCTCTTCCGCAAGAGGCGCAGGAAAGGCTCCACGCAAATGGCATATAACTGACCGGACATGGGGCATCCCTGACGCACCCCCCTCCCGAAGCGAAGGGGCGCCGTCAAGGACCCGTTAACTTTAATCAGACACTCCGCGGTGGCGTACAGAAGTCGGATCCGGGCGACGAAATGCGTCCCGAACCCGAATGCGCGCAGGGTCCCGAAGAGATACTCGTGATCCACCCTGTCGAACGCCTTCTCCTGATCCAGGGAAAGGAAGGCGACCGACAGACCAGCCCTCTGGGAGTGGTGGACCAGGTCCCGGACCAGATGGATGTTATCGTGGATGGTCCGGCCCGGGACCGTGTAAGACTGGTCGGGGTGGATCATGTGGGCCAGCATGGTGCCAAGGCGAGCAGACATGGCCCTGGCAAAGATTTTATAGTCCGTGCTGAGGAGGGAGACCGGGTGCCAGTTCTTAAGGAGGCGGAGATCGCCCTTCTTAGGCAGCAGGACAATGGCCGCCCTGCGCCAAGAGAGGGGCATCTCCCCGGTCGCCAAACTTTCCCCCAGGACCCGCGCGTAGTCGCCCCCCAAGACGTCCCAGAACGCTCTGTGGAACTCCACGGTCAGCCCGTCCAGCCCCGGGGACTTTCCCCTAGAGAGCTGGCGGAGGGCGCCAGTCAGCTCTGCCAGGCTTAGCGGAGAGTCCAATTTTTCGGCGCCCTCCGGGCTGACCTTCGGCAGGTCCTCCCACAAAACTCTGCGCGCATCCTCGCTGGACGGATCCGGAGAGAACAGAGCCCCGTAATAGGCGCGGGTCTCCGCGCTGATTCCCTCCGGATCCGAGACCAGTGATCCGTCGTCGGCCAGCAGCCCCAAGAGCTGCTTACGGACCCCCTTTCTTTTTCCAGCGAGTAGAAGAAGGGGGAGCCGCGGTCCAGGTCCCGCAGGAGCTGGATCCGCGACCTCACGTACGCGCCTCGGGACCCGACGAGCTGCAGGTCCTTCAGCGCGCCCTTCTTCTCTTCGTACACCTTCCGCAGGGCCGGGTCCTCGACGACCTGACTGAGACGGGACTCCAGGTCGAGCACCTCCTTCTCCAACCGCCCGACCCGGGCCTCCCACCTCTTGGTCGACCCCTTCGCGTACTCCTGACAGAAGAGACAGATGTGAGCCTTGCCCACGTCCCACCATAGCCTCAAGGAGGGGAAGCCCCCCCCGCTTCCTTCTCCAGTCGGCCCAGAACCGACGAAATGAACCCCGGAACCGCGCGTCCTCCAGCAGCAGGTTTTTAAAATGCCAGTACGCGGACCCCCCCCGGCGCACGCAGCGGAGTGAGCTCCGCCCACACCAGGTGGTGGTCCGTGCACGGCACCGGCCGCATGGAAGCTGCCGGAATGCAGGAGACGTATGCCCGGGAAATGTAGAGGTGGTCGATTCTGGACCTTCCTCCCCCAGACCTCACGCTAGCGAAGGCGCTGGAGTCGGGGTGGAGATTTCGCCAGACGTCCACCAAGTCGAAGGACCCGACCAGGTCCCTCAACTTCTCCATCGCCGCCGGGCTTCGCGGGGGACCCGAACGGTCCCTCGCCTCGAGGGTGCAGTTAAAATCCCCCCCGAGGATGACGCACTCGCCCACGTCGATGGAGCCCAAGAGAGCGGACACTTCTTCGAAGAAGCGCACTTGCTGCGCACTGGTCTGAGGGGCGTACACGTTCACTAGATGGAATGGCACGCCCCCCCAGGCGAACAGTGACCTGGAGCAAGCGGCCCGGCACATGCTCCTTGACCCCCAAGATCTCCGGCTGAAAATGCGGGGCCAGCAAGATAGCCACCCCGCTGGAATTGTTGGAGAGGTGACTCATGCTGACCCCTCCTTGCCACTCCAGGAGCCACGTGGCTTCGTCTCCCGGAACGGTGTGGATTTCTTGCAGGAAGCACACCGCATACTTCCCGTCCTGAAGGACCGAGAAGTTATTGAATCTGCGGCGCGCCTCCCTGCTGCCGTTGATGTTGAGGCTGGCTATGGTTATCTTCATGTCAGAAGCATAGTGCAACCTCTACCTACACCTAACGGGGGGAGGAAGCGCAGCCGCTGGTCAGCTGTCACTTCCTCAGCAGCCCAGTGAGAAACGTTGTGAGCCGACGCATCTCGAGCGGGTTCACACCCTCGTCCGCGCCCATGATCTTAACGGCGGCGTGGACGGAATCGATGAGCAGCGCCAGCTCCGACCACCTGTCGAGGGCCAGCCGGACCTTATTGCGCTGACCCAGGCACGTGGCCATAAAATCCCGGAGTTCCCTTACGGGAATGAGGGGAGACTCGGCAAGGGGCACGAGGTCATCCATCGCCTCGTCGGCGCTGGAGTCCGAATCGTTCTCCGTGCCCATCACCGAGTCCCCATCCTCCTCCAGGGGGTCGTCACCAGCGGCCGACCCGTCCGCCGCGCAGTGCGAAGCGAACGGCTCGGCCGCGCCAGCCAGCCCCGCTTCCGCCCGGATCCCACCCCCAGGGTCGGCGGCAGAGGATTTCTCCCTGGGCTCCTCTAGGGGTGCTGGGCCAGAAGACGGCGGCGGTTCAGAGCTCCCCTCTGCCTCAGACGCCGGAACGACCGGAGAAACCGGGGAGAGAACAATTCCCAGCTCCTCCAGTACGTCCGGCACCAGAGACGCAGCCAGGGGGCCATCCTCCTCCCCGCCACCAACCTCTGACCCAGCGGATGGGGGGTTTTGAATTAAAAGCTGTACCAGGACGAGCATCCCCTGGGAGATGTCCAGGTCGCAATGGGCGAGCTCATTATCCTCGAGCTCGCCCGACCCAGACCCCAGGCCGCCCGACCCGGCGAGGGGTAATGGCACCGATAGAAGGTCAATTTCAATTACCGCCGCGGGTGGTTCCGCGAACCCCCCACGGGCAGGGTCTCGTCCCCATCCCCGGGAGGCACGCGCTGGACAGACACATCTGCCTCAGCCTCCCGAGGGACAGGCGACCCCTGCCGATCGCTAGTGATGACGACAAGGGGGGGGGGAAACGCAGCACCCGCGGCGGGCGACGACTCCCCCTGCTCGGAGGGACCTTTCTCCTCCCGGTCCTCCTCCTCTTCCAGGGGGTCGCGCCTTCTTTTTAGCACGGAGGGAGCGAGGGAGACCTCCATGTCTGCAAAGGCCTCCTCCTCAGCTCCCTCCGGCGGAGCAGGTTTGTCGGGTTCCTTGGGCCCAAGCCCGGCATCGGCGTGACCGCTGCGGCGGTTGCGGCCACAGGCTCGGGCACGAGGCCCCTCCCGCTCACGTCTGCCTCGATTAACTCCGCGAGGAGCGCGGGTGTAAGGGGCTCAAGGGGCAAGGGCTGGCCATCCACGGGGGGACCCGCCCTAAGGTGTTTATTTTTCCGCCGCGCCTTCTTTCTGGCCGGACACGCTCCCTCCCCCCCGCCGGAGGCCTTGGTGGCATCGGCCCCCGACGTCGACCGCGCATCATACGTTCCCGACGCGCAGGCAGATCCGGTGGGAGGAGCGTCGGCGGCGCCAGCCTCGGCCGCACGAGATGATCCGGCGGCCTTGGAGGCGGGGCAGTTTTTCCGGATGTGCCCCACCTCCTTGCAGGCGTGGCACCGCACACCGTCCGACGTCCAGAAGACACAATAGGCGGTCCCCTCGTGGTGGACGACGAATGCCCCGTCAGTGTCCTCCTCCCGCGCCAGCTGGATGAACAGCTGGCGCCGGAAGGAGAAGACGTGGCGAAGGCTGGCCTCCCGGAAGCCGAGCGGGATGGGTGTGATCCCTGACCTCACCTCCCCAAGTTGATGTAGATGGGGAAGGAGGAGCTCACCAGGAACATAGGGCGGGACGTTCAAAATAACCACCCTCTGCGCGGTGGCCTCGAGGGGGTCCACCGGCAGGAAGGTCCCGCCCACGGTGAGCCCCTTGGTGACAGCCAGGGACACCGCCCGCTCCGACCCCAGGAAGAACACAGCCTTCCCATACATTTTTGAGGCCGCTACAATGGCTGAGGGGCCGACAACCCCAGCCATGGCTTTAACGCAGGCCTCAATAGTCATAGTGGGGTGAGTGTAGCTCTTCACCCCAAGCTTTTTTGTCATCAGCCTAAAAGGTGACGGGGCAGCAGAAGCAGTGGGAGCAGCTGTGGCTGTGGCTGCCACTCCCGCATACATCTTGGCTGGCCCCGCCACCGGCGAAGATGCAGTCGCCATTCTGGGGCGGTATTATAAAGGGCTACACTCACCCCAAGTCACAGGCCTGAAGATGGAAATGGCCTCAGGTATTTTTTTGGTTCTCTACCGAGCAGAGGGAGCTGTTTAAAAATGAAGGCACACCTCTCCCCTTATTGCCTGAGATTGGGAAAGGGGCCTTCTCCCCTCTGCTCAATAGGCAATTCATTAATAAAGTAAACTGAGGTGCCTTAGAAAAAGAGGCAGAGAGAGACAAAGAGAGAGAGAGAGGGGGGGTGGGAAGGAGGGAAGCCGCAAAGGCAGGGTCGCCACTCAGGATGGCGGGTGGGTGGGTGTTGGCAGGGGTGCGCTCTCCTGATGGAAATTTAAAGTCTCTGATAGTGGTGGTCTTCTGGCAGGGGGAGAAGATGTCTTCACCTGGGAAAGCTGGAGATGCCCAGGCTCAGTCCTGCACCAGGTCTTAACGATGTAATTAATGGAATTAACCACTTAACCTAGGCAGCTCCAGCTGGCCCGGGTCAGGCAATAGAAGGGATGCTTATTAGTGGTGTGTGTGGCCTAGTTTTTAACAAGAACCACACACACATACAGCCTCCCCTTGATGTTCCGGCCTTGTTTCTTCTTTTCTCCCCCCACCTAAAATACAAAGTCTTTGGGAGAGTGCCCCAAATAACACCCACCTGTAGATATTTTGAAGATGATACTCCTCCCTCCTTCCGAACAGTTGGTGTTGGTTGATTGTTGTTTCTCCCCCCTCTCTCCTTCTCCTGAAGTGGAGGCCAATTTGGGGAGGCAGTGATAGAAAAGGCCTCTCCCCTGTTTGATGTTATTACAGGCCTCCTTTCTCCTTCTCCTCCTCTGTCCTCTCTCTCCAGGCACCCCAGCTGCTTTGATGATGGTGGAGATGGTGGTGGTGGTCCAGCGTTCTCCTCCTCTGCCTGGTCAGGGGACCACCACTTTAGTCTACTCTCCAAAGTCTGGCTGCTCCCTCTGCTCGTGCTTGCAGCTACACAGCCAGCAATGCTGTGCAAACTGAACAGAGGGTAACTTAAGACTGAAATACAGAAGCCTGCTATGGCTTTATATACAGGGGTGGTCACTGCCGGTACTGCAGTATAGAATCAGTTCTTCTCTTAAAGGTACATACACAACATGCCTGTTAACAGGTAGTTAACAGGCAGAAAAAAGGATTAGTGCCATTTTACCTTCTCAGGTGAAGTCTTCCCGACCTCGGAGAACCCCGTCAGGTTGGAAGAGATGTGAAGGAGGTCTGCGGGGGTTGGAGGGACCTGAAAGTAAGATGTAGAGGTGAGTGATGGGTGCAAGTGTGGAGTGGTAAGTATGTAAGGTGAGTGCTAAATGCTAAAAAAGTTCACTTACCTTATTTTCTGCTTGCAGCCTTCATCCACCCTGGATCGGGAGACCTGACATCTTCCTTGTCGATTTCACAGACTGGCTGTTGGATTCTCTGACCCAATAGCCATCTGAAATCTACAAAGTTGAAAGGTTTGATGAGTCCTGAACACAAGGACTCATCAAACTACAGAGAATGTCAGTGTTTGACAACTTCACAGATCTGTCAAATGCTGACATTTCTTCTTTCAAGAAGTCTTGACAGATAGCACGTCAGACGTTGATGTGCTCTGTCAGTGACTTCTCCCCTAATTGGTCTGCTGAGCCTACAGGGCGGGCTTAACAAGGTCAATCAGGGGAAAATCACGCTGGTTGGCCAGAAGATGATGGAGGCGGGACATTGACCCGACAAGCATTAGTCCCGCCTCCAACTCGTCTCCATTGAGAAAATCCAGCCCCTTGTTTGCAATTGGCAACATGTTCATCACTTTCCCTGTGGAATGGAGGCATTCACTTGACAGGGCACAGACATCTTCCTGATGACTGGGGTTTCCTAGAGTTCAGAGCAATGTAGACGTACTGAAAAGACCAGTGAGTCAACCTGCAACCTCTTGATAAACAAGATGCACTGCTTTTTTCTGAGGAGGGTGTTTTGGAGTGCCAACCAGAGCATCTGTCCTCACACCCAACCTCACATGGCAGCACGCCTGCTTTGCCAAGCATAAAACTGAGGGTTGGGTGAAGTGTCACTTCATCAGTTGCCCCAATCTCCATTTTGTGCTTCCATATTAGTTTTCCTTCGACATTATTTTTTCTGGCACTTCTTTCCTCCCCAACCTCCTTCCCTAATGTTTTAGCAAAGGCTAACAAATAGTTAAAACCCACTTTGAACCTTTATGAAGGCTGACACAATATTTGTTCCCATACGCAGCCACATACATTTATGTGGGAATACCCCCTTAAATCTGAGCTACAAGACAGATTTTCTGCATGTCTCACTGTGCTGGAAGCTTATACTAATTATTCAAATCACCTGCCCCACGGAATTGCATGCAGTCAGCTCAATACGCTGTGGGCTAACATTGCCCTAGCAGCCAACTATTCCCAGCACAAATGTCATATCACCAATTATAGCCCAGCCAGTTTCATAGGTACTTTGATGATGTTATATTACAACTGTGTTTAACATTTGCAAATGAGCAAAAAAAGAGCCAGCCAGCAATGTAAATGGGAAATTCCAATCAATTCAACTTTGCACTTTGGACTGTTGAGTCAAGATTAATTCATCAGAGCTCAACAATATTCGACAAAACAAAAGATTGAACAAAATGATTGTTGGTTAACCATGACTTTGGGCTTTTGGACACATGCTGCTCTCTTTTCAACTCCAAGCCTATCTTGTCTGTGTTTCCTTTTTAGTGATGTATTGCTTATCACCCTTCAAATTGGATGTGAAAACTTGTTTCCTTCCAGCGGTTGCTGGTGATCCACTTCCTCCTCCCTTTCCTTATAGTGAAAGGTTGTCATTGTTTTACATTAAGTTCCTGACATCCTTTTCTATTTCAAGTTCCTAGGGTAAGATTCTAAAGGCAGCTGCGGTCACCATTTTGCTCTTAATTAATCCCAGTCATTAGCAATTGCCATTTTCCTCTGACCAGGCTCTGTAAATTCTGAATAGTTCATTTCAATATGTATCAGTCTCTTCTTGCACTTGTCTTTGAAAGAACTGAGAGCTATTTCTAATATAATTCATTTTTGATCCCTGCAACACACTGGGTGCAGGTAAACATGATGGATCAAGTCTATGATCATACAGGTTAAGCTGATGATATTAAGAATCTTAAATATGTTTTACTTAATCAATTTGTTTGTAGGATTTTTTTGCCTTATAATGAATATTCTATATAAATAGATTCATGCGCTCCTTTATTCACAAGTGTTCTTAAATTATGTGATGATTGGTACTGGGAAATTTAAACAACTTTTCTGTCACATTACGAGCATCTTCCTTGTCTATATTGCCAACTTCGGAATCACACACGCACCAGATTGGCTCAGATTTCATATTCATAAAACAGCAACAAGTCATAACTGAAGAGGCAAAGATGTCTTAAGTAGCAAGCAGAAATGAAAACCACCAATGATGAAGTTCAAAAAGCTACATAATAAAAATGGGCTGTCAGCAACAGCTACCAATAAAAAAGAGAAGGCGAATCAATCAAATTGATTAAAGCAATTTTTGAAAATTACTTTGGCCGCCATCTTGGACTCACATGCTACTGGAGATGGAAATATGTGGAACGAGTTAAATGATATCAAGGGGAAGAAACTAATGATTAGAATTTGTTATAGGGCATCAGGCCAAGAAGAGACATTTAATGCCCCAGAAATTCGGGTCTCCATGGGTGAGTACGCAGGGGGTACTCATCCGTAGGCCCAATGGAAGTGCCGGTTTTGTGCATGCACTGCGTATGTACAGGAAACCAGAACTTCTGTTCCCTTAAAGGAAAGGGTTCAGAGGTCGAACGTGTACGCCGGAGGGGCAGCGCGTGCGCATCGAACTTACGTTTTTTTTGCAGGTTTCTCCGGGAGGGTAAGTCTCCAGGAGTTACACTTTTAAAAAGCATTAACTAAAATTAAAACATTTTTTCCACAAGTTTATTATTTTTAAATACTTTAAAGAAAGGTAAGTTTATTTTTAGCCCCGTTAGAAAATGTAATTAATTTTTTCAAAGATTTAAATTATTGTTTAAGATAGTTATTTATGTAATTTATAGTTATTTTAAAAATGTGATTTAAAAAAAAAATTATTTGAAGTTTTAGTGATGTTTTGGGGCTTATAGTATTTATAGTTTTGACAGCTCTTCCTGTCAATTTTATGAATGGGCATTTCCCTGCTACCATTGGCTCTTCATGGCCCACATGATCCCAGGGGATGCATCGAAGTAACTGCGCCCCTGGGATACGCAAGCACTGTGCGCCGGCAGTTGGAGGAGGCCCAGGATCAGAATCCCACATGGGCCCACAGCCCAATGGCCGGCGCGCTAGATAAGTGCAGGTCGGAGGCTTGCACCTGCAGGAAGCCTCCGACCCAAATTTCTGGGCCAATATTGAGGTGGATTTTCAGCTTGCTGGTTGGACATTAAACTGGCGTTGCTGATCGGCCATCCATTATAGAAACTGCCCGATTTTCGTTTCCATTGGGCAGTTTCTGCAACACCATTATATCTTTATATCCAAATTAGGTTATGTAGTGGATTGAACAATAATGAAATTGGGAGGATTATATTAGGAGTGACAGAGAAAATATAGCGATGATTTTCCTGAATTTACCTAAGAGCACTGCAGCAGAATTTCCTGTATGACTTTCCAGGTGGTTGAACCTGATTGCACTGGGGGAGGGTACAGTAATGTAAATTGCATACAAATGATTGTCAGAGGCTTTGCATTTAGGTTTCTTGCTCTGGCACCAGAAGCAATTAAAAAATTTAAAATATTATTGTGTTGCCCTCATCAGGTGTTTTTTTAATTATTCATTGGTGCAGTTCTGACAGTGTCTAACTGCAAAGCAACATAAATGGTATATATCTGGTGGGACGGGGTTGCCGGTTCCTCGCCGAATGTGACATTTTTTAATATGTAATTTGAATCGTTAATCATATGTGTTGTGAAAGTGGTCATTATTGATTAAAATCTGCCCATTTACACCTTATTAAAATCCAAGTAGTATATCACAAAGATCACTGGGATTATGGACTGTGTGAAACTGAAGACTAAAAGCCCCTGGTTACCGTGTTGCTCGTACAACCCAATGGGAAGGGTGGAGTCACTATCCCATCTAATGAACTAACCAGGCAGATATAAAAGCAGTAATACTGTTAGATCCGTGTATCTTGATGTTGTGTCCTTCAATAACTAGACATGAGACTGCAGGGAACAATCAACAGGTGTTTACTGGATGAGGGTTACTCTAAAACTAAACGTACAGATCCCTACTCAGGTTATATATACAGGTGTGGTCACTGCCGGTACTACAGCATACAGGAGCTGTAAAAAGTAGTTCTCCCCTTAAAGGTACATACACTACAAATACAATAGCAAAATACTGCGGATGCTGGAAATCTGAAATAACAACAGAAAATGCTGGAAACACTCACCAGGCCAGGCAGCATCCGTGGAGAGAGAAACAGAGTTAACTTTTCATTTCTGTGACCCTTCATCAGAACTGGAAAAAGTTAAAGAAGTAACAGGTTATAAGCAGGTGCAGAGGTAGGGAAAGGGGGGGAGGGGAGGAACGAACTAAAGGGACAGTCTGTGCTATGCTAGGATTGAAGGCAGGAGAGATTAAATGTTGCAAATGGGGATGGCAGATTCATCAACAGCTGCCGCCTGAAAAAATGGGGGGGGGGGGGCGGGGGGGTTATAGTCTGAAATTGTTGAACTCAATGTTGAGTCCAGAAGGCTGTAAAGTGCCTAATCGAAAGATGAGGTGCTGTTCCTCGAGCTTATGTTGAGCTTCATTGGAACAGTGTACAAGGCCGAGGACAGAGAGGTCAGAGTGGGAGTGGAGCAGAGAATTAAAGTGACAAGCGACCGGAAGCTCGGGGTCACCCTTACGGACTGAACAGAGATGTTCCGCAAAGCAGTCACCCAATCTGCGTTTGGTCTCCCCAATGTAGAGGAGACCGCATTGTGAGCAGTGAATACCGAATACTGAATTGTAAGAAGTACAAGTAAATCGCTGTTTCACCTGGAAGGGATGTTTGGGGCCCTGGACAGCGGGACGGGAGGAGGTAAAAAGGCAGGTGTTGCATCTCCTGCGCTTGCACGAGAAGGTGCCGTGGGGAGGGGAGAGGCTATTGGGGGTGATTGAGGAGTGGACCAGGGTGTTGCAGAGGGAGCGGTCCCTTCGGAATGGGGAAGATGTGTTTGGTGGTAGGATCACGTTGGAGGATGATCCGTTGAATGTGAAGGCTGGTGGGGTGAAAGATGAGGACAAGGGGAACCCTATCGTGGTTCTGGGAGGGAGGGGAAGGGGTGAGAGCAGAAGTGCGGGAAATAGAACGGACACAGCCAAGGGCCGTGTCAACCATGGTAGAGGGAATCCTTGGTTGAGGAAAAAGGAAGACATATTGGAAACACTGGTATGGAAGGTGACATCGTCAGAACAGATGTGGCGAACTTGGAGAAACTGGGAGAATGGAATAGAGTCCTTACAGGAAGCGGGGTGGGAGGAAGTGTAGTCCAGGTAGCTATGGGAGTCAGTGGGCTTATAGTGGATGTTTGTCGATAGCTTATCACCAGAAATGGAGACAGAGAAGTCAAGGAAAGGAAGAGAAGAGTCGGAGATGGACCATGTGAAGGTGAGGGAAGGGTGGAAATTGGAAGCAAAGTGAATGAAAGATATAAAAGCAGTCCTTAAGGTGAATCAGCTCTCTATAAGTTGAATCTCTGCTTATTTCTACCCATCGGTTCAACCTTCAAACATCAACTTAAACACATCTGGGCCGAGTAGCATCACATCACAGTGGGTTATTACTTTTGTCATTGGCTCTGCTGTTCCTGATCCACTGCTATCCTCGCTGCGATGTATTCTAATTATTTTTCCAGCAAATTGTGGCGGGAATTCACCACTGGAGGATCAGGGAGCACAACGGTCTAACATGACGTTCATCACTAATATCACCAATATCGCCATTGCAGCGAATTCTGATGGTCTCACTGGGTAAGAGAGGGCAGTATAGACCCAGAGGTTCCTGGAAACTTAAGTCATTGGAATGACGCATTTACAGCATTGGGTTCGTTTTACATTGTAACAGTCCCAGGAATTTAAGATGCAAATGAGTTATGCCATTATTTACAACGCGCCATAAATTCCTGGGACATTTCCAACAATACTTTTGCTGAAATTATGCAAAATTGATTATTGTAGGTCTGCCACCCAGTTAAGTCAATGCCAATCACAAATTTCCCGTATTTATATCAGTTTTCTTGTCACAGCCACTTAGACTAAAAAACAATAACACAGGTGAATGTATTTAAATTCATGAGTTCAAAATAATGATTAAAAATAAAATCTCTGCTCTTTCGTGCTATTTTTAATTCTTAGCTAAAACCCATCAAACCACTTTTTCTTTGTTATTATGTGTTAGGTTTAGTGTATATTGTGTGCATGGTGTACGGCACTGAAGTGCCTGCACATGCCAGTGATTAAAGTGATAGTGAGGGGGAGAATTTGTTTAGACCCATTTTCGGGTCTGAAATGGTTGACGCGCTCGCAGTATGCACTGGAAGCTAGAAGCCCAAGCTTGTTGAAAACTGGACCTTGGACCTCATCTGAATGATTCCAGGGAGCTGTGGGCAACTGTCGGGTCTCCTGTGGCTGTTCACTGGTTTACTTGGTACCAATTTGGGCCAGCTGTGCATTGCGGGAGGTGCTGCCTTTCAGATGAGGCCCTGTCTGAAATCTCAGGTGGACATTTAAAGTTGCTCGTCACTATTCAAAGAAGAGCTGGGGAGATCTCCTGGTGTCCTGGCCAATATTTAGCGCTCAACCAACACCTGAACAGATGATCTAGTAATTTATTCATTGCTGTTAGTGGGAACATGCTGTGCACAAACTGGCTGCGCATTTCTCTGCATTACAACAGTGACTACACTTCAAAAGTACTTCTTTGGCTGTGAAGCGCTCTATGAAATGTAAGCTCCTTCTTTCTTATCTAACACAGTCACTTATAAACCTGGTTGTCAAAATTAAATGGTAAGTTCAGTGCTATTCTGGTGCAAGCTCCTGGAAATTGTGAGGACATCCAAATTACATCATCAGGGGCTTATTTAAATGCTGCAAGTGGGAAATTGACAGGTGCTACTTGCTGGACCAGGAAATTAAGTGGGGCAATAAATTATGTCAATTTATTGGGCATAATTGATCGTAAATCTCCTATACTGAGTTGATTAAAATACAAGGCAGAGGTCTCTAGGGGGGATTTTCTAGTCACTAAAGGCTGTGTCACAGGAGTGGAATGATTGCTGGGGGACCAAAAAGTTTGTGGCATTTCAGTGCTTGACAACAATTTTCCAGCACGACTTTAGACCAGCCTAAAGTGGTCTTGCCAAAAAGGAGCCGTAGCTTCAGTTAACTATTAAAGCACATTTAAATAAAGCTAGCTTGATTTTCCATTTGCTAGGTTAAGATTGGGCTGGACACTTACTTTGCACAGGAATGGGCATAAGGGAAGCTTCTTGACTGACAGTGCTCTTAAAGGGCTGGATTTTCATTCAGGTGCGGGTTGCTGTCGTGTAATCCACATTTCATGTTATCCACACGAATCTAATTCGATGTGGGAGATTGATGCAATTTCAACTTAATTGCCCAATTGAGTTCCAGTGTGTGGGAACCCATGGCAAATGAGTATTTCCAGTCAGAAAGTCGCAAAATATGATGTCATTATTGCTGCTTCATTTAAGGTCTGCAACAAGCCTTGCTTCTTCTGCAGGCTGCCAACCTTTTGGCATTTACTGGTGGAGGAACCTGGAGTCACAATGGCCAGCGACAGACCTAGGGCTGCTCCCAGGTTCGACGACGTTGCCCTGCAGGCTTTAGTGGAGGGAGCAAGAGCTCACAAGGAGGTGCTCTTCCCTTCATCAGGGAGGAAGAAGCCTCCCCAGCAGACAAAGGCTGTGTGGCAGCAAATGGCAGAGGAGGTCAACTCCTTATCGTCTACCCGCAGTGCAGGAAGAGATTTCATGACCTTCAGCGCACTGGAAAAGTGAGTATGAATTTCCCATCACTCTCAATCTGATCCCCATTGTCTTTGCTCACCAGCACTCAGCTTTAGCAATCTCTTCCTCCACATCCCACTTGACACTGACATCCATGCACCCTTACCCATTCCATCTCTCTCTATGCTCACCTTCACCTAACTATTTGACTATGCAGCCCTCACACTCCCTAGCACTCTGATGCTATGAAAACAACTGACAACACACAGGGAGGGCCCTTGGTCTTGCCACCTCACTCCATCTTTGTATCCTTCTAAGCATCTATACTAAGGATTCTCTGCACTCACTCCTTCATTCTCACTCAACCTCCACTTGTCTCCTTAATTGCAGGAAAAGAGAGCTCACAATAAAAGAGAATGAGTGAGGACAGGAGGAGGGCCACCCTCAGTAGCCCACCTCACCCCCTGGGAGGAGGCGGTCCTGGAGATCGCAGGAGTGGAGGCCGACGCGCATGTGGGGGATGGACAGACGGGTGCATCACACCAAGCTGGTGACAGAATAGTTTTCCATCTCTCTCATTGACATTGCATGAGTCGCTGATAATGTTTTGGAAGCTCTAACAGATGGACTAATGATCATCTGCAATATGCAATGCACATGTAACCTTGGCATCACATCTCTGACTCTTTCCTTTACACCCCCACAGGACCATCGCAAGCACCTGTCCCCACTAGCCAGGAGGAACAGGCTGAGCCTTCAGATTCCTCAGAGGAAGCTGCAATCTCTGAGGGCGCAGCGTCAGCAGAATTCAGTGCACCCAGCACCAGCGCAGACACTCGCACCTCGGTGGGACCTTTGGGACATAGAGTGGTGTTGTCACCTGGTGTATCACAGCTCACAAGTGAGCATCAGCAGATTGTAGAGACAGGGACAGCAGTGGAGAGTCCTAGTCGGAGGGCGCAGGACTCTGCCAGCTCAGCCCAGCTGTGTAATGTATATACCTTTAAGGGGGAAACTATCTTTTACAGCTCATGTATACTGCAGTACCGGCAGTGACCACACCTGTATATAGCACTGAGTAGTAATCTGTACAGATCAGTTCCAGTGTGAGCCACGTTGAGTAAACACCTGTTGTACCGTTCTCCTGCAGTCTGTGTCTTATTATACACAGACACAACATTGGCAACAAGGCAAGTTCGAACCTACCTGCAACTCTGCATCACCTCCCGGGGATTCATTCCTGGAGATCAGTGGATTGGAGGTCAAGGCCAGAGACTCGGGCGTCGACCACGGGCAACCGCCCAGTCATCCAGCAGAGACTCGAGAATTGCGGGGGAGGCTGTCGAGAGCCAGGCTTGGCTTTCCAGTCGAGGTGGTCCAGCGAAACGGGCTGGCAACAGGTAGTGCGCAGACCCTTCCCGGACAGCGGCGGGCCAGAGCCCGACCGAGCGGCACAGCAAAGGGCCGAGCAGCGTCGACGGGGGAGAGAGAGAGAGGGCAGAGCACACAGGGCGCAGCCGGTGTTCAGGGGCCGAGCAGCGTCGAAGAGAGGGAGAGAGAGACGCGCAGAAACCCGCAAGGCGCCGCCATTGCCACGAGGACCGCCGAGAGCGGCATTGGCAGCAGCGCAGGAGAAGCGCGCGAAATCTACAGGGCGCCGCCATTGCCATGCGAACCGCCGGGAGCGGCGTTGGCAGCAGCGGGGGAGGAAGGAAAGCGCGGGAGATGCCATTTTGAGCCATTGGGAGATGCCATTTTAAACCACACCCAAAATGCCGAAGAGTGGCAGTATCACCGCATTTGACAATGAAGTCGAAGATTGGACTACATATGTCGAACGAATAGAGGTATACTGCAAGGCAAATGAGGTGTCAGATGACAAGAACGCGTCGGTATTGTTAAATTTAATGGGTGCAAAGGCGTATGGTTTATTACGAAATCTAGTAACCCCAACGAAGCCAATGGAAAAGAGTTTTGAAGACATAGTAACGATACTACAGGAACATTTAAACCCCACACTGCTGCTGATAGCAGAAAGATTCAAGTTTCACAAACGGAACCAGCATAAGGATGAAAGCAATGCTGATTATTTAACAGAACTGCGCAAACTATCGAAACACTGCCAGTTTGGAGCGGGACTGGCAGATCCCTTAAGGGGCAAGTTTGTGTGTGGGCTTCAAAGTGAAGGAACCCAGAAACGGCTTTTATCTGAAAAGGACCTTACGCTGGAAAAGGCTTTCAGCATTGCGGTATCATATGAAGCAGCAGCACGGGGCGCTGCAGAGATACAACAGAGACCGCAAGAATATGGCACAAACGAAATGTCATATGGAACAGAGAAGTGCTATCGCTGTGGCAGAACAACACATGACCAGAATGATTGCTGGTTCAAAGACAAAGTGTGCAGACAGTGTGGAAAGGTAGGACACATAGCACGAGTCTGCCGGTCGGGAAAGAAAACCAGCAATAAGAAACCTACCAAAGAAAAGTACAAGAAGGTACATAAGATGACGGAGAATAGTTCAGACGAACAAAAGAGTGATAACGACTCCGAAAGCAGGGAACTGAGTTGTCTGAAACTACATAAAGTGATCACAACGGAGGATCACCGAACCATTTGGGTCACTCTCAAGATAGCAGGAGTCCAGGTAAAGATGGAATTGGACACAGGATCAGCCCTAACAGTCATAAACCGATGGGACTACGAGCGGCTATTCTCACACATACCCTTGAGAGACACAAAAATTATTTTGAAGACGTACACGGGGCAAAAAGTCTACCCCAAAGGAAAAATAAGGGTGACCGTTATATATAACGGTAAGGAAACACCAAAACTAGACCTGTATGTATTGCAAGATGGAGGACCACCATTACTGGGACGTGAATGGATCCGGAAAATACAACTGGATTGGCATTCCATACAGGCACTGACTGTGGCTGATAAAATGGATGACAACGTCACACCTGGGCGACTGTCAAAGATCCTAACTGACGCAAAAGAAGTGTTCCAGCAAGGACTCCGAACACTAAAAGGCATGACAGCGACGATTAAAATTGAAGAAAACGCAAGCCCAAAATTTTTTAAGGCCAGACCGGTACCTTATGCGATCCGCCCAGCCGTCGAAGCAGAGCTGGAGAGTCTGGAATGTTCAGGTGTACTGTCCAAGGTAGACTGGAGCGAGTGGGCTACACTCATCGTCCCTGTGATGAAAAAGTCGTTGAGCAGCACGCCTGGGCAACCAAGGAAGGTTCGCATCTGTGGGGACTTTAAGGTAACAGTGAACCCGGTCCTTCACACCGTACAATATCCACTTCCGCGGATTGAAGATATTTTCGCCTCTCTATCTGGAGGGAAACGCTTCACTAAGATTGATCTGGCCCAGGCGTATCTGCAAATGGAGGTAGAAGAAGCATCAAAAAAATACCTCACAATCAACACCCATAAAGGTCTCTACCAATACAACGGGCTGGTATTCGGGGTAGCATCAGCTCCGGCTATTTGGCAGAGGGTAATGGAACAAGTACTGCAAGGGATCCCAGGGACCCAGTGTTATTTGGACGACATCCTGGTCACGGGTGAAAATGACAGTGATCACCTTGCCAACCTGGAACAGGTGCTCACTAGATTGCAGGAATATGGGCTCCGAGCTAACCGCCCCAAATGCGAGTTTTTTAGAAAACAGATCTCGTATTGTGGCCACGTTATCGATAAAGAGGGGTTACATAAATCCCCAGAGAAGATTGAGGCAGTAGTCAAGGCTCCAGCCCCGGAAAATGTGTCACAACTGAGGTCGTTCCTCGGGCTGGTAAACTACTACCATAAGTTCTTGCCAAATTTGTCTACAATACTATACCCACCGAACACCCTACTGCAAACTGGGGTGCCATGGAAGTGGAGTGACGAATGTAGACGAGCTTTCCAGAAGAGCAAAACACTAATCACATCGAAAGAGGTATTGGCCCATTACAACCCAGCATTACCAATTCGGTTGGCATGTGATGCGTCACCCTACGGCATTGGAGCGGTGCTGTCGCACAAATTCTCAGACGGCTCAGAGAGGCCAATAGCCTTTGCGTCACAATCACTAACCTCAGCCGAGCGTAACTATGCCCAGATTGACAGGGAGGCCCTCAGCCTAGTGTGGGGAGTGAAAAAGTTCAATCACTATCTGCACGGGCAGAGATTCACCTTGCTGACTGATCACCAGCCTCTTGTCTCCATTTTTAATCCGAAGAAGGGCGTTCCGGTGATGACTGCGCAACAACTACAAAGATGGTGACTTTCTCTAGGGGCGCACCACTATGAGATTGAATATAAGGGCACGAAACAGCATGGAAATGCTGATGAGCTATCACGCCTGCCACTGCCTACTGCGGAGGAAGCACCAGCAGTGGATCCTGTTGAAATATTGCATTCGACTATATTTGAATACCTACCGGTAACTAACGCTTGTATCGAAAAGGAAACCCGAAATGACCCGACACTGTCTCGGGTATATGATTTGACGGTGAAGGGATGGCCAGCACATGGCGACTCACTGTTGCCAGCATTCTCGACAAGGAGAGAACAGCTGTCAGTGTGCCGGGGGACCTTGATGTGTGGATCCCGAGTGGTAATTCCACCCAAGTTAAGGGATAGACTGCTCAATGAGCTTCATGAGGGTCATCTGGGAGGGGTAAAAATGAAAAGCCTAGCCAGGGCTTATGTGTGGTGGCCGGGAATCGATAAACAAATCGAGGACCTGACCAAGAGTTGCTCAGGATGCCAGAAAGTCCAAAATGCACCACCACAGGCCCCTCTACACCCATGGGAGTGGCCCTCATCTCCATGGCAATGGGTGCATATTGATTTTGCTGGTCCGTTCATGGACTCAATGTTTTTATAGCCGTGGATGCGCACTCGAAATGGCCTGAGGTTATCAAAATGTCCTCCACCACCACGGAGAAAACTATTGCAGTCGTACGGACCATTTTTGCCAGGACTGGCTTGCCAGAACAGATTTGCTCCGACAACGGACCACAGTTTGTGTCCGAAGATTTCCGGAGGTTCTTGAAAAAGAACGGGGTAAGGCATTGCACATCCGCCCCGTATCATCCAGCCACAAATGAATTGGCTGAGAGGTTCGTACAAACCTTTAAGAAGGCAATAAAGGCTATGTACAATGACAACATTCCGCTGCAGCACAAGGTGGACAATTTTCCTGACACATGCAGTCACCAACCAGGCCCCAGCCATGATGTTCTTTAACCGAAGGTTAAGATCTCGCCTGGATTTGCTCAGACCAAACGTACGAAGAGATGTTCAGAGTAAGCAATTCCAGCACATCCATGAGAAGCCAACAGGGAGCTTCAATGTAGGGCAACCAGTCTTGGCCCGCGACTACCGAACAGAAAAATGGCAGCCAGGAACGATATGCACACGGCAGGGCCCACTAATGTACACAGTGGACGTTGGGGAGAGCATCGTGAGACGCCATGCTGACCAGATCCTAGAATCACAGGAACAAGTCAACCTCATGCCTCGCCCATACGTACCTGATGATGAACCCGACGTACAGGTTGCATCTACCCCAGAAACAGTAGCATCGGAAGCTGATGAACCAACCGACGACAGGGGGCCAGAATCGCCTCCGCACCAAGAGCAAGACACTCAGGAAAGGCGCTATCCAGAAAGGATCAGGAAGCCTCCCCAAAGACTGAATATATAAATAGACTATTTTCAGCTAATGTTGCATTTTAAAAGTGTTAATTGTAATTAGTTTGATATTTAATTGTTAAATGAGTGTTATGGTACTGTTAATCTAAAAGGGGAGGAATTGTAATGTATATACCTTTAAGGGGGGAACTATCTTTTACAGCTCATGTATACTGCAGTACCGGCAGTGACCACACCTGTATATAGCACTGAGTAGTAATCTGTACAGATCAGTTCCAGTGTGAGCCACGTTGAGTAAACACCTGTTGTACCGTTATTGTAATGTATATACCTTTAAGGGGGGAACTATCTTTTACACTCATGTATACTGCAATACCGGCAGTGACCACACCTGTATATAGCACTGAGTAGCAATCTGTACAGTTCAGTTCCAGTGTGAGCCATGTTGAGTAAACACCTGTTGTACCGTTCTCCTGCAGTCTGTGTCTTATTATACACGGACACAACAAGCTGCATGTCGACCCTCTGCCTCTGGGTCCATCCACAGTATCAGCGGTGATGGCACTCCAGGAAAAGATTCAGGAGTCTCTGGCAGGTTTTGTCTCCAGGGTCGCTGCGAGTGTGGAGTGAATGGAGGAGTCCATAGCGAACATGAGCAGAGCCTATGTGGAGTCATTGGTGCATGAACACATCCCCACAGAAAGGATGGCAACCTCCGTGGAAAGGATGGCTACACTAGAGGAGAGGATGGCTATGGCCATGGAGGAGCTAAGTCGCCAGAGTGTTGAAAACACGGTGTGTGTTCAGAATAGACTGACATCTCTGGAGGAGCGATGGTCAGCTATTGAACAGAGAACCCAGACCTTCATGGCAGTCCCTCTGAGTAGGACTGCCAGTGCAGACACGGGTCCCCATGGCCCCCCTGATGTGCAGCAAGGTGCTCTCAAGCCACTTGCAAGCGCTGAGGGGGACCTGACTCATAAGAGGGAAGTTGGTGGTAGACATCAAGGAAGTGGGGGCTCCTCTCCAAGCGCTCACACTTCCATGTCACTGCAGAGCCCTCGGTCAGAGCCCCACCGCAGTACACACCCAAGTGAAATAGGCATCGCAACCCCTGCACAGCCACAGGAGCAGCAGACAGCTGATGAGCCCTTACAGGTTCACCACCCCAGAGGATGCCCGCCAAAGGTGTCAAGACAGGAGCAGCAATAAAGTGAGCAAGGGGCCTCCACATCTGCTGAAGCCACAGGGGAAGCACCACGTAGCAGCACGCGTAAGAGAAAGATACTGCACAAATAGTCACAAAGGTAGTCACTTGGGTGAAATTTGATGTTTTATGTGTAAAAGCCATCATATGATCATGTACATAATAAATCTGATGGCTACTGCTGTAGTTGTGGCGTGTGTCATTTCGCAAATGGGACTTCCACATTGATGGCTTAGGATTACTTGCAGTTGTCAGTATGGTGGTCAGATTGCTAGGAATCAGCTGGTTCGTGACCATTGTCGGTGCTCAGGTAAGAAGAGGTGAGGCAAAAGTGCTTGAGTGGCTAGGCTAAGCAAATCTGGCCAAGATGAGTGTGTTCCTTGCATCCCGGGCAGCTATGTTCTCGTGTACTGCTGCCGCTGGTTGATGGGCCTCTGCAGGATGTTCATTTTCACTCTCCTCCTCCTCCTCCTCCTCCTCCTCATCTGAGGAGGATATGTGAGGAGCCACTTGGTCCTTAGGAATCTGCAAGCCACGACGCTGTGCCATGTTGTGAAGTGCACAGCAAACCACAATGATTCTGGAGACCCTGGCTGCTGAGTACTGCAGGGCTCCACCTGATCTATCCAGGCATCTGAAGTGCATCTTCAGCAAACCTATGGTTTGCTTGATTATGGCTCTGGTGGACATGTGGCTGGAGTTGTAGCGCTCCTCAGCTTCGTTAGATGGTCTCCTCAACAGCATCATTAGCCATTTCCTCAGGGGATAGCCCTTGTCTCCAAGTAGCCATCCGTTAAGTTGGTCTGGCGGACTGAATAGCGGAGGCACACTAGACTGGTGCAGTATGAAGGAGTCATGGCAACTGCCAGGGTACTTGGCACAAACATGCAAAATTTCCTTCTTGTGGTCACACACCAGCTGAATGTTAAGGGAGTGGAAGCCCCTGTGATTGACAAAAATACCTGGATTGCGATGGGGTGCCTTAAGGGCCACATGTGTGCAGTCAATGACGCCCTGCACCTAATCCAACCGCATGCGCCGTGACACTTGCTCGATCCTTGGTGAAATGGATGTGATTGTGCGCGAGGGCAAAGAGGTTATGGGTTACCTGCGTGATGCAAGTGTGTGCGGCCGCCTGGGGGATGCTGCTGATGTCTGCTGCTGATCCCTGGAATGAGTCTGAGGCAAAAAAGTTGAGTGCGGTAGTGACTTTGACGGCCACTGGTAAGGGTTGTCCACCTGGTCCTCTGGGCTGCAGGTCTTGTTGCAGCATTGCGCAGATGTCACCCACTACCTCTCGCGAAAGTCGGAGCTGCCTTTGGCACTGCTGCTCAGACATGTTGAGATAGCTGACCCTGTGTCTGCAGACCCTGTTTGGGGGGTATCTCCTGCGCCAATGGGCTTCCAAGCACAGGCCCTTTCTGGCCTGTGCATCTTCAGGTGGGTGAGCAGCAGCCTGGCGCTCCTGTTGTTGCTGCTGCTGTTGGGGCGGCTGCTGTTGTTGCTGCTGTTGTTCGGCCTCATCTAATATCCAGAAGGGAAGGAAATAAATGGCTCCCATTCTTCTGGTAAATGCCTCAGTTGAGGAAGCGCTCAGTGAAGGTGGCAAGAGGGGTTTCCCAGGAGGTCACACTGGAGATGGGTGTCAGGCTCCAAACTTCCACAGCGGTGGTTATGCCTTCCAAAAGTTCCCCCAGACCTGAGACTACAAAGTCCTGCCACCTGCAAATGATGGCTGATCAAATCTCCTCTTTAATGGTTGACCTGCAGCTGATAGTCAGCAAGCCAGGTTTCACTGTCGTTTTTCCCACCAGGCATGTTTCACGTGGGAAAAGGGTTAAAATCGCAATGACCATTCAAAATGGCATTATAGAGGCAATTTAGAGCTTGTTAATGGCCTTAATGGCCTATCCCGCCTGTTGGAGGCAGGACGGAGTCGGGACCATTAGACACGAATTTTTGAAAATTGCGTGCAGGCGGGATGAAGTCGGGGTCGGGCCCGCCCGCCAGTTTTGCAATTTTAACCAATCCTGCCTCCACGGCCCAATGAAAATCCTGCCCATAGAGTCTAAAGGCTTTTTACTTTTTTACATAGCAGTTTTACAGTTCATTTTTACTACTCGTTTCTGTTATTACGATTTTTTGGCATTTCTATTAAATATTTATGGAATAAATTTTTTGTGTTTTCTCTTAATGGCCCTGAAAATATGCAGCCATTCCGGAGTACTCTCCTAGTAACCTTGGCAGGGGGACGTCAGAATGGCCAGAACCTGGATATGCTGGGTCCCACTTAGAGGCAAAGTTTCCTCAATGGCCTATTGAGGGGGAGCCTCTGCCTGCTGAAAGCAGAGCCATTGTTGTAAGTCAGCGGGAGGGGGGAACAGGGCAGGGACACCCTGAATGTTGGTGTTCTCATACCTAGCCCCTTCAGTGGGACCCAGCGATGGTCAGTGGACGTATGCCTGCCCAGACCATGTGTACATCCACAACCGGAGCAGAATTGGGGCCCACTTGGTGGTCCAAGCTGGGATCTCTGGTACTTCCGGGTGGAGCCCAAGAACCTCCCACTGCAACAGGCACCTACACTAGACTTTGCAGCTCTATGTTATATGGTGGCCACCTGAAATTCAACTCCTAGTAGTTTGGCTGCCAGCCATTTGAAGGCTATTTATGGAATTTCTCCTGAGCACAGAAAGTTTGCCAGGGTCAGGAGCAGAGGTTCCTAGTGGGCACAGTCCTGGTTTCAGTGCGGCATAGCTGGTCTGCATTTTTTGGGACCGTGATGTTTACGTGGAGCTTAAAATATTGAAATATTGGCTGCTAAATCACCATACTGGTGACTGTTATTGAAGCATCTCAAGACTTTAGCAAAAAAGCAAAAGCTTAAAAAAAGGAGGGGCGATAAAACAAAAGCTCTTACAAAGAAACTTGCACAGGAACTCCAGGAGCAATAAGGTATCTTGTACAGCATTGGTGTTGCATTGAAGTGGCACTGAAGCTGGTGTATAAACAGAGATTGACAACCAGCAATCCCAGAGCAGGTCATACTGGTATAGTCAAAGTGAAACCGTCAGGTGCTGTTGGTCTTGCACTTCAATTGCTGATCCCAGTAAACGCGGTCTTCTGTTTCTTACTCAGAGCTCTAAGTTCTCATCCACTGCAATGTTTCCAGCTGTTAGTCAATTTCTCGGCCCTATGTCACTTTAAAGAATATAAAGGTTTTGCTTTAGGTGCATGTACTCCAAGTGTCCTGATGTCATCATGCATACATCATAACATTGAAATATGTACAGTTTTCAAACTGATTTCAAACTGGAAGTCAAAATCATGCTTTGGGAGAGCCAGTGTACATTGGACTTCAGTGAAGAGTCTCACAGTGGTTGCTAGGTCAAGTTAAAATTAATGGTGGTGGTATTATTTCATGGTTGAAGTGGGAAAGAAAACATGTTAGAAAGAAATGAGAAGTCAGGGCTTCTTTCACTAGAGTTGAGAATGCTAAGGAGTGACCAATGCAGGTTAAGGAATGCCCAAAGCATGTCATAGAAATCAACAGGCACCAGAACCAAACTCTCACACCCGCCATTTTATCATCAACCATATCTGCAGATCGTGGCACCGAGCTGACAATGGCCAGGGAAACTGACTCTGCAGATTCTGGTTCAGCAAGAAGCAGTTGGAGATCTGTACCATCTGATGTAAGGACACCTGCAGCCAAACTGTACAAACGGATAGCACAGCCAATGGCTGTGAAGGTCAACTCCTCTCAATTTCTTTTCCTCTGCTTCATCCCAGGCTAGCATATGGATAATAGAATTGTATAATGTTACAGTACAGAAACAGACTATTCGGTCCATCAAGTCTGCACTGGTGTTTTCCTCCACATCAGTCACTCAGTCTACTACCATCTCTTCCAATATTATTTTATTCAAACAATTTTCTAATTCCCTTTAAAAGAATTCATGGACTTTGCTTCAAACAATGGTTTGTGGCAGAGAAGGCTGCATTCTAACTACTCTCTCTTTAAGTATTTTTTTCTAACCTCCCCTTTAATTCTGTGATTATATTAGAAGTATACTAAGAATAAAACTGGGCGGACTACCCGGCATCAACCTAGGCACCAGACATGATAAAGGCACACCCAGCCCAGCCGGCCCTCTAAAGTTCTCCTCATGAACATTTAGGAACTTGTGCCAAAATTGGGAGAGCAGTCCCACAGACTAGTCAAGCAACAGCCTGACATAATCATACTCACAGAATCATACATTTCTGCCAACGTCCCAAACTCCTCCATCACTATTCCTGGGTATGTCCTGTCCCACCGGCAGTACAGACCCACCGGGGTGGCGGCACAGTGGTATACAGTCCTCAACATTGACTCCAGATCCCATGAAGTCTCATGGCATCAGGTCAAACATGGGCAAGAAAACCTCTTGCTGATTATCGCCTACCGCCCTCCCTCAGCTGATGAATCAGTACCCCTCCACGTTGAACACCACTTGGAAGAAGCACTGAGGGTAGCAAGGGCACAGAACATACTCTGGGTGGGGGACTTCTATGTCCATCACAAAGAGTGGCTCGGTAGCACCACTACTGACCGAGCTGGCCGAGTCCTGAAGGACATAACTGCCAGTCTGGGCCTGCGACAGGTGGTAAGAGAACCAACACGAAGAAAAAGCCTACTTGACCTTGTCCTCACCAATCTACCTGTTGCAGATGCATCTGTCCATGACAGCATTGCTAGGAGTGACCACCACACAGTCCTTGTGGAGACAAAGTGCCATCTTCACAAGAAGGACACCCTCCATCGTGTTGTGTGGCACTGCCACCGTGCTAAATGGGATAGATTCAGAACAGATCTAGCAGCTCAAAACTGAGCATCCATGAGGCATTGTGGGCCATCAGCAGCAGCAGAATTGTATTCCACCACAATCTTAACCTCATGGCCTGGCATATCCCTCACTCTACCATTACCATCAAGCCAGGGGAACAACCCTGGTTCAATGAGGAGTTTAGAAGAGCATGCCAGGAGCAGCACCAGGTATACCTAAAAATAAAGCACTACCCTGGGGAAGTTGCAACACAGGTGGACAACTAAACAACTAACGGAAGGAGAAGGAGGCTCCATGAACATCTCCATCCTCAATGATGGCGGAGCCCAGCATCTGAGTGGAATACCATCTTCAGCCAGAAATGCCAAGTGGATAATCGATCTTGGCCCCCTCCTGAGGTCCACAACACCACAGAAGCCAGTCTTCAGCCAATTCAATTCACTTTACGTGATATCAAGAAATGGCTGAACACACTGGATACAGCAAAGGCTATGGTCCCGACAACAACCCAGCTTTCATGCTGAAGACTTGTGCTCCAGAACTAGCCACGCCTCTAGCCAAGCTGTTCCAGTACAGCGACAACACTGGCATCTACCTGACAATGTGGAAAACTGTGCAGGTATGTCCTGTCCACAAATAGCAGGACAAATCCAAGCAAACCAATTACCGCCTCATCAGTTTACTCTCAATCATCAGCAAAGTGATGGAAGGTGTCGTTGACAGTGCTATCAAGCGGCACTTGCTCATCAACAACCTGCTCACCAATGCTCAGTTTGGGTTCCATCAGGACCACGCGGCTCCAGACCTCATTATAGCCTTGGTCCAAACATGAACAAAAGAGGAGAGGTGAGACTGACTGCCCCTGATATGAAGGCAGCATTTGACCGAGTGTGGCATCAAAGGGCCCTAGTAAAATTGAAGTCAATGGGAATCAGGGGGGAAATTCTCCACTGGCTGGAGTCATACCTAGCACAAAGGAAGGTGGTTATGGTTGTTGGAGGTCAATCATCTCAGCCCCAGGGCATCGCTGCAGGAGTTCCTCAGGGCAGTGTCCTTGGTCCAACCATCTTCAGTTGCTTCATCAATGACCTTCCCTCCAATTTCAGGTCAGAAGTGAAGATGGTCGCTGATGGTTGCACAGTGTTCAGTTCTATTCGCAACTCCTCAGATAATGAAGCAGTCCATGCCCACATGCAGCAAGACCTGGAGAACAGTCAAGATTGGGCTGATAAGTAGCAGGTAACATTTACCCCACACATGTGCCAGGCAATGAGTATCTCCAACATGTGAGAGTCTAACCACCGCCCCTTGATATTCAACGGCATTACCATCGCCGAATTCGCCATCATCAACATTCTGGGAGTCACCATTGACCTGACACTTAACTGGACCAGCCACATAAATACTGTGGCTACAAGAGTAGGTCAGAGGCTGGGTAAAACAAAAATCTCTTGTTACCATATTGCTGACCAGTAGAAACAATCACTCACTATTTTCCTTATCTTTACCCTTCATAATCTTGAAGACTTTTATTGGTCACGCTTTAACATTCTTAACTTTAGTGAAAAAGCCCTAACTTCTTATCTTTTTCTTCATAATTGTAACCCCCAAATGTGTGGCAATGCCGCAGTGAATCTACATCCTACCTTTCAGCAATGGGGTCCCAAAACTGCCCACAGTACTTCAACTGTGGCCTATTTAAGATCTTGTACAACTTTAACATTATCTCCTTATTTTAATCCACTAGATTGAAAAATCAAGTATTCTGTTTGCCTTACTATGGCTTTATCTACTTGTACTGCCATCTTTAAAGAACTTGTGTCTCTACACTATGACCCATAATTTGTGGTCAGCGGCGAAGCAAGGGCCCTTGCCATTGGCCCCCAAGAAAGCTGCCCGCAGATATCTCGCAATCTCTCTGGCGAGGCGTTTGCCTTTTCCGATGTGTAATTGATTACAGCGTTGTGAATTGGGGATTCCTAGCAAAGAGCTGCAATGACGTCTACAAGCTGTCTGAGCAGCCAATCACAATGAAGAATTCTCACAGACAGCAAACCAGGAAATGAGAAGTTGCTTTTATTAGGACTTTAAAAAAATGTTACAGAGAGCAAAATAAAGATTGGGACTTTTACATGGGGGATAAGGTAAAAGCTGAAATATGAACAAACTTTAAAAAAAAGGAAACTTTTTTTAAAATTGTAATTTTTATCATAATGGAGAAATTTGACATTCCACAAATATAAAAATTAGTTTTTCAGGGCCAGAACGGTTGTTTAGAAATCAGTACACTTAAAACCCCAGTTACATCTATTCCAACAAGGCTTAAGATTTAATGGGATATTTAACAGCGATATTAACGCGGAAAAGTCCAACTTTTTGTCAGTTTCACTGATTTCACTGATTGGACTGATTGCCGGTGTAGTGTCCGCGTATCAATAACACACTGAATGCAGGAGAACGGTAATAACAGGTGTTTACTGAACAGAGGGTATGCTGGAACTAACTGTACAAATTACTACACGGTGTTATATACAGGTGTGGTCACTACTGGTACTGCAGTATACAGGGGCTGTAAAAGATAGTTCCTCTCTTAAAGGTATATACATTACAATTCCTCCCCTTTTAGATAAACAGTACATAACATTCATTTAACAATTAAATAATAACTAATTACAATTAAAATTTTCTTTGTACTATACACATCAGCTGAAGGTAATCATTCATAAATTCAGTCTTTGAGGAGGCTTCCTGATCCTGTCTGGATAGCGCCTTTCTCGAGTATCCTGTTCTTGCGGCGGAGTCGATTCTGGCTCATTGTCATTGGTTGGTTCGTCAGCTTCCAATACCACTGATTCTGAGGTAGACACAATCTGTACTTCGGGTTCATCACCAGGTGCGTATGATCGTGGTATGGGTTTGACATGTTCCTGTGACTCTAGAATCTGGTCAGCATGGCATCTCACGATGCTCTCTCCAACGTCCACTGTGTACATTAGTGGTCCCTGCCGTGTGCATATCGTTCCTGGCTGCCATTTTTCTGTTCGGTAGTCGCGGGCCAAGACTGATTGCCCTATCTTGAAGCTCCTGGTTGGCTTCTCATTGATGTGCTGGAATTGCTTATTCTCAACATCTCGTCTTATGTTTGGTTTGAGCAAATCCAGGTGACATCTTAACCTTCGGCTAAAGAACATCATGGCTGGAGCTTGGTTGGTGACTGCATGTGTCGCATTCCGGTAAGCAAACAAGAAATTATCCACCTTGTGTTGCAGTGGTATGTTGTCGTTATACATCGCCTTTATTGCTTTTTTAAAGGTTTGAACAAACCTCTCAGCCAATCCATTTGTGGCTGGATGATATGGGACGGATGTGTAATGCTTTACCCCATTATTCCTCAAAAACCTCCGGAAATCCTCAGACAATAACTGTGGTCCATTGTCGGAGCAAATCTGTTCTGGCAAGCCATTCCTGGCGAAGATGGTCCGTAGGACTGCAATAGTTTTCTCCGTGGTGGTGGAGGACATTTTGATGACCTCTGGCCATTTCGAATCTGCATCCACCGCGATTAAAAACATTGAGTCCATAAATGGACCAGCAAAATTGATGTGTACCCGTTGCCATGGAGATGAGGGCCACTCCCATGGGT
This sequence comes from Somniosus microcephalus, assembly GCF_052327205.1. Lineage (NCBI taxonomy): Eukaryota > Metazoa > Chordata > Chondrichthyes > Squaliformes > Somniosidae > Somniosus > Somniosus microcephalus. The sequence goes on along the minus strand of NC_140993.1, from coordinate 119,103,468 downwards.
GTAGCGGGGCCTGTGGTGGAGCGTTTTGGACTTTCTGGCATCCTGTGCATCTCTTGGTCATTTCCTCGATTTCTTTATCGATTCCCGGCCACCACACAAACGCCCTGGCTTGGCTCTTCATTTTTACCCCTCCCAGATGACCCTCATGAAGCTCATTGAGTACTCTATCTCTCAACTTGGGTGGAATTATCACTCGGGATCCAAACATCAAGGTCCCCCGGCACACTGACAGCTGTTCTCTCCTTGGCGAGAATGCTGGCAACAGTGAGTCGCCATGTGCTGGCCATCCCTTCACCGTCAAATCATAGACCCGAGAGAGTGTCGGGTCATTTCGGGTTTCCTTCTCTATACTTGAGTTTGTAACAGGTAGACATTCGCCACTGCAGGTGCTTCCTCCACCATAGGCAGCGGCATGCGCGACAGCCCATCAGCGTTTCCATGTTGTTTCGTGCCCTTATACTCTATGTCGTATTGATGTGCCCCTAGAAAAAGGGACCATCTTTGCAGCCGTTGCGCTGTCATCACCGGAATGCCCTTCTTTGGGTTAAAAATGGAGACAAGAGGCTGGTGATCAGTCAGTAAGGTGAATTTCTGCCCGTGCAGATAGCGATTTAACTTCTTCACCCCCCACACCAGGCTGAGGGCCTCCCTGTCAATCTGGGCGTAGTTACGCTCGGCTGAGGTTAACGAGCGTGACGCAAAGGCTATTGGCCTCTCTGAACCGTCAAGAGATTTGCGCGACAGCACCGCTCCAATGCCGTAGGGAGATGCATCACATGCCAACCGAATCGGTAGTGTTGGATTGTAGTGGGACAACACTTCTTTTGAAGTGATTAGGCATTTACATTTCTGAAAGGCACGCTTACACTCATCACTCCATTTCCAAGCTACTCCAGTTTGCAGCAGGGCATTCAGTGGGTGCAGAATTGTTGACAAATTTGGCAAGAACTTATGGTAGTTGTTCACCAACCTGAGGAACGACCTCAGTTGCGACACATTTTCTGGTGCTGGAGCCTTGACTACTGCCTCAATCTTGTCTGGGGACTTATGTAACCCCTCTTCATCAATCACGTGGCCACAATACGAGATTTGTTTCCTGAAAAACTCGCATTTGCGGCGGTTGGCTCGTAGCCCATATTCTTGTAATCTAGTGAGCACCTGCTCCAGGTTGGCAAGGTGTTCACTGTCATTTTCGCCCATAACCAGGATGTCGTCCAAATAACACTGGGTCCCCGGGATCCCTTGCAGGACTTGTTCCATCGCCCTCTGCCAAATAGCCAGAGCTGATGCTATCCCGAATACCAATCGGTTGTACTGGTAAAGACCTTTGTGAGTGTTTATCGTGAGGTATTTTCTAGATGCTTCTTCTACCTCCATTTGTAGATACGCTTGGGCCAGATCAATCTTCATAAAGCGTTTCCCTCCAGATAGTGAGGCGAAAATATCTTCTAGCCGCGGAAGTGGATATTGTACTGTGTGAAGGACTGGGTTCACAGTTACCTTAAAGTCCCCACAGATGCGAACCTTCTTCGGCTTCCCAGGCGTGCTGCTCAATGATTTCTTCATTACAGGAATGATGGGTGTGGCCCACTCGCTCCAGTCCACCTTGGATAGCACACCCGAATGCTCTAGACGCTCCAGCTCTGCTTCGACGGCTGGGCGGATCGCATACGGTACCGGTCTGGCCTTAAAAAATTTTGGGTTTGCGTTATCTTCAATTTTTATCATTGCCGTTACACCTTTTAGAGTCCCAAGTCCTTGCTAGAACACCTCTTTCGCGTCAGTTAGAATTTTTGACAGTCGTCCAGGTGTGATGTCATCATCCTTTTTGTCAGCCACAGTTAGCGCCTGAATGGAATGCCAATCCAATTGTATTTTTCGGATCCATTCACGTCCCAATAATGGTGGTCCTCCATCTTGTAGTATATATAGATACAGTTTCTGTGTTTCCTTGCCGTTGTATTTAACGGGCACCCTTATTTTTCCTCTGGGGTAGACTTTTTGCCCCGTATATGTCTTCAAGACAATGGACGTGTCCTTCAAGGGTATGTGTGAGAATAGCCGCTCGTAGTCTCGTCGATTCATGACTGTTAGGGCTGATCCTGTGTCCAATTCCATCTTTACTTGGGACCCTGCTATCATGAGGGTGACCCAAATGGTTCGGTGATCCTCCTTTGCGATCACGTTGTGTAATTTTAGACAACTTAGTCTCCTGCTCCCAGAGTCATTATCACTCTTCTGATCTTCTGAACTACTGTCCGTCATCTTTTGTACTTTCTTTTACTTTTCCTTAGTAGTTCTTTTAGTGTTGGTTTTCTTTCCCGACCTGCAGACTCGTGCTATGTGTCCCACTTTTCCACATTGCCTGCATACTTTGTCCTTAAACCAGCAATCCTTCTGGTCATGGGTTGTTCTGCCGCAGCGATAGCACTTTTCTGCTCCATATGCCATTTCATTGGTGCTATATTCTTGCGGTTTCTGTTGTATTTCTGCAGCCCCCCGTGCTGCTGCTTCGTAGGATACTGCAACGCTGAAAGCCTTTTCTAGCGTAAGGTCCTTTTCCGAAAGTAGTCGTTTCTGGGTTCCTTCACTCTGAAGCCCGCAGACAAACTTATCCCTTAAGGTATCTGCCAGTCCTGCTCTGAACTGGCAGTGTTTCGATAACTTGCGTAGTTCCGTAAGATAGGCAGCATTGCTCTCGTCTTTGTGCTGGTTTCTTTTATTGAACTTGAATCTTTCTGCTATCAGTAGCGGTGTAGGGTTTAGATGTTCCTGTAAGATATTGACAATCTCTTCAAAGCTTTTCTCCATTGGTTTAGCTGGGGTAATTAAATTCTGCAATAGGCCGTACGTTCTCGCACCCATCAAATTCAATAATACTGACGCCTTCTTTTCATCGGCCACCTCATTTGCCTTGCAGTACACTTCAATTCTTTCCACATACGTGGTCCAGTCTTCTATTTCGTTTTCGTAAGCAGTGATGCTGCCACTCTTCGGCATCTTGGGTGGTTTAAAATGGCGCCTCCCGCGCTTTTCCTTCTTCCCCAATGGAGTAAAATGGTGCCTCCTGCGCTTTTCCTTCTTCCCCCTGCTGCCAATGCTGCTCCTAGCGTTCTAAATAGTAATGGCGGTGCCCCGCGGCTTTCCGCGCGTCTCTCTTTTGTTAATTAATTTTCTTAGTTTTATTCTTCTTCGATGCTGTCCACTGCGCGTCTCTTTTCCTTCCCCCTTTTTTATTTCCTTTAACGCTGCCCGGCTCTTGAGCACCAGCTGCGCCCTGTGTGCTCCACCCTCTCTCTCTTTTTCTTCCCGACGACGCTGCTCGGTCCCCTTGCAGAGCCGCTCGATCGAGCTCTAGCCCGCCGCAGTCCGGGAAGGGTCAGCGCACTACCTGCTACCAGCCCGATTTGCTGGAACACCTTGACTGGAGAACCAAGCCCAGCTCTCCACAGCTTCCCCTGCGATTCTCTGAACTCCGATGGATCACTGGGCGGTTCCCCACGGTCGACGCCCGTTGCTCTGGCTTCGACCTCCAAGAAGCTTCTTTTCAGGGATGGTTCCCCGTGAGGTGATGCAGTACTGCAGGTGAGTTTGAACCTGCTCGTCGCCACTGTAGTGTCCACGGATAAATAACACACGGACTGCAGGAGAACGGTAATAACAGGTGTTTACTGAACAGAGGGTATGCTGGAACTAACTGTACAAATTACTACACGGTGTTATATACAGGTGTGGTCACTACTGGTACTGCAGTATACAGGGGCTGTAAAAAATAGTTCCTCTCTTAATGGTACATACATTACAGCCGGCTATTGGTGGGGCTCCACAGTGCAGCCTGTGTCAGAGCAGTGAATGACTGATTGCAACTTCAGGATTTCTGCGTTTAGATGTGCATGCGCTAAATCCTGAAGTTGCGGTCAGTTTCAGAGGGGTAATGATGACGAACGCTGACAGTTCGCTGTTATTACCCACCGCAAATTCCGGGCCAATGTTCCTTCTGCTGCTCTACTCCATTTAAACATCTTAACAGTTAAGGTGACTTTCCTATATCTGTGTGAGAAGGCTGAGTATTGAGTTTGATACTCGTTCCCTGACCCATTAGTTGAATAGATTCAAACTAGTAGGCTATAACTCTCACCATGCACCTGCTCTGACAAAAGGTCATCAACCTGAAACATTAACTCTGTTTCTCTCTCCACAGATGCTGCCTGACCTGCTGAGTATTTCCAGCATTTTCTGTTTTTATTTCAGATTTCTAGCATCTGCTGTATTTTGCTTTTGTATGCAACTATGTTCGCCTGATCGTAACTTTGGCAGAAGATTGGTGGAAACCCAAGAGAAATGAGAGATAGCCTTCACTATATGTACAACAGTCTAAACAGAGGAACAGTAAAGAGCTTCTACACCACTGAAAACCTTCTCCTCACTTGCAACAGCGTAACATCTGATTCACTGTGAGTACATCACAGGAGGTCTGCTAATAGCTTCAAAAAGGGGATTACAACAGAATGGAATCATGGACTCTACAGATTTACCAAAGTAACCTAAAATAACTGTTAGATAATTAAATTGTAAAAGAAACAGTAAATTAATTTACTAACTGTAAACCAATTATTATACTACAGTAAGTAAGAAAATAGGAGTCAGTAGAACATTATTTTTCATTACTAATTGTTCATGGTGTTGAAGTGATTACATTTCATTCCCAAGAAAAAAAAAACTTCCTTTTGACTAATGGCTAAATTGAACATTTTCATGGTTTTCACAAATATTTTACAGATGATTCAAAAGATCTCTTACAAATTTGTCAAATATGGATCTCATCAGGTTTTACATTTGGAACAAATTAGCTTTTTCTAAGCCCTTTTCACTCTGCAACGCATATTATACACTTTCTGTGAATAGATCAAAGATGTTGTATTTTCATCTGCCCATTTGGTTGCATGTTATAGATGTTTTTTTAATATGATGCCAGGATTTGAAGCTTTCAGGCTTAGAAGCAGCACTCTTAAATTTAAGCTGTGGTATCACTCAAATGGCAAATGCTTGACTGTAGGTAGGTTGGAAGAGGGCGGTGGGAATTCAATTCTTTCCTGAATACCCCCCACTATGTTTTTTCCCATATTACTGTAGAATTATTAAGCTGGCTTCTCCTCCAGGAATCCACCAATTTATAGGTGATCCCAGAGGAAAATGAAGTAAGAAGGCCCACCATCAAATCCCCACCCCTAAAACTGTCCACAAACAAATCTCTCCCCTCCACCATTGATGTCTGCCGCAGTGCCCATTGCCCACCCCATTGCATGTAAATAATTTTCGGGTGGTGGAGCTTGGGATTCTGCCCAATTTCTCTTCATTTCTGTCCCTAAGCCACCAATGGAGGGGAAGGCCAGGAGAAAGGAGACAGTAAGAAGTTATTGGCAGTGGAAAGCAAGAAGAATCTTTTTCATGAATGAAAGCTACGTGATCTAGCCACTTCTCGAGCTCTTAATCCCTCCACCTTCTGGCTTTTCTGCTGCTGAGCTCATTCAGCATCAATTGTAAATATTGATATGCACATTTTGGGGGCTCCTGTCCCCTTTAAATCTAGCCCTACCCATTTCAGGTGCTGCTGCAAGTGTCCTGCATATGCAATTGATCCTGACCCAGGAAAATGGCATTGCGTCACTGCAGGACCGGAAAGTTAGGTGGAAGTTTTTCTCCAACTCAATTCCAGTAATGACATTGCCCTTAAGGAAAAATCCTCCCCTCTGTCAAGAGATTGGAAGGGCTTCTAGTGAAGTACTTACCGTGTCTATGAAAAGCACTCTGCTAACCTTTTACTGTGCAGTTGTATTGGTACAGTACAGTATTTACCCTTCTGAACATTTGCTGGATTCCTGCCTACCCTTTACCCCTCCTGTTTCTCTCCCTACATTCATACACCTCTTCCCCCATTGTAGCAAAAGATTGTTTTACTATACCTGTGTGGATGGGGGTGAATTTATATTGGAAAATTAAAAGCAATAATATCAATTTTATATTTAGTATTAGCACTGCCAACTTTACTTTTATTCTGGTCCTTTTAAAATATATGTCCATTTACTTGTGCATTCTTGGATTAAGTAATAAAGTATTTATGGACAAATTATGCCACAAAGGGCCAGCAATTTCCATTGAAAATAATCAAAGTTCCTGAAACTCTCCTGAGTACATGAGTTATTTAAGCTTCTTCTGCCCAAATCTCCCACTTAATTCCAATATACATGTGAAACAATTTAACTCTACTTCCTGAGCTGTTTCTGCTACAAAACACCTGAACCCACTACCAGCACCTCAAACACTATCTGTAGGGTCATAGATGCTTCAGACATAAAGCATAATTAAAACCTTGGCTCTAAACAAGACTTGGTTGCACTTGTGCTTCAAAGTCTTTCAAAAGAAATGTAACTATTGAAAATATATTTTCAGGGCTTAAGCACCTGGATTACACAAGCTGGCCCTATGTCACAATTCTTAGGAAACCGTTTTAAATATTTGAAAGTCATCAAAACCAGGATTGTTCAATAATGAAAACAAATTATTCTAAACTTTGTGATGGGAAATTTTATAGCACATTTGCAGCTGTCAAGTAATGAGATGATCCCATGGTGATACAACTCCCGACCTCCTTACCTGACGTGATCCCCGAGCAGCGTGGATCCCATGGGCGACCTCATAAAATGGTAAGGTGAGCTCAAAATACTGTTTAATGGGCTGTTAACAAGGTCATAATGACCTGAATTGCCTCCCCTGCCACTGCGTGTCGGGTCTGTTCAACCCTGACAGACCCGACATTTGGGAAAGTCCCGCGGGTTGACAGCAGGAACATTTTTTCCCCACCTGACCCGCCACCGATCGCGCCTGCTGACCCCCCGAAAAATTCCCCCATGGGGTGGAATTTTCATTATTCAGTGTTAAAAAGAACAGCAAATCCTTGTTGCTGTTTATAATACATTTGATTCCAATCATTAGATAATGGTTGCATCCCAGAAATTATAACTGGAAAAAAAATGCTAATAACAAGTGCACTTCTAAGAAGTTGTATTCTGTCTCAGGATATTTTATATAGCTGAAGGCTAAAGGTTAACCCAGAAAAGGAAATACAGCACATAAAAGAACACTTGGGCAATTCTGCTCAGTTTTGTGAGTTAGAACACTGTCCTTTCACCTCTGGGACACAGGCTTGAATCAGCTTCAGCCAGCTCCTCGCTCTAATCATTGCAACACGCTCTGCAAACTCCTCTTTTTGATTGCTGCATTAGGCTCAGTCAGTCTTTTCCCTCTGATGATTGCTGCAGATCCTAAATAAAGATTATTTGGTCAATCGCAACCGCAATCTGAGTGGAGATGATTCCCCCACACCAAGCATTCAAAACTCACCACTAATTGGGCAATCCACCTTACAGAGGCCGTAATCATTGGCAATGTCACGTCACTGCAGGAGGGGGTGCTTTTCTGAGTTTAGGATTTTAAAAAGTCCTGCTTCATAAAGCCTGTGCTATATGCAGCCAGACACTGAATACAAAGCAGAAAGTGTTCTATTCCTCAGTACCTCACCTCACCTCACCACAAAATTCACCCAATTTTTTAAAAACTAGGAACACAACCATCACTTGAAAAGTGACAAAGTTAAATTTTATGCAATCGCATCCCTCTTGAAATCCAGCAGAAGCGAACTTACAGTCTTATGTTTGGAGTCTTTTGAAAGTTATACACCCTGGGCTTATTAGTGTGGGCCTTCAATACATTCCAGAACTACAAGCAACTTGTTATAATAAACTGGAGTCAACAAAAATATAGAGTCCAGAGCTCCAACAGTTGACTAGTCAACTGACTGTCACTGTATCTGGGTGAAAAAACACATTGGCCCTGAAATTAGGATCGGGTGCTTGCCGCGTGTGCAAGCCCCCGATGTGCACTCACCCTGCACGCCGACATCTGAAGCCCGGGCCTGCTTGCATTTCCTGTCACTGGTCCGGTTCAGATGTCGGCGCGCTGTGCTTACCTGATCCAGCGGCGTAGTTAGTGCGATGTGCTGGCTGGGATCAGGTGAGCACTGTGCAGCCAATCAGGGGAGGGGAAACTCATTCATGAGTTTGACAGTAAGAGCTGTCAAACTCATGAAAAGTATGGGCTGCCAAAACATTACTTTAACTTTAAATAAAATTTTAAAAAACATCCCACTGATTATATTAACTATAAATAAGTTTAAAAAAATGTTTTAAACAATTAATCAATTTTTTGAAAAAAATACATTTTTAAAAAATAGGGTCTAAAACTAAACTTACCTTACTGTAAATTCTTTAAAAATAATAAACCTGTGGAAAAAAAATTTCTACATTGTACTAAAAGCCCACTTACCTGTAAAACTAAGTACTTACATCTGGTTTTTCCACGCGTAAAAACCGGAGGCCTTTACACTCGGGCAACTCTGGAAAAAAAAAGGAATTTCACTGCGCACGCGCTGCCTGTGCAGTTGCGCGCGTTTTGCCTCTTAACCCCTTGGGTCAGAGGACAGGAAATGCCGGTTTTCAGCGCATGCGCTGTGCATGCTGAAAACCAGCAATTCCTTCGGGCACACACGTGAGTACCCCGTCCTTACTCACGCGTTGTGCCCGGAATTACTGGGCCAGTGTAATCTCTGTGATAATCAACTTCAAAAAATATACTTGACATAATGCTGCATATTATTTCAATATTGCTTCCTGAAGTTGTTATGTAATAGTGAGAGCTGCTCCTGTTATTGTAGAAAACACCTCACTTTTATTGCGAGCTTGTCTCTACAGCAGCTTGATCCATTAAAAAAATTTGCATGCACACTTTTTTAAAGTCAAAAACACTGACAATTTTCAAGAAGTAGATACCTTCCTCATTGGTTTAGGGAGCAAGCAGCAACAGCAAAATTGCTTCCTTGACATTTACAGGATACAGGTGAGCGCATTAGCCAATCAGCCCATCTAGCAAGTGGCTAAAAACGTGTGACTGCTTCCACCTCCAACTACAGTTTGCTTTGCATTTATGCTGCCATGTGGGTCAAAGCCCCCTTTTTGATGGTCTACAAACTCAAGAGCACCACCTTATTTACATTGCTAGCTTGGCACTGATGATGGAGATGCTATTGGCATTGAAATGGTAGTGTAAATGTGCTATCAAATGATACTTAGTGCTCATGAAATTGAGCATTTTGAACACTGCTAGGCTCAATGCGCCTTTTAAAATAGACAACCAATAAGTAAATAGCAGAAATATAACTTAAATCTCATCACACCTGGCAGCTTTTGAAAAGGGAACTCAGTGAGATGATCAGGTAAGGGCCATGACTTTTCACCACCCGACAAATTTACCAGTCTGAGGGTAAGAAACTTGGGTCTGAAACTAGTGTCTGAAACTTAAATAAAGACAATTACAAGGGTATGAAGACAGAGTTGGCTAAAGTGGACTGGGAAAATAGATTAAATGTTAAGACGGTAGATAAGCAGTGATGTGCCTCAATAAATCCGAGACTCGATGTTAGCGAAACAAAACAAGGCTTTTATTGACTTAGAAGGTAACACACAGAGGAGAATGTATCTTCCATCTAGAGGTCTGCCGTACTGGATGTGCTGCAGGCTGGGCCAGCTTACATAGGAGCCAGGTATGGGCGGAGCCCTACACACAGTACAATACAATGGAAATGAAACTGAAACCAACCACAGTCACAGGCAGAGAAATACTGATGAGTGATGAATGGAATATTTCATCACATTCACCCCTTCTATAGATTTAGTCTGTTCGGGGGTTTGATAGTCCTCTGCGACCAACGTGGCTGTTGTGGTGCCGCGGGTGTCGGCTGGGTGTCCCCGGTGGCCTCCTGGGTCTCTGCCGGGGGTGGCGCCAGGGTTGTTGAAGGGGTAGTTGGTGGGGGTACCGTTGGTCGATGTTCTTCCGGGGGTGATGAAAGAGTAGTGGGTGGGTAAGAGTTGCTGTGGTCGTTGTTGCTGCTGTTGTCGTGGTTGTTGTCGTTACCGGCTGGGGCGACGTCTTTTATGGACACGGTGTCCTCCCTTCCGTCGGCGTGCCGGACATACGCGTATTGGGGGTTGGCGTGGAGTAGGTGCACTGACTCCACGAGAGGGTCCGTCTTGTGGCCCCTCACATGCCTTCGCACGAATACCAGACCTGGGGTAGAGAGCCATGACGGCATGGATACGCCTGAGGTGGATTTCCGGGGAAAGACAAACATTCGCTCGTGAGGCGTGGCATTAGTGGCAGTACACAATAGCGACCATATCGAATGGAGCACATCTGGGAGGACTTCCTGCCAGCGGGAGATAGGGAGGCCTTTGGTCCTTAGAGCTAGAGTGACTGCTTTCCATACTGTCCCGTTCTCTCGCTCCACTTGACCGTTACCCTGGGGGATGTAGCTGGTGGTACGGCTCGTGGCGATCCCCCTGGACAGCATGTACTGGCGTAGCTCTTCACTCATGAAGGATGCCCCCCTATCCGTATGGATGTAGCTCGGCATACCGAACAGGCAGAACAGGCTGTTGAGGCATTTAATGACCGTGGCGCTGGTCATGTCTGGGCAGGGGAAGGCGAATGGGAAACGAGAGTATTCATCCACAATGTTCAGGAAGTAAACATTGCGGTCGACGGACGGGAGGGGGCCCTTGAAATCTAAGCTGAGCCGCTCAAAGGGCCGTGTAGCTTTGATTAAGTGGGCTCTATCTGGGCGGTAGAACCAAGGCTTGCACTCAGCGCAAGTGCGACAGTTCCTGGTCAGGGACCGAACTTCCTCAATCGAGTAGGGTAAGTTGCGGGACTTTATGAAGTGGAACAGCCGCGTGACCCCTGGGTGGCAGAGGTTATTGTGGAGGGTCTGTAGCCGATCCCCGGTGGCGCTGGCACACATCCCTCGTGAGAGGGCATTGGGGGATTCGTTAAGGGCCCCTGGCCGGTAAATGATGTCATACTCGAAGGTGGAGCGCTCGATCCGCCACCTAAGAATCTTATCATTTTTAATCTTCCCCCTCTGTTTATTATTGAACATAAACGCTACCGACCGCTGGTCGGTAAGTAGGGTGAAGGTTGCCTGCAAGTGGTGGTCATCGACCATGCGGTCCATCTCCCTCTGGAAGACCGAGACCCCATTCGTCACCCCAAAGGGGACTCTGAGGAATTGGTAGAGGCGTCCGTTCGCCTCGAAGACGGTGTACGGGCGGTCCTCTGGTCTGATAGGGAGCTGGTGGTACGCTGACTTGAGGTCGATGGTGGAGAACACCCGGTATTGGGCGATTTGGTTCACCATTTCTGATATGCGGGGTAGCGGGTAGGCGTCTAGTTGGGTGTACCTGTTGATCGTTTGGCTATAGTCGATCACCATCCGTTTCTTCTCGCTACCCCTTACCACCACCACTTGGGCACGCCACGGGCTATTGCTGCGTTCAATAATGCGCTCTTTCAGGAGCCTATCTACCTCGGTCACGATAAACCGCCTGTCCTCCCAGCTGTACCTCCTGCTTTTGGTCGCTATTGGCCGGCAGTTAGGGGTAAGGTTCGCGAATAGCGAAGGCGGCTTTACCTTCAGGGTAGCCAGACCGCACACTGTGAGGGGCGGCTGGGACCCACCGTAATTGAGCGTGATGCTTTGGTGGTAGCACTGGAAATCCAGGCCCAAGATCACGCTCGCACATAGATTCTTCATGATTAATACTTTAAAATTATCGTATACAGTTCCGTTAACGGACAATTGTACCGTGCAGTAACCCATAATGGTGCAGTGGCAGACTTTTAAGGAGATATTTCATAACTCTCAACAAAGATATATTCCAGTGAGAAAGAAAGACTCTACGAGAAGGGTGAACCATCCGTGGCTTACTAAGAAAGTTAAGGAGGGTATCAAATTGAAAGGAAAGGCATACAATGTTGCGAAGATTAGTGATAGGCCAGAAGATTGGGAAACTTTTAGAAACTTGCAAAGGATGACTAAAAAGAAATAAAGAGGGAGAAAATAGATTATGAGAAAGAAATATAAAAACAGACAGTAAGAGCTTCTACAAGTATATAAAAAGGAAGAGAATAGCTGAAGTAAATGTTGGTCCCTTAGAGGATGAGACTGGGGAATTAATAATGGGAAACAAGGAAATAGCAGAAACTTTGAACAAATATTTTGTATCTGTCTTCACAGTGGAAGACACTAAAAGCATCCCAATAATAGCGGAAAATCAAGGAGCACAAGGGAGGGAGGAACTTCTGTAGGGGTTGGCGTGTGGTGGTGTTTGGCGCGCGCGCCCAGTCAGTTATGCCTCTGACTGTTTATGAGCGGTTGGAATCGCTCCCACGCCCCTGGGTTCTAGACACCGGACTTAGGTACAGGCGGCGATACAGAAAAGACTCGAGTGGACAGGTGGTTTGGATGTAAGCAAAACTCAAGATTTTGTTGAACAGGAAAATAACACAGTCTTATGAGAAGTTGCTAGTGTAAAATTACAGGCAAATACAAATAACTATACTTATACAGGGAATGGGGAACACACGGCACATCGAGGGAAAACAACTATCTTAACAATCCCCTTATCCTTATCCCACCCCCTATACCTAATTAGATTAAGCTATGAGGGGCCAGAATTCATGCTCACCAATCAAAGATCTGCTGAAATCAAAACCGCGGTGGGGTTCGCTCTTTGTGCTCTCTGGAGCCTGCCATCATCACGTGGTCTCCGGGTGCTGCAAGGGCATTTTCCAGGTACGAGTACCCCAAAGTTAAAGTCTCTGCTTGGGTACTTTGCCTTGCAGGGACGATGGTTCCTCTTCCTCGGCCGACAGTTTGAGTTTATATAAAAATAGTCGCAGGTTGGGTGAGACTGAAGGCCCGATCATTCAAAGCTTGTCTTCAATTGTCTTCCTCAATTCATCTCCTCAATTCATCTCCCCAATTCGTTTCCTCAATTCGTCTTGCCTCCTCGCCTCATCGCGTCCCGCCTCGCCTGGCCTGGATTGTCCGTGTCCGCCCGATGCAGTGCCTGGGCATTTCCAGATGGAGTGGGGAAAGGCACGGGCAGAGGCCAGGGAGTAAGCGCGGGACGGGGGAAGAGCAGCAGCCACGAGGGTGAGGAGCAAGGAGAGGCCAGAGAGAAGAGAGAGATTGCTACCCGGGGCCTTCAATTATACTCCTATGGATGGCCCTTATCTGTGCGCCAAATCAGGTTAGTTCTTTGTCTTAATCTTGGCGGGCTATTTTAAATAATGGTAGCAATCTATACTAACTGTTTTTAGATGGCCGGTAATCGCCTCTACTGGCCCGATAATTGAATTGTTTTGTTATGAATACACCTTGATGGGCCTGTCCAGCCTCGATGGCTTCCTTAATCTGTTCCCGATTATTTATGCAAACTGCTTGATGGCCTCAACTATAGGCCTAACTGAGTTTTGATTTGTCTCCAATTTGATCTAATACATAATTCAAAGTCCTATTTGGTTTTCAAAATGCAAAGTCTCTCTTCACAGAAACTGCAGCTTTGGTTTCGATTTCTCCACAAGCTGCCTGTGTCGCAGAGTCCAAGTTTTTAAAATCACACAGGCTTTCTGCCACGAGGCGCGGACGCCATCTTGGGTAACCTTTTTGATTTAAAATGTCCACGCAGGGTCCCTTTTATTAATAATAACCTTTGGGGAAATGTAGAAATTTTGCAAATCTTACACTCCCCCTGTGATACTAAAACTTGCTTGAAGTATCATACTTTTAAGGTGAGCAAAATTTTTCTGACCCTCCATAGTCAACCTTCCCCTTGTAATTACCTATCGAATATACCCACGACACATGCACTTCCCATTCCGCGAAAATGTAGTGTACATCAGCATACAGAGAGTAAAATTACAGACTTTACACACATCCAAGCATGGAGGGGTCTCACACCCCTGCACCACTTGGTACACACACATCTTTATTAAACGCGTTGCAAAAAAACAACAGAAAAACCTTTATTAAAAATAACAAACACAAAAAAACAACCATCTTTAATCAAAATACAGGGAAAAAGACTTAAACAGGTGTATCTCCCTCCACCTTTACATAATGTTCCTTCCAGATCCTCTGGTTTCGGAGTTCTGACCACTGACCTTTTCCCTTACATTGAATGCAAACTAAATACAACACTATCCCTAACGGACAAACCACGAGAATGTGGGAAGCCAGCCTGATCCACGAAGGGACCGCTATATTATTGAAAATGTCCCACCAGGGTGGAATCACAATATCCAATATCTTAGTCCCTATCTCTACAGTTTTCTGTTCGATAGTGTAAAAATGTTTCTGCAAAACTATAACGGCTTTGAGTATTTTGGTAAGGTGTTCAGGGAGAGGGGAAATTTCATAACCAAAGTGTGCTACGTACTTTTGAAAATTCGTAAAATTCTCCTTCACAGTGAGGTGAACAGTGGAGGGTTCAGGAATGGGGACAATTCACTCCTGGGCCACTTGAACTTCTGCCTCGGGTTTAAAACAGAAACTGCTGTCACAAACCGGACACCAGCCATGCTGTCCATGCTGGTAGTGGGACGCACCGGTGGTGACACAATATGTCCCACCTCCTATATATGCTACCTGCGGGGGAACATCGCCTTGTGCCATTGCCTCCATGGTACAATTTATAGGTTTCACGCCAGCAGCTCTGAACCCACACTACGGTTTTGAATAGGCATTCAAGTGCTGGGGACACAGGATTATGTGTGCTCCCCGGCTCTGGCACCCTGAGAGGTCAGTACCTGTCACAGCGTGCTCCCACTTTATGACGTAAGGCGGGACCGCTGTGAAACGAATGTATGCACCCTCTTGAATGACTCCAATGTTCTCAACCCTGTATACTGCCGCGGGTCGGGCTGTCCTACCCATGACCGGCATCCTAACTACTACTCCCATGATTGTGTGGTTGGACCGCCCACAATCCACGAGGACTGGATAGGCTTCGGAGGCTAGCCGGAGTTGACACGGGCTCAATGCATTCGCAAAAGGGTGGAGGGCTGCGAGGTGCTTGTTGCTGATCCAGGAGGGGACCAAACCCTGTTTTAAATCCTCCAGATTACTGCGGCCCTCGCCCAGTAACCACGCCCCGTAAAACACGCACACCTCATTCTGCGCAGCCTGGCCAGAAGCATTTCTGTCCTCCCTTATGAGAGCATTTACCGTCTTTGAATGCTTTTCCAACTCGGCTATGAGTTCCTTTAAATGGACAGTCATGGCCTGGTCCTCATGCAACTCCGAGCCCACTACCTTGTTCTCATCCAGTAATATTTTCTTTAACTGTGTTTTTAAACCGTTTATCTGGGTCTGCAGCTGTATGTCATCCAAACTGTTGATGACAGAGGACCCAGTATTAAACGCAGTGAAAACATCATTCCATACTCCCCCTCTTTACCTCCCTGCATTACCCAAAAACTCTCGGTGTGTGGTGTACAGT
Organism: Somniosus microcephalus; assembly: GCF_052327205.1. NCBI lineage: Eukaryota > Metazoa > Chordata > Chondrichthyes > Squaliformes > Somniosidae > Somniosus > Somniosus microcephalus. The sequence goes on along the minus strand of NC_140993.1, from coordinate 119,088,013 downwards.
TCGGTTTTGTCCACGTGGGCGAAATCGAACTCGTAAAACTTCTTGAATATGTCCTTTAATAGGGCCTGGTATAGCTGCTCTGTTTCTTTGGGGCACCACTCCGGTAAATGTACCTCGGTGAGATTTAAAATCACGGAGGCTACCGCGTAGTGTACCCCCTGGTACAGCATCTGATCGGTGGGAACTAGTACCAACCCATTCCCTGGTCCCTTGGTGGCGGTGGGGCAACCTTCCCTGGATAACCTTGCCGCCTGCACTGTCAGCTGGGGCTTACGGGGGCAGGTTACCAGCTCAGTGGCATTGACTGGGATCGGGGAGAATGGGACCGCGCACACCTTCCGGCTGGCATCCCACCTCATCCCCTTCCCGGTGTCGTGCCACTGCCGGTGGAAAACAATGGATATGCCTGCGGGGCAGGCCTTCTCTGACCCCCACATACGGATATAAATCCCTTGATCCGGTTCCCACCACTTGTCCCAACACACGCTTAATCCTCCATGAGTCCCTGTAATCGTCCGATGGGTGTTGTTCCCCAACTGTTCCCACTCGACTTCGGGGTTCCTCATGTCGTTGCTCAACTTTCTGAGCCATCACCACCTATCCAGTGGAATGTGTCCTTTACACGTCAAACATATTTGCTTTCCAACGGTGACGCTGACCCTCGTGGTAACGACTCGTTCCCTGGGGCACAGGAGGGAGGTCTCCCCGTACGTGAATCCGGTTTGGCTGGAGTACTGAGACGAATTGGACCCCAGCCACCTTGGCCACCTTCCCTCATGGACGTAGACGGCGGTTTCCTCCGCATCCCATTCACCGCTCCCATTGATCGCTATGGGTGCTCTGTCTCCCGAACACCCGTAGATGTGGGAGTCCTGGACGTCGCCCCGTCTTTCGACACTCATACCAATCAGGGCGAATAGGATCACGATCCCTTCCATCCTGAGAGTCTTTCTGCAAAAAGATGTAAAAACATGCAGCCAGGTCCCCAAGAGATTCTATGGCTTGGTGAAGCATGGTCGGGTCCCGCGACCTCGACCCAAATATACACTCTTAACAGATTACTTACTTAAACCTACCCATCACCTTATTTAACTTAAATCAAAAATACCCAAACTTAAGCTAAATAATTACACTTTACTCAGAATAAAACTTAAACTAAAACTATATACATCTGCCGCCCGTCTCCGGGCGGCCAGACTAATCCCTGGTCGGACTGCGGCTCGCTGCTACCCCCGGCATGACCGCACCGTCCCTCACTGTTGGTCCCTCGCAGCCCGTGGCTGCTGGCTGAGGACCTGTGTCCTTGGACCTCTCCCTGTGAGCTGAGAGTCTCCGCCCCCAGGTCCCATGGCTGGGTCCGGGGTGGGGTTTTCGACCTCAGGTCCCTCCCTCTCTACACCTGGGTTAGGAGCGGGGTTTTTGCCCTCAGGTCACTCCCCCTCATCTGGATCGCAGAAGAGTGGGGGAGTGTCCCAATTGATGGGCGGGATGGTCCCTCCCTTCAAGCAAGCCACCGCGCCTGCTTGTGCAGTCTGTGAACTCGCTCCTACTGCAGGCTGAGGATCTTTATCCTCAGACCTTACCCCAACTGGCTGCTTTCCCCTTTCAGGTTTAAACAGTTTGCACTGGTTAATATAACCAGCAGCCTGTTTTAAAACCTCTTCCGCTGCCCCGAGCGGGCCTTCTAGGGATTCCCCGTTCCCTTCCCTTACCGGGACGGCCTTACAGACGGGATCTTGGGCTTGGACCTGCTTTAGGTCCGGGGCCAAAGCTACCCACTGTGTGCCTCCCTTGTCCCGGATTGCAGCTACTGGGCCTGCTCTACAGGGATCCCATAACTCTCCTTCCCTAGACCTCTGCTCGGCCACCTCGTTGGTCCTTTGGTTACCCTCCCACGTGGTACGGAGGGATCCCAAATCTATGGCCAAAGGTTTGGCCGTTCCCCCAGCCTGCTCGTTCCCTGTAGATCCCATTCGGCTAAATGGGACCTTGTTAGACCTGGGTGGATTGGTCGGGTCTTCCGAATGGACCACCGTGCTGGAAGCTCCAGTGTCCGCCGAATATCTCCCCTGCACCGTCTCCACCCGCATCTTAACACAGGGCCTGCTCCCCTCGTCAGTTTCAGGGGGACACAGGTCGACAGGCTGCACTGGTTCTAGTCAGGGCTGTGGGTTAGATGGGGCTGATGGGGTCAGAGCGCCGGTAGCAGCTGCTACCCTCCCTTGGCCAGTCAATATGGAAATCATTGCGTCCAAAAATGACTCGACCATTACGGGAGTGATTCCTGCCTCCGCCTTTTGGGCTGGGGCTGTGGAATTGTTTACCTTGTTATCTTTCCAAGGGTTTTTGCACTCCTTCCGCCAGTGACCATCCTTCCCGCACCCGTAACAATTCGCCTTTGTGTTGGGGGTCTACTCCCTTCCTGGTGTCACACTTTCCTACCCGGTCCGGGTTTTACCTCATGCACTTTTCCCTTGGGTGGGTGTGCATCAGCTCCCCTACTGTTTTTATAGGCCAGAGTGAGCTGCCTAATCACCGTAACTTCGGTGGTCTGGGGATTTTTGGGGTCGAATCAGGCTTCTGCCTTGGCCCGGACCTGTGGCAAGCTGTTCGCCACCAGGCAACAGAGCCAATGGGCCAGGGAATCCCTGTTCAGGAACGCTCGGTCCGGCGTCCCCGGGCAAGCTTTCCGGTGCACTGGTCACAGCCGGTCCGCAAAAGCCTGCGGGGTTTCCCCTGGGAGCTGGATCGTCTCCTCCACGCGGGAGAAAGGACTTCCCTCATCCATCCCCATGGCCTCCAGAAGCGCATCTCTAAGCTCCTCATACCCGCTCTGCCCCCTTTTACACTCGTCAGAGAGGGATTGGAGGAGACTACTCTCCAGGGAGAATAGCAGCATCTTGGCCTTCTCAGCACCATCGCAGTCATTGACACTGGCTGTCTGCTCTATTTCCCTGAAGTGGATCAAGGGGTCTCCCTTTTCGGAGAGCTTCGGGATATGGTTGACCATAACCCTAAGTTGTTACATAACACAAGAATATAAGAAATAGGAGCAGGAGTAGGCCAATCGGCCCCTCGAGCCTGCTCCGCCATTGAATAAGATCATGGCTGATCTGATCCTAACCACCAATCCACTATCACAGAACCATCTCCTGAATCTAACAGAATTAGACACACGAAATAGGAGCAGGATCAGGCTACACGGCCCCTGGGCCTGCTCCGCTACCCACCGGGCCATGACCGATCCAAACCTAGACCCATGTCCAAATTCCTGCCCGCCCCCTGTAACCCTTAATTCCCTTTACTTCTAGGAAACTGTCTATTTCTGTTTTAAATTTATGTAATGATGTAGCTTCTACAGCTTTTTGGGGCAGCATATTCCATGGACCTACCACCCTCTGAGTGAAGTAGTTCCTCCTCATCTCAGTTTTGAAAGAGCAGCCCCTTATTCTAAGACTATGCCCCCTAGTTCTAGTTTCACCCATCATCGGGAACATCCTCCCCGCATCCACCCGATCCAACCCCTTCACAATCTTATATGTTTCAATAAGATCGCCTCTCATTCTTCTGAACTCCAATGACTAGAGTCCCAATCTACTCAACCTCTCCTCATATGTCCATCCCCTCATCCCCGGGATTAACCGAGTGAACCTTCTTTGTACTGACTCGAGAGCAAGTATGTCCTTTCTTAAGTATGGACACCAAAACTGTACGCAGTATTCCAGGTGCGGTCTCACCAATACCTTGTACAACTGAAGCAATACCTCCCTATTTTTATATTCTATCCCCCTAGCAATAAAAGCCAACATTCCATTGGCCTTCTTAATCATTTGCTACACCTGCATACTAACCTTTTGAGTTTCGTGCACCAGGACCCCCAGATCCCTTTGTACTTCAGTACTTTCAAGTTTCTTGCCATTAAGATAATAACTTGCTCTACGATTTTTCCTGCCAAAGTGCATAACCTCACACTTTCCAGTATTGTATTCCATCTGCCAAATCTCTGCCCACTTACTTAGCCTGTCTATGTCCCCTTGCAGGTTTTTTATGTCCTCCTCACTCACTACTTTCCCTCCCATCTTAGTATCATCTGCAAACTTTGATATGTTACACTCGGTCCCCTCCTCCAAATCGTTAATATAGATTGTAAAGAGTGGGGGGTCCAGCACTGACCCCTGTGGAACACCACTTGTTACTGATTGCCAGTCTGAGAATGAACCATTTATCCCAACTCTCTGCCTTCTGTTAGATAGCCAATCCTCCATCCATGCCAGAATATTACCCCCAATCCCGTGATTTTTTATCTTAAGCAATAATCTTTTGTGTGGCACCTTGTCAAATGCCTTTTGGAAGTCTAAATACACTACGTCCACTGGTTCCCCTTTATCCACCCTATATGTTACTTCCTCAAAGAACTCCAGCAAATTTGTCAAACATGACTTCCCCTTCATAAAACCATGCTGACTTTGTCCTATTAAACTATGATTATCCAAATGTCCTGTTACTGTCTCCTTAATAATGGACTCCTAAATTTTACCTACCACAGATGTTAGGCTAACCGGTCTATAGTTTCCAGCCTTCTGTCTACTGCCCTTTTTAAATAAGGGTGTTACATTCGCAGTTTTCCAGTCCGCTGGAACCTTTGCTGAGTCCAGGGAGTTTTGGAAAATTATTACCAATGCATCCACAATCCCTACCGCCACTTCCCTCAAGACCCTAGGATGTAAGCCATCAGGTCCAGGTGATTTATCCGCCTTGAGTCCCATTATTTTACCGAGTACCACTTCCTTAGTGATTTTGATCATGTTTAGCTCCTCCCCCTGTTGGGTGTTAAAGGTGATGCGCTATTAATTACCCATAAAAGACGGAGAGTTAGGAGAGTAACTAAAAGGCTTTTATTAACAAAGAACAGAGCATGCCTCTCGTGGTTGACTGGTTTCCAAGAAGGCAGGGGGCTGCAGAGCAGTCACCTTTATACCTGGGCGTGTGGGTGGAGCCAGGGGCGGAGCCAGCTGAGGCATGCATAGATACAACAGTGTGCAACAACAACAACAACGGTGAGCAACAATAACAGTGGTTTACCACATTCACCCCTTGTTTAAATTTGAGTCCGGCGGGGTGAAGTGTACTAAAGGTTCGTGTAAGTAAGTCTCTCAGGTGGCCTTGTATGCCGTCCTGATCGTCGTGGTGGCGGCGGTGATGGTGCAGCATCCAACGTTGAATCTGGCATCTCATTGAGTGGTTGGGTGGTCAATGACGGGTCCTGGGGCTGCGGCATGCCGTCTACAGGGGTTGGGTTGTGGGTAGTCGTGGATGGCAATGGTAGTGTTTCAGGGGCACCCGAAGGTGCGAGGTCTCATATGGAGACTGTGTCCTCCCGCCCGTCCGGGTACGCCACGTAAGCATACTGGGGGTTGGCGTGGAGGAGGCTCACCCTCTCGACCAGGGGGTCCATTTTATGGGACCTCACGTGCTTCCGCAGTAGGACGGGTCCTGGAGACGTCAGCCATGCCGGTAGCGAGGTCCCCGATGTGGACTTCCTGGGGAAAGTGAACATTTTTTCATGGGGGGTGGCATTGGTGGCCGTACAAAGCAGTGACCGAATGGAGTGGAGCGCCGCAGGGAGGACCTCCTGCCAGCGAGTGGTCGGAAGGCCCTTAGATTTTAAGTTTAAGAGGGCGGCCTTCCAAACCGTCGCGTTCTCTCTTTCACCTGGCCGTTCCCCCGGGGGTTGTAGCTGGTGGTTCTGCTTGTAGCAATACCTCTCGTGAGCAGGTACTGACGGAGTTCGTCGCTCATAAAGGATGAGCCCCGGTCGCTATGGATATAGCTAGGGAAGCCGAACAAGGCGAAAAGGTCATTCAGACATTTAATGACCGTGGTACTGGTCATGTCTGGGCAAGGGATGGCAAACGGGAAACGGGAGTACTCATCAATTATGTTGAGGAAGTACACGTTGCGGTCAGAGGAGGGGAGGGGCCCTTTAAAATCAACGCTCAGGCGCTCGAAGGGGCGAGTGGCCTTTATCAGGCTTGCTCTGTCTGGCCTATAAAAATGCGGTTTGCACTCGGCACAGATTTGGCAGTTCCTGGTCATGGTCCTGACCTCCTCGATGGAGTAGGGCAGGTTACGGGATTTGATGAAATGGAAGAACCTGGTGACCCCCGGGTGGCAGAGGTCATTGTGGAGGGTCTGCAGTCTATCAACCTGCGCGTTGGCGCATGTACCACGTGATAGGGCATCTGGGGGCTCATTGAGTTTCCCGGGCCGGTACAAGATATCGTAATTGTTGGTGGAGAGTTCAATTCTCCACCTCAAGATCTTGTCGTTCTTGATTTTGCCCCTCTGCTTATTATTAAACATAAAAGCCACTGAACGCTGGTCAGTGAGCAGGGTAAATCGTTTTCCGGCCAGGTAATGCCTCCAATGTCGCACCGCTTCCACAATGGCCTGGGCCTCCTTTTCGACAGAGGAGTGTCGAATCTCGGGGCCCTGGAGGGTCCTTGAGAAAAAGGCCACGGGTCTCCCCGCCTGGTTAAGGGTTGCAGCTAGAGCGAAGTCGGATGCGTCGCTCTCCACTTGGAAAGGGATGGACTCATCCACTGCGTGCATTGTGGCCTTCGCAATATCTCTTTTTATGAGAGTGAAGGCTGCACATGCCTCTGCTGTCAGGGGGAAGGAGGTGGACTTGATGAGGGGTCTGGCTTTGTCCGCATAGTTGGGCACCCACTGAGCATAGTAAGAGAAAAACCCTAGGCATCTCTTCAGTGCTCTTTGGCAGTGGGGGAGGGGGAGCTCCATAAGGGGGCGCATTCTGTCGGGGTCGGGGCCGATGACTCCGTTCTCCACTACGCAGCCAAGAATGGCGAGGCGCGTGGTGCGAAACATACATTTGTCCTTGTTGTATGTTAGATTCAGCCGCTGGGCCGTACGGAGGAATTTCTCTAGGTTAACGTCATGGTCCTGCTGGTCGTGGCCGCAGATGGTGACGTTGTCTAGATAGGGGAAGGTGGCCTGCAGCGCGTTCTGGTCAACCATTCAGTCCATCTCCCTTTGGAAGACCGAAACCCCGTTGGTGACGCCGAAGGGGACTCGGAGGAAGTGGTAGAGACGACCGTCAGCTTCAAAAGCTGTGTACTGGCAGTCCTCAGCCCTGATGGGGAGCTGGTGGTATGCCGACTTCAGATCAATCGTCGAGAACACCCGGTATTATGCTATCTGATTGACCATGTCAGATATGCGGGGGAGTGGGTATGCATCTAACTGGGTGTAGCGATCGATCGTCTGGCTGTAGTCAATAACTAGGCGCTGTTTTTCGCCAGTCTTCACTACCACCACTTGTGCTCGCCATGGGCTAGTGCTACCCTCAATAATCCCTTCCTTCAGGAGTCTTGCTACTTCGGATTTAATGAAGCTCCTATCCCCGGCACTGTACCGCCTGCTTTTGGTAGCGATGGGCTTACAGTCGCGGGTGAGGTTAGCGAACAAGGGGGGGGGGCGGAGACTTTAAGCGTGGAGAGGCTGCAAATGGTGCGCGGCGGGCGATTTAAAAGCTGCTGGCTGCAGACTGTGAGTGGGGGGAGGGGTCCGCCGTACGCTAATGTGACACTTTTAAGGTGGCACTGAAAATCCAACCCCAGTAGAACGGCAGCGCAGAGATGGGGCAGGACAAGAAGTTTAAAATTTTTGTATTCTGTGCCCCTTACTGAAAGGGTCACTACACAGTAGCCACCGACGTCTGCTGAATGGGATTTGGAAGCCATAGAGATCCGATGGCGCGTTGGCAGGACCGGGAGAGAGTAACTGCGCACCGTGTCGGGGTGGATAAAGCTCTCCGTGCTCCCGCTGTCGAAAAGGCAGGTAGTGGCGCGGCCGTTTACCGTAATGTCCATCATGGACTTGGACAGTTGGTGAGGGAGAGATTGGTCCAGCGTCACGGAGGCCAGCGTATGGTCGAGCGAGTCGCTGTGGTCGTCAGACGAGGCGGTGGTTGAGTCCGGGTCACCCGTGATTGGAGTTGGAGGCGTCCAAGATGGCGGGCAAAATGGCTGCGCCCATGATCCCGATCCCCACGTGGCTGGAGGTGTCCAAGATGGCGGACAAGATGGCTGCCCCCACGGTTCACACGCGGCGCTGCTGGCGTTAGCGGTTTTACCTTTGCAGGCGCTGACGTAGTGTCCTTTCTTCCCGCAGCCAGAGCAGGTAGCGTTTTTCGCCGGGCAGCGTGCTCTGGGGTGTTTTGCCTGGCCACAAAAGTAACATTTCGGGCCCTTGGACATCGCTGCAGCAGTTGGTGCCGGGGGTGGCGGTCCCATGACCCAAGGTTGCGGCGTCCACGGTGCGGAGCGGTTAGGGGAGAATGCGTCCATATTCCGGTGGGCCGCGTCTAGCGAGAGCGCGAGGGACACTGCCTTCTTCAGGTTGATTTCGGACTTGAGGCCCGCAACGAAAGCATCTCGGATAAGTCCCTCCGTGTGTGTCGCGGCCGATACCTCTTTACAATCGCAGGCTCGGCCGAGTATCTGTAGTGCCCGTAGGACTGCCTCCACCGATTCCCCGGACTGCTGTTTGCGGGATCTCAGGAGGTGTCTGGCATAAACCATATTTACCGGGTGTGTGTATTGTCCTTTTAGCAGATCGATAGCCGCCGCGTAGGTAGTCGCGTCCTGGATGAACGTGTAGACTTGGTGGCCCACCTTGGAGGCCAGGATTTTTAGTTTGTTTCCATCTAGTGTCACGGCTGAGGCTTCCAGGTAAGCTTCAAAGCAACGCAGCCATTGTGCGAACTTGGTAGACGAACCCGCCTCTTGAGGGTCTAGGTCCAGGCATGTTGGTCTGAGGGCATGCAGCAGGGCCTGCTGCTCAGCGTTTGGTGCCGTCATTTGCTGCAGCGCCTGCTGCTCAGCGTTTGGTGCCGACATTTTGTTTTTGTTAATAAAATTGATGCGCTATTAATTACCCATAAAAGACGGAGAGTTAGGAGAGTAACTAAAAGGCTTTTATTGACAAAGAACAGAGCATGCCTCTCGTGGTTGACTGGTTTCCAAGAAGGCAGGGGGCTGCAGAGCAGTCACCTTTATACCTGGGCGTGTGGGTGGAACCAGGGGCGGAGCCAGCTGAGGCATGCATAGATACAACAGTGTGCAACAACAACAACGGTGAGCAACAATAACAGTGGTTTACCACAAAAGGGTAATACAAACTGGTTTTGGAGGGGTCCCTCATTGTCGCCATTGGCGGGTGGGCCGAACCTCCGATGCCGTGCTGGGCACATTGATCCCGGCTCCGACCTCTTGGGCGGGGTTTGCTCTACCTCCGCCTCCACCTCTGGCTCTACTCCCGGTTCCACCCCCCCCGCCCCGCAGCCAAACCTTGCTGAAACTTGGCGCTACGGGTGGTGACCGTGAGGTCTTCTCTCTCTCAACCGGGTCGCCCCTAAGCACTACCGGTGACCTTGGAACTGTCCTCCCCTCGTTCCCCAAAAAATCTGCCTGGCCTGCCTTTGGGCTTATGAGGCATACCATGCCCTTTGCCTTCCAGAGGGCCCGGCTCAGGTTTTCTATCCTCTCTCTACAGGGGCCGTGGTCTGCCTCCTCAAACCGCTGTGCACTCGCTAGCCTGTAAGTGGCTTTTACCTCCTGTACTTTCTCTTCCTGTTCCGTAATCTGCCTTCCCAAGCGGGTGTTTTTCTCCCGCAACCTTAACTCATTTCCCTTGGCCTCGGTGACTTGGCACCGTAGGTATTCCAACTGGGCCTTGTGTTCTCCCACTAAATGCAGTCTTTCCTGGTTCAAAGCCTGCAAAGCTACTAATAACTTCTCCACTGCGAGAGCCTTATCCTGGATCTCCAGGGCTGACTCCCTTAACTCGACTGCCTGTGCTGCAACGAGCCTGTCCAAAAGCTGGACCTGCTTTTTAAAGCAGATCAGCCAAACTGCCTTCTCTAAGGACTTCTTGTGTTCCTTTCCCTCTGTCCACTTAGCTGCTGCATCTACTGGACGCCCAGCCTTTAACAAAGTGGTGATCCACTTCTTAGTGATATTCACCTTGCAAAACACATAATCAGAAATCCTTTCCTCCATCATGGTTTGCTCATCCGAACCATTGTCTACTGTATCGCAACCATGTTGCCGGTGTCCTGCCACGGTCGCCTTTTCTGTAGGGGGTGGCGTGTGGTGGTGTTTGGCGTGTGTGCCCAGTCAGTTATGCCTCTGACTGTTTATGAGCGGTTCGAATCGCTCCCACGCCCCTGGGTTCCAGGCACCGGACTTAGGTACAGGCGGCGATACAGAAAAGACTCGAGTGGACAGGTGGTTTGGATGTAAGCAAAACTCAAGATTTTATTAAACAGGAAAATAATACAGTCTTATGAGAAGTTACTAGTGTAAAATTACAGGCAAATACAAATAACTATAGTTATACAGGGAATGGGGAACACACGGCACATCGAGGGAAAACAACTATCTTAACAATCCCCTTATCCTTATCCCACCCCCTATACCTAACTAGATTAAGCTATGAGGGGCCAGAATTCATGCTCACCAATCAAAGATCTGCTGAACTCAAAACAGCGGTGGAGTTCGGGGTTCGCTCTTTGTGCTTTCTGGAGCCTGCCGTCATGTGGTCTCCGGGTGCTGCAAGGGCGTTGTCCAGGTACGAGTACCCCAAAGTTAAAGTCTCTGCTTGAGTACTTAGCCTTGCAGGGATGAAGGTTCCTCTTCCTCGGCCGACAGTTTGAGTTTATATAAAGATAGTCGCAGGTTGGCTGAGAGTAAAGGCCCGATCATTCGAAACTTGTCTTCAATCGTCTTCCTCAATTCGTCTCCTCAATTCATCTCTCCAATTCATCTCCTCAATTCATCTTGCCTCCTCGCCTCGTCGCGTCCCGCCTCGCCTGGCCTGGATTGTCCGTGTCCGCCCGATGCAGTGCCTGGGCGTTTCCAGATGGAGTGGGGAAAGGCACGGGCAGAGACCAGGGGGTAAGCACGGGATGGGGGAAGAGCAGCAGCCACGAGGGTGAGGTGCAAGGAGAGGCCATAGAGAAGAGAGAGATTGCTACCCGGGGCCTTCAATTATACTCCTATGGATGGCCCTTATCTGCGCGCCAAATCAGGTTAGTTCTTTGTCTTAATCTTGGCGGGCTATTTTAAATAATGGTAGCAATCTATACTAACTGTTTTTAGATGGCCGGTAATCGCATCTACTGGCCCGATAATTGATTGTTTTGTTATGAATACACCTTGATGGGCCTGTCCAGCCTCGATGGCTTCCTTAATCTGTTCCCGATTATTTATGCAAACTGCTTGATGGCCTTAACTATAGGCCTAACTGAGTTTTGATTTGTCTCCAATTTGATCTAATACATAATCCAAAGTCCTGTTTGGTTTTCAAAATGCAAAGTCTCTCTTCATAGAAACTGTAGCTTTGGTTTCGATTTCTCCACAAGCTGCCTGCATCGTAGAGTCGAAGGGGGAGAAATTCAGTTGTTAGCGCCACCCATTAGCGCCTTAAGAGGGCGATAAGTGGGGCGTGATGCAGCTAGCGTCTGGGCACGGCGAGACCTGCGCCTCTCGTGAAATTGAGTGGACATTTAGCGGCGGCGCAAAACCGCAATGCACGCTCAGCTGCGCCTGCAGATCCTGATGTCATTTCATGGTGCAACGCCCTTGGGGCGCCCCGAACCGGAACTTCAGTGACGCCCCCCTCCTTTCCGCCTGGCGCTCCCAGCGACTGGTTGACTGGAACGGTTCCCAGTCACTGTGGGGCTGGGGGGGCGCTATTTAAAGGGGGCTCTTCCTGGCTTCTTTGTGGTAGCCATTTTTGGACCACTCCTTCTGTGTGAGAGAGAGAGAGATTTGCAGAGAGACAAAGGGAGAGAGCTTTCTGCATTGAGTCAGCGCTGGCACAGGTACTTCTGGCTTCGGCCCAGAACTTTGTAGTTGGATTGATTTTTCACTGGCATAACCTTGAGTGGCCACATACTATGGGCGCTGCAATGGGTGGAAATGTTGGGTTTCTCCATTGCATTGAGAGGGCTCAGAGACGCCGAGAGAGATTGCCAATAATGGCCAGACGGAGGAGGGCCAACAGGCATCGGCACAGGAGGCCTTACCCTCCCAGGATATTCCGCCAACAGTTCTCATACCTCAACATGCCTGAGGAGCAGTGTTTTTGGAGGCTTCGATTCAGCAGGGAGGTGGTCACTGAGCTCTGCCACCTGCTTCAGACAGATCTGCAGCCTCAACTGAGGAGCAGGACGTCTCTGTCGGTGGCAGTGAAGGTGACAGTGGCTCTCAACTTCTATGCCACCGGCTCCTTCCAATCCGCTACTGGGGACATTGCCAATGTCTCCCAGTTTGTGGTGCATTGTTGCATCTGCCAAGTCACGAATGGCCTCTTTAAAAGGAGACGTCAGTACATTTCCTTCCCCATGACCCTGGACAAGCAGCAAGAGCACGCAATGGAATTTGCAAGAATAGTGGGCTTCCCCATGGTCCAGGGCGCCATTGACTGCACGCATGTGGCTTTGCGGGCGCCGCAAGAAAATGCCGAGGATTACCGCAACCGGAAGGGGTTCCATTCGTTGAACGTCCAGTTGGTGTGTGACCACAGACAACTGATACTAGCTGTCAATGCTCGCTTTCCAGGCAGCAGCCACGACGCCTTCATCCTGCGCCAGACTTCTGTGGCAGACCTTTTTGAAGCCCCGGCTCACCCAAAAGGCTGGCTTCTCGGGGACAAGGGCTATCCTCTGTGCACCTGGCTGATGACCCCGCTCCGTGCGCCCAGCACCCCTGCTGAAGAACAATACAATGAGAGCCATCAAGCGACCAGGAACATCATTGAGCACACAATCGGCGTGCTAAAGCAACGGTTCCGCTGTCTGTACCATTCCGGGGGAGCCCTTCAGTACTCACCTGAGCGAGTCTCCCATTTCGTTGTAGTGTGCTGCACGCTGCATAACCTGGCAATCCTCAGGACTTAGCCACTGCCACCAGATATTGGAGCACCAGCAGAGGAGGAGGAGCAAGAGGAGGAGGAGGAGGAGGAGCACTAGGACGGGAGGGAGGCACAAAGTGCAAGGGCCGTCCGTCAGCAGCTTATTGCAAGTCGGTTCTAGGCCCCCTCTGAAGGAATGGCTTGTGCCATTGAAAGAACATGAATGGAACCGTTCCGCAACCCCTGAGCCGGTCAAGGCAACAAATAGTTCAAAGAGCAAACATGCACAATCTGAATAAAGACACTTCTTTATTTAACAAACTGTGTGCCCTTCCCGCATGACAAAGTAATAGAGAGAAATCCCCCAAAAAAGTCAGTCTCATAACTGGCTCTCACAACCTGGAGACAATGAACAAAAGAGTAAACAAAATATGACCACGATCCTCGGCCTTCACTAAAGAAATTAACAGCATTTTGCCACACCTCCTACTTTTTGCCATTAGAGGGTGATCTGCTTCGCTTGCGAGATTGGCCCCTTCCCACCCTGCAGCTCCTCCGCAATGGGACCCCAGTGGCTGCAGCAAGGCTGGGGGAAGGCTGCTGAAACATAGAAACATAGAAGATAGGAGCAGGAGTAGGCCATTCGGCCCTTCGAGCCTGCTCCGCCATTCAATGAGATCATGGCTGATCATCCAAATTCAGTACCCTGTCCCTGCCTTCTCCCCATATCCCTTGATCCCTTTAGCCTCAAGAAATATATCTAACTCTTTCTTGAATATATTTAATGAACTGGCCTCCACCGCCCTCTGTGGCAGAGAATTCCACAGGTTCACCACTCTCTGGGTGAAGAAATTCCTCCTCATTTCAGTCCTAAATGGCTTACCCCTTATCCTTAGACTACGACCCCTGGTTCTGGACTCCCCGACCATCAGAAACATCCTTCCTGCATCTAGTCTGCCCAGACCTGACAGAATTTGATAGGTTTCGATGAGATCCCCTCTCAATCTCCTAAACTCCAGTGAGTATAAGCCCAATTGACACAATCTCTCCTCGTACGTCATTCCTGCCATCCCAGGTATCAGCCTGGTGAATCTTCGCTGCACTCCCTCCATGGCAAGAACGTCCTTCCTCAGGTAAGGTGACCAAAACTGCACACAATACTCAAGGTGCGGTCTCACCAAGACCCTGTACAACTGCAGCAAGACATCCTTGTTCCTGTACTCAAACCCTCTTGCTACGAAGGCCAACATACCATTTGCCTTCTTAACCGCCTGCTGCACCTGTATGCTTACCTTCAGCGACTGGTGCACAAGAACACCCAGGTCTCTTTGCACTTCCCCTTCTTCCAATCTATTGCCATTCAAATAATAATCTGCCTTCCTGTTTTTGCCACCAAAGTGGATAACCTCACATTTATCCACATTACAGTGCATTTGCCATGTTTCTGCCCAATCACCCAACCTGTCCAAATCGTACTGGAGTTTCATGACATCCTCCTCACAGCATACCCTCCCACCCAGCTTTGTGTCGTCTGCAAATTTGGAGATATTACATCCAATTCCCTCGTCCAGATCATTAATATATATTGTGAACAGCTGGGGTCCTAGGACCGATCCTTGCGGTACCCCGCTAGTCACTGCCTGCCACTCGGAAAATGACCCGTTTATTCCAACTCTTTGCTTTCTGTCCGCCAACTAGTTCTCTATCCAAGTCAATACCTTGCCCCCAATCCCATGTGCCTTAATTTTGCACGCTAATCTCTTATGCGGGACCTTATCGAAAGCCTTCTGAAAGTCCAAATACACCACATCCACTGGTTCTCCCTTACCTATTTTACCAGTTACATCCTCAAAAAATTCCAGTAGATTAGTCAAGCATGATTTACCTTTTGTAAATCCATGTTGACTTTGTCCGATCCTGTCACTGCTTTCCAAGTGCTCTGCTATTACATCTTTTATAATGGACTCTAGCATTTTCCCCAGTACCGATGTCAGGCTTACCGGTCTATAATTCCCCGCTTTTTCTCTGCCACCTTTTTTGAATAGTGGGGTAACATTAGCTACCCTTCAATCCATAGGTACTGTTCCAGAGTCTATCGAGTTCTGGAAGATGACCAGCAATGCATCTACTATTTCTAGGGCCACTTCCTTAAGTACCCTGGGATGTAGATTATCAGGCCCTGGGGATTTTTCAGCCTTCAGTCCCATCAATTTTCCTAACACCATTTCCCTACAAATACTGATTTCTTTCAGTTCCACCCTTTCATCAGACCCTATGTTCCGCGGTATTTCTGGGAGGTTATTTGTGTCCTCCTTTGTGAAGACAGAACCAAAATATGTATTTAGTTGGTCAGCTATTTCTTTGCTCCCCATTATAAATTCCCCCGATTCTGACTGCAAGGGACCTACGCTTGACTTCACCAATCTTTTTCTCTTTACATATCTATAAAAGCTTTTACAGTCAGTTTTTATGTTCCCTGAAAGGTTACTCTCATACTCTATTTTCCCTTTCTTAATTAATCCCTTTGCCCTCCTTTGTTGAATCCTAAACTGCTCCCAATCCTCAGGATTATTGCTTTTTCTGGCCAATTTGTATGTCCTCTCCTTGGATCTTATGCTATCCCTAATTTCCCTTGTTAGCCACGGTCGAGTCACCTTTTTTGTTTTATTTTTATGCCAAACTGGGATGAACAACTCCTGTAGTTCATCCATTCGGTCTTTGAATGTTTGCCATTGCCTATCCACCGTCAACCCTTTGAGTGCCATTCCCCAATCAATCCTACCCAACTCGCTCCTCAGACCATCATAGTTTCCTTTATTTAAATTGAGGACCCTAGTTTCTGAGTCAACTACTTAATTCTCCATCTTAATGAAGAATTCGATCATATTATGATCGCTCCAACCCAAGGGGCCTCGTACAACAAGATTGCTAATTAATCCTTTCTCGTTACATAATACCCAGTCTAAGATGGCCTGATCTCTGGTTGGTTCCTCGACATATTGGTCCAGGAAACCATCCCGTAAACACTCCAGGAATTCCTCCTCCACAGTATTGTTACTAATTTGGTTAGCCCAATCTATATATAGATTAAAGTCACCCATGATGACTGCTGTGCCCTTATTGCACGCTTCTTTAATTTCCCTTTTAATGCCATCCCCAACCTCCGCCTTA
This sequence comes from Somniosus microcephalus, assembly GCF_052327205.1. NCBI lineage: Eukaryota > Metazoa > Chordata > Chondrichthyes > Squaliformes > Somniosidae > Somniosus > Somniosus microcephalus. Next base: position 119,071,903 of record NC_140993.1, on the reverse strand, counting down.
CTGTTTGGAGGTCTATATACCACTCCCACTAATGTTTTTTTCCCCTTAGTATTTCTCAATTCTACCCATACAGATTCCACCTCATCAGAGCTAATATCCTTCATTACAATTGTGTTAATCCCTTCTTTAACCAGTAATACTACCCCTCCTCCCTTTCCTTTTTGCCTATCTTTCCTGAATATCGAATACCCCTGGATGTTCAGTTCCCAGTCTTGGCCATCCTTGAGCCACGTTTCCGTAATCCCAACCAAATCATATTCGTTTACCTCTATTTGCGCAGCCAATTCATCCACCTTATTACAAATGCTCCTCGCATTAAGACACAAAGCCTTCAGGCTTGTTTTTTTAACGCTCTTAGACCTATTAGAATTATTATTTACTGTGGCCACGTTTGATTTAAACCGTTGATTTCTCTGACTGCCACTTTTGTTTTTCTCCTTCCTATCTTTTGCTTTTATCCTTGTTTCCCTTTCCTCTGTCTCCCTGCTCAGGTTCCCAACCCCCTTCTGTTGTGTATGTACCTTTAAGAGAATAACTGGTCTCAGACTGCAGTACCGGCAGTGACCACCCCTGTATAAAAGGCGCTAGAGAGCCTCTGTTTAGTTTCGTTATGAACTTCCACCAGTAAAGATCAGTTTGTTTTCACTCCTGCTAGTCCATGTCTCAATCATTCACGGACTTAACACTGGCGACGAGTAAGAAACGAACTTACCTGCAACTCAGCAGCAGCTCCGACGACGTTGTTGAAGGTCGGAGCCAGAAGAAAGAAAAAAAAATAGAGTCCATTGAAACTCGAGAAACGGGCGTCGACCGTCAATCATCGGGTTCAAGGCTTTGCAGGAGCGACTTTCCAGAGCCAGGCTGGGTTCCTCGGTCCATGGTTTCCCAGCTAATCGGGCTGGTGGCAGGTAGTGCTCTGATCCTTCCTGGGCTGCGGTGGGCTGAAGCTCGATCAGGTGGCCTTTCAACGGGGCCGGGCAGCGAGTCGGGAAGCAAAGAGAGAGAGAGAGGGTGGAGCACACAGGGCGCGGCCGGTGTTTCGAAGCCGGGCAGCGTTCGGACCTAAGAAGAGGGAGGGAAGTGTCCCAGAGGGTCCGCTCCACGACGGGAAAATAATAAAAGAAAAAGAATACGCGCAAGAAACCGTGGAAAGCAGCGCTAACAACAGCGGGGAAGAAGACAAAGCACGGGAGGCGCCATTTTGTTAAATCGGGGAAGAAGGCAAAGCGCAGGAGGCGCCATTTTAGATTTGCAAGATGCCGAAGACTGGCTGTATCACTGCTTTTGATAATACATTAGAGGACCGGACCACGTATGTGGAAAGAGTCGAGGTATATTTCGAGGCAAATGAAATAGCGGAGGGGAAAAAGGCATCAATATTGCGAAACTTAATGGGCGCTAGAACGTACGGCCTATTGCGGGATCTGATTACTCCAGCCAAACCGAAGGCGAAGAGTTTTAACGAAATTGTTGCTGTTCTACAGGAGCACTTAAACCCTGCACCGCTGTTGATAGCAGAAAGATTTAAATTCCACAGGAGAACTCAGCACAAAGATGAGAGCAATGCTGAGGATCTTACGGAACTACGCAAGCTATCAAAGCACTGCCAGTTCGGAGCAGGACTGGCAGATACCCTACGGGAACATGGGCTGCGAGCCAACCACCCCAAGTGCGAATTTTTTAAGAAACAGATATCGTATTGTGGCCACGTGATTGATGAAGAGGGGTTACATAAGTCCCCTGACAAAATTGAAGCGGTTGTTAAGGCCCCAGCGCCTGAAAATGTGTCACAACTGAGGTCATTCCTCGGGTTGGTGAATTACTATCATAAGTTTTTGCCGAATTTGTCGACAATGCTGCACCCACTGAACGCCCTGCTACGAATGGGGGTAGCATGGAAATGGAGCGATGATTGTAAACGTGCTTTTCAGAAGAGTAAGGACTTAATCACTTCGAAGGAAGTATTGGCTCACTACAACCCAGCACTGCCAATCAGGCTGGCGTATGATGCGTCTTCCTACGGCATTGGGGCGGTACTGTCACATAAATTCCTTGATGGTTTGGAGAGGCCGATAGCTTTTGCGTCACGCTCGTTAACTTCTGCCGAGCGTAACTACGCCCAGATTGACAGAGAGGCCCTCAGCCTAGTGTGGGGGGTGAAGAAGTTCAATCACTATCTGCACGGTCAAAAATTTACTCTACCAACCGATCATCAACCTCTTGTCTCCATTTTCAACCCTCAGAAGGGCGTACCGATAATGACAGCACAACGGCTGCAGAGATGGTCCCTTTTCCTAGCGGCACACCAATATGACATCGAGTACAAAGGAACTAAACAGCATGGAAATGCTGATGGATTGTCACGTCTACCGTTGCCGACGGTGGAAGAAGAAGACCTTGCAGTGGATCCAATGGAGTTATTCCACTCGACCATAGTCGAATGTCTCCCTGTGACGAATGCAAACATAGAAAAGGAAACACGGAATGACCCGACACTATCACGGGTCTATGATTTAACGGTGAAGGGATGGCTAGCACATGGCGAACCACTGCTGCCAGCATTCTCGCCGAGAAGAGAACAGCTGTCAGTGTGCAGAGGAACCTTGATGTGTGGATCCAGAGTAGTAATTCCACCTAAGTTGACGGATAGAGTGCTCAATGAGCTTCATGAGGGTCATCTGGGTGGGGTAAAAATGAAGAGCTTAGCCAGAGCGTTTGTGTGGTGGCCGGGAATCAATAGAGAAATCGAAGAGATGACCAAGAGCTGTGCAGGATGCCAGAAGGTCCAAAATGCCCCACCACAAGCTCCTCTGCATCCATGGGAGTGGCCCTCATCTCCATGGCAAAGGGTGCACATTGATTTTGCTGGTCCCTTCATGGACTCGATGTTTTTAATTGCGGTGGATGCACATTCAAAGTGGCCAGAGGTAATAAAAATGTCTTCAACCACCACGGAAAAAACTATCACAGTTTTACAAACCATATTCGCCAGGAATGGGCTGCTTGAACAGATTTGCTCTGACAATGGACCACAGTTTGTGTCTGAAGAGTTCCGGAGGTTCTTAAAGAACAATGGTGTTAAGCATTACACATCTGCCCCATATCATCCAGCCACTAATGGATTGGCTGAGAGGTTTGTCCAAACATTCAAGAAGGCTATCAAGGCAATGTGTAATGAAGATATACCCCTACAACACAAGGTGGACAACTTCTTGTTTGCCTACCAGAATGCGACACATGTGGTTACCAACCAAACTCCAGCCATGATGTTCTTCAATCGAAGACTACGATGCCGCTTGGATTTGGTTAAGCCAAACGTCCGAAGAGATGTGGAGAACAGGCAGTTTCAGAATATGAATGAAAGGCCGACCAGGAGTTTTAAGATAGGTCAACCAGTTTTGGCCCGGGACTACCGCACTGAGAAATGGCAGCCAGGAACGATTTGTACACGACAAGGACCTCTCATATATACCGTGGACGTTGGGGAGAGCATTGTAAGACGCCATGCTGACCAGATTCTAGAGTCACTGGAAAACGTCAACTCCACACCACGATCTGATACACCTGGTAATGAAATCGACGTTCCAATTGCAGCTACCGCAGAACCGGTAATATTGGAAGCAGATGAACCAAACAACGACATTGATTCCGACTCAACATTGCCAGAAGAACCTGTTACCCCAAAGAGGTGTTATCCAGACAGAATCAGGAAGCCTCCTCAAAGACTGAACTTATAATTGCTTAAACTTAACCACTGTATCTAGTAACAGTAATTGTGATTGTAGTTCGTTATCATTTATTTGTTAAATGAATGTTATGTACTGTTTATCTAAAAGGGGAGGAATTGTTGTGTATGTACCTTTAAGAGAATAACTGGTCTCAGACTGCAGTACCGGCAGTGACCACCCCTGTATAAAAGGCGCTAGAGAGCCTCTGTTGTTTAGTTTCGTTATGAACTTCCACCAGTAAAGATCAGTTTGTTTTCACTCCTGCTAGTCCATGTCTCAATCATTCACGGACTTAACACCTTCCATGTTAGTTTAAACCCTCCCCCACAGCACTAGCAAACACTCCCCCTAGGACATCGGTTCCAGCCCTGCCCAGGTGCAGACCGTCCGGTTTGAACTGGTCCCACCTCCCCCAGAACCGGTTCCAATGTCCCAGGAACTTGAATCCCTCCCCCTGGCACCATTCCTCTAGCCACGTATTACATAAGAACATAAGAAATAGGAGCAGGAGTAGGCCAATCGGCCCCTCGAGCCCGCTCTGCCATTCAATAAGATCATGGCTGATCTGATCCTAACCGCCAATCTACTATCACAGAACCATCTCCTGAATCTAACAGATTTAGACACACGAAATAGGAGCAGGATCAGGCTACACGGCCCCTGGGCCCGCTCCGCTACCCACAGGGCCATGACCGATCCGAACCTAGACTCATGTCCAAATTCCTGCCCGCTCCCCGTAACCCTTAATTCCCTTTACTTCTAGGAAACTGTCTGTTTCTGTTTTAAATTTATGTAATGATGTAGCTTCTACAGCTTTTTGGGGCAGCATATTCCATGGACCTACCACCCTCTGAGTGAAGTAGTTCCTCCTCGTCTTAGTTTTGAAAGAGCAGCCCCTTATTCTAAGTCTATGTCCCCTAGTTCTAGTTTCACCCATCATCGGGAACATCCTCCCCGCATCCACCCGATCCAACCCCTTCACAATCTTATATGTTCCAATAAGATCGCCTCTCATTCTTCTGAACTCCAATGAGTAGAGTCCCAATCTACTCAACCTCTCCTCATATGTCCATCCCCTCATCCCCGGGATTAACCGAGTGAACCTTCTTTGTACTGACTCGAGAGCAAGTATGTCCTTTCTTAAGTATGGACACCAAAACTGTACGCAGTATTCCAGGTGCAGTCTCACCAATACCTTGTACAACTGAAGCAATACCTCCCTATTTTTATATTCTATCCCCCTAGCAATGAAAGCCAACATTCCATTGGCCTTCTTAATCACTTGCTGCACCTGCATACTAACCTTTTGAGTTTTGTGCACCAGGACCCCCAGATCCCTTTGTACTTCAGTACTTTCCAGTTTCTTGCCATTAAGATAATAACTTGCTCTACGATTTTTCCTGCCAAAGTGCATAACCTCACACTTTCCAGCATTGCATTCCATCTGCCAAATCTCTGCCCACTTACTTAGCCTGTCGATGTCCCCTTGCAGGTTTTTTATGTCCTCCTCACTCACTACTTTCCCTCCCATCTTAGTATCATCTGCAAACTTTGATATGTTACACTCGGTCCCCTCCTCCAAATCGTTAATATAGATTGTAAAGAGTTGGGGACCCAGCACTGACCCCTGCGGAACACCATTAGTTACTGATTGCCAGTCTGAGAATGAACCATTTATCCCAGCTCTCTGCCTTCTGTTAGATAGCCAATCCTGTCTACTGCCCTTTTTAAATAAAGGTGTTACATTAGCAGTTTTCCAGTCTGCCGGGACTTTGCCGAGTCCAGGGAGTTTTGGAAAATTATTACCAATGCATCCACAATCCCTACCGCCACTTCCCTCAAGACCCTAGGATGTAAGCCATCAGGTCCAGGAGATTTATCCGCCTTGAGTCCCATTATTTTACCGAGTACCATTTCCTTAGTGATTTTGATCGTGTTTAGCTCCTCCCCCACTTTAGCCCCCTGTTTGTCCAGTGTTGGGATATTCTTAGTGTCTTCTACTGTAAAGACTGATGTAAAATGTTCATTCAATGTTTTTGCCATCTCCATATTTCCCACCATTAATTTCCCGGTCTCATCCTCTAAGGGACCAACATTTACTTTCGCCACCCTTTTTCTTTTTATATAACTATAAAAACTCTTACTATCTGTTTTTATATTTTTTGCTAATTTACTTTCATAATCTATCTTCCCTTTCTGCAAACTTTGATATGTTACGCTCGGTCCCCTCCTCCAAATCGTTAATATAGATTGTAAAAAGTTGGGGACCCAGCACTGACCCCTGCGGAACACCACTAGTTACTGATTGCCAGTCTGAGAATGAACCATTTATCCCAACTCTCTGCCTTCTGTTAGATAGCCAATCCTCTATCCATGCCAGAATATTACCCCCAATCCCGTGATTTTTTATCTTAAGCAATAATCTTTTGTGTGGCACCTTGTCAAATGCCTTTTGGATGTCTAAATACAATACATCCACTGGTTCCCCTTTATCCACCCTATATGTTACTTCCTCAAAGAACTCCAGCAAATTTGTCAAACATGACTTCCCCTTCATAAAACCATGCTGACTTTGTCCTATTAAATTATGATTATCCAAATGTCCTGTTACTGTCTCCTTAATAATGGACTCCAAAATTTTACCTACCACAGATGTTAGGCTAACCGGTCTATAGTTTCCAGCCTTCTGTCTACTGCCCTTTTTAAATAAGGGTGTTACATTAGCAGTTTTCCAGTCTGCCGGGACCTTTGCTGAGTCCAGGGAGTTTTTGAAAATTATTACCTATGCATCCACAATCCCTACCGCCACTTCCCTCAAGACCCTAGGGTGTAAGCCATCAGGTCCAGGTGATTTATCCGCCTTGAGTCCCATTATTTTACCGAGTACCACTTCCTTAGTGATTTTGATCGTGTTTAGCTCCTCCCCCCCCTATAGCCCCCTGTTTGTCCAGTGTTGGGATATTCTTAGTGTCCTCTACTGTAAAGACTGATACAAAACATTCATTCAGTGTTTTTGCCATCTCCATATTTCCCACCATTAATTTCCCGGTCTCATCCTCTAAGGGACCAGCATTTACTTTAGCCACCCTTTTTCTTTTTATATAACTGTAAAAACTCTTACTATCTGTTTTTATATTTTTTGCTAATTTACTTTCATAATCTATCTTCTCTTTCTTAATCAATCGTTTTGTTATTTTTTGCTGTCTTTTAAAGTTTTCCCAATCCTCTATCCTCCCACTAGATTTGGCTACTTTATATGCCCTTTTTTTAGTCGAATACTATCCTTAATTTCTTTACTTAGCCACGGATGGCTGTCTTTTCTTTTACACCCTTTTCTTCTCAGTGGAATATATATTTTTTGGAAGTTGTAAAATAACTCCTTAAATGTACACCACTGATCATGTATCGTCTTACCCTTTAATCTATTTTCCCAATCCACTCTACTCAATTCCGCTCTCATACCTTCATAGTCTCCTTTATTCAAGCTTAGCACGCTTGTTTGAGATCCAACCTTCTCACCCTCTAATTGAATATGGAATTCAACCATGTTATGGTCACTCATTCCAAGGGGATCCTTTACTAGGGCATTTTTAATTAATCCTGTGTCGTTACACAGGACCAGATCTAAGGTTGCTTGCCCCCTAGTCGGTTCAGTTACATACTGCTCAAGAAACCCATCCCTAATACACTCAATGAACTCATCCTCAAGGCAGCCCTGCCCAATTTGATTTGTCCAATTAATATGAAAGTTAAAATCCCCCATAATTATAGATGTTCCCTTATTACAAGCCTCAACTATTTCCTGATTGATACTCCGTCCAACAGAGTTGCAACTGTTCGGAGGCCTATAGACTACGCCCACTAGTGTTTTTTTCCCCTTATTATTCCTTATCTCCACCCAAACTGTTTTATTATCCTGATCTTTTGACCCAATATCATTTCTCTGTATTACAGTGATTCCTTCCTTTATTAACATAGCCACCCCACCTCCCCTTCCTTCCTGCCTGTCCTTCCTGATCGTTAAATAACCTGGTATGAATAATTCCCAGGCATTGTCACCCTGCAGCCATGTTTCTGTAATGGCCACAAGATCATACCCATATGTAGTTATTTGTGCCATTAACTCATCTATTTTGTTACGAATGCTACGTGCATTCAGATGGAGAACTTTCAAATATGTTTTGTGACACTTAGTTCCTGCTTTTGCCCTTTTTATTACTTTACCTTTTACTCCATACCTTCTGCCCCTTCCTGACACGCTCTGGTTTTTAATTTCCCCACTGCTACCTAAGTCTATGACCTTTTCTGTTGTCATTTTTATTATTTGCTCTCTATTCATCTGAAGTATCCTTCTATTTCTACTCTGACTAGCACGTGGCACTGGTAGCAATCCTGAGATTACTACCTTTGAGGTCCTGTTTTTTAACTTACCTCCTAACTCCCTATATTCCGCTTTTAGGACCTCATCCCGCTATTTACCTATATCGTTGGTGCCTATATGCACCACGACAACTGGCTGTTCACCCTCCCCTTCCAAGATGTTCTGCAGCCGCTCGGAAACATCCTTGACCCTTGCACCAGGGAGGCAACACACCATCCTGGAGTCTCGTTTGCGGCCACAGAAACGCCTATCTATTCCCCTTACAATTGAATCCCCTATTACTATAGCTCTACCACTCTTTTTCCTCCCATTCTGTGCAGCAGAGCCACCCCTGGTGCCAGGAAGTTGGCTGCTGCTGCCTTCCTCTGATAAGCCAGCCCCCCCAAATTGTACTCAAATATCTGTTGGAGAGGGAGATGGCCACAGGGGACCCCTGCACTACCTGCCTGCGCCTAGTACTCTGCCTGTTGGTCACCCGTTCCCTTTCTCCCTGTCCAACCTCTACCTGTGGTGTGTCCAACTCCCTAAACGTGCTATTCATGATGTCCCGAGCATCGTGAACGCTCCAGTATGCATCCAATCGCAGCTCCAGTGCCGCAATGCGGTCTGTCAGTAGCTGCAGCTGGGTGCACTTCCTGCACACGTAGTTGTCAGGGACACAGGAAGTGTCCCTGAGTTCCCACATCTCGCAGAAGGAGCAGATCACAGGGCCGGGCTGTCCTGCCATGACTTACCCTTTAATTAATTGAGTTTAAATTAAATCAATCAATCCCACTAATTACACTACAGTTAAATAGTTTACCAACAGTCCCCGCTACACCAGAGAGACCTTAGAAACTATAAAACAGAGTTAAAGTTTAAGAAAGAGAGAAATACTCACCAACCAATCACTTACCTGCTTCCTGCTGATGTCACACTTGGATCACATTTTACCTCTCTCCCGGAACCTGGATTGGTATGCCTCTGGTGCTCCCTCGCAGGTCCGCTGCCTCTCCGTTCTCAGGGCTCTGTGCCTCGCTGCCTCAGGCTGCTGTTTAAGTACCTCCGCCGCCTCTGGTGATCCCTCGCAGGTCCGCTGCCTCTCCGGTCTCGGGGCTCTGGGCCTCGCTTCCTCGGGCTGCTGTTTAAGTACCTCCGCCGCCTCTGGTGATCCCTCGCAGGGATGAGTTTCAGAAACTGAGTCGGCAGATGCCCTTGAGGTACAGCCTGGACCAGCTCTGGGCCTGGAGGGCTCGGCTGCTGACTGCTCCAACTCTGCATGGGCGACAGCAGTCTGTCCTACAGGTGGTGGCAGCTGCAGTGGAGAAGTGACAGTGTTGGCAGCAGGAATGCTGCCATCCTGACAGAGGACAGCCACTCCCTGGTTGGACGACACACTGGCACGCCCACGGGGCAGCACTGCAGCATGCGGAGCAATCTGCTGAAGCACAGACTGCTGGCCTGCTGCAGCACAGCGAGGGCCCCGGCGATTCGTGCCCAATCCAGCGAGGGTGGCAGCAGTCAGTGCTCGTGTGGCTTCAATCTGCATCTGCATCAGACCAGCCACTGACTGCATTGCACCACTAAGCACTTGCGTGGAAGCCGCCTGTGCTGCCTGTGCTGCACCAAAGTCCTGCAGACTCCTTGCCATTGCTGCACCGAAGTCCTGCAGACGACTTGCCAGTGCTGCGCTGAAGCCCTGGACACTCCTTGCCAGTGACTCAATGGATTCGGGTATCCTTGCCACTACAGCCATGAGCTCAGTGTGCCTCTGCTCCGCCTGGGCGCCCATTTCAGCGAGGAGCCGCACCTCTTCTGCGCTCACTGTAGTAGGACTGGAGGCTAGACTCTCCCTCCGGGGAGAAGGCCGCTGAGCTTCCCTAACCCCCCCGCATTGCTGCAGCCCGCTGGGCCCCGGAGCTTCACCCTCCTCAGACCCTTCCCCCCTGCTCCCCTCCAGGGAAGACATGTCCCCATTATGGCCATGGGCTGCCTCGGCTGAGGGTGGCACTGATGGTCTGGCTTCCTCTTCCTCCTTGCCTTCAGAATCACTCACAGTGGCACTTGAGGGTCCGCCTCCTCACCTGGCAAATTAGCATCTGAAAGCAGGGAGGTACAAGAGTTGCTTTAGCGTGAGGACAGGGTGGCAGCGAGGGAGGCATGAGTGCTGCAATGCACTGTATTGGTTCGATAGTGGCAAAGGATGCCGGTGTGAGGCACAAGTGGAAGGAGAGAGGTCAAAAAGGTGATGACCTTACCATTGCTGTCCAGAACGGGGTCGGCATCTCCAGTGGTGATGGGGCCAATCATCCGGCCTGCCATACTCCGCTGGACTTGCTGCTCCAGATCGCTGAGGTCTTGAAGGTGAGGCCGGCCTCCCCCGGTCCGTTGCTGCTGCCTCCTGTTATGGGCCAGCTTGCCCTGCAAGAGAAAGGACGGGCTCTGAGTACAGTGTGAAGCCCTGATCTTGGCTGCACTGCCTCCCATGGTGGAATAGCCCTTACAGTGTGATGCCCTGATCTTGGTTGCACTGCCTCCCATGGTGGAATAGCCCTTACAGTGTGAAGCCCTGATCTTGGCTGCACTGCCTCCCATGGTCAAATAGCCCTTACAGTGTGAAGCCCTGATCTTGGCTGCACTGCCTCCCATGGTAGAATAGCCCTCACAGTGTGTAAAGTGCTGAATGTGCGTGTGAGTTTCATGAAAGGCCCATAGGTGTTGGATGAGGGCTGGGCATTGGGGCTTTCAGGACCCTTTGGCCACAAAGTGAGGTGCACATGCAGGGATGAAGAGGATACTGAAAAGGGTACTCATCCTGACGACCCGAGTGAGGTCGTTGAACTTCTTCCTGCATTGCACAGGGGTCCTAGGCACCATGCTGCTGGTGGTCACTCTGTGAGCCACCTCCCTCCAAGCTTTGCGATAGTCGTTGGGCAGCGGCCTCCTGCCACTGTCCGGAAACAGAATAGATCGCCTGCGCTCCACTGCGCCAACCAGAACCTGCAGGGCCCCCTCACTGCACCGCTGCGCTTGCTCCCTGGCCCTCTCCATGGTCCTTGGCGTTAGAATGTGGCAGCAGGTCTGTCCAGGCCGAGAATCAGGGCTCCGATGTGCAGGGTGTTGCTGCAATCCAAGATCGAACCTCCCCTTTAAGAGCTGACCGGCGCCAGCGTGTCTGTGTGCAATCGCTAACTGGCTGCACCTGCGCTGCACCTGCCCTCGGTGGTAGTGCCTCGCTTCTCCGGCTTAGTGTCTTAGGACAGTCGTGCAGCGCCTGTTTTAGCACTCCAAGCACCTCCTGGGGCAAAGCAGGTCAATTTAGCAGTAGGTGCCGATAATTTGCGCCGGGTGCTAAATTTCGCGCCCGCTTGAGTATAACGCCCCAAACATGGCGATACTGAATTTCTCCCCCCAAGTTTTTAAAATCTCACAGGCTTTCTGCCACGAGGCGCAAACGCCATCTTGGGTACCCTTTTTGATTTAAAATGTCCACGCAGGGTCCCTTTTATTAATAATAACCAATGGGGAAATGTAGAAATTTTGCAAATCTTACACTTAAAACAATCACTATCACGAGAGGAAAAGTACTAGGCAAACTAATGGAACTAAAGGCTGACAAGTCCCCTGGACCTGATGGCCTGCATCCTAGGGTCTTAAAAGAAGTGGCTGCAGAGACAGTGGATGCATTGGTTGTAATCTTTCAAAATTCCCTAGACTCTGGAACAGTCCCAGCAGATTGGAAAACCACAAATGTAACACCCATATTCAAGAAAGGAGGGAGACAGAAAGTAGCAAACCATAGGCCAGTTAGCCTAACATCTGTCATTGGAATCCATTATTAAGGAAGTAGTAGCAGGACATTTAGAAAATCATAATACAATCAAGCAGAGTCAACATGGTTTTATGAAAGGGAAATCGTTTTTGACAAATTTATGAGAGTTCTTTGAGGATGTAACGAGCAGGGTGGATAAAGGGGAACCAGGAGATGTAGTGTATTTGGATTTCCAAAAGGCATTCGATAAGGTGCCATATCAAAGGTCACTGCACAAGATAAAAGTTCATGGTGTTGGGGGTAATATATTAGCATGGATAGAGGATTGGCTAACTAACAGAAAACAGAGAGCTGGATTTTCTCAATGGGGTCGCGTTGGGGGTGGGACTGCTGGTTGTCAGGTTTCAGTCCCGCCCCCAACGACGTCCAGCCAACCCACGCTATTTTCCCTTGATTGACCTTGTTAAGCCCGCCCTGCAGGTTTAGCCGGCCAATTAAGGGAAAGCGGTGACAGAGGATGTCAGTGTATGACGTTTCATCTGTCGAGAATTTTTGATAGATGAATTGTCAGCATTTGACAGCTTTGAGAAGCTGTCAAACACTGACAATCTCTGTTCTACGGTGAGCCCTTGCACAAAGACTCACCAAAACCTCTTTCCTCAGCAGAAATCAGATGGCTGCTGTATCTGAGAATGCAGCAGCCATTCTGTCATCTCTGCCATTGAGATGAGGCACCTCTAGATCCCCAAGAGTTGAAGCCTGCAGGAAGAAGCAAAGGTAAGTAAACTTTTTCTAACACTTTACACGCACCTCTCATACTTACCTCTCCACACTTGCACCCATCACTCACCTCCACAGCGCACTTTTCGATCCCTCTCACCCCCACAGACCCATTGCTCGCCTCGCTGACCCTGACGAGGTTCACAGATGTCGGGAAGCCCGCACTTGCAGGGGTAAAATGGGGATAAGCCTCTTAACTGCCTGTTAACTACCTGTTAACAGGCAGTTAATTGGCTCTAATCCCCTTCCCGCCTCGAGGAGACGGGTTCCTGAAGATGGGAAGATGGCACGGAGGCAGGTTGGGAGCGGGTTCGGTACCCGTTCCCAGTTTCTGCCATTTTCCTGGCAGTCCCGCCTCCATATCTGCCTCCCCAGGGCTGGCAAAATTCCCCCCGAGTGTCGGGATAAATGGATCATTTTCAGGTTGGCAAACTGTAACTAGTAGGGTGCCACAGGGATCAGTGCTGGAACCTCAGCTATTTACAATCTATATTAATGACTTGGATGAAGGGACCGAGTGTACTGTAGTCAAATTTGCTGATGATACAACGATAGGTGGGAATGCAAGTTGTGAGGAAAACACAAGACTGCGAATTTAATAGAGAAGGCGGGTTGGAGTCGAGTTGCCTGGTGGGCGGGTTCCGGTCCCGCTTCCAGTTTCAGGCGCTCCCAATTTGCGAATTTAATTTAAGCGGCCTAATTAGGCCCGTCATGCACGCTGGCTGATCCAATGAGTGGGAGCGTGTCTGTTGATCGCCACTGATGATCATGATGTGGAGATGCCGGTGTTGGACTGGGGTGGAGAAACGTGAGAAGTCACACAACACCAGGTTATAGTCCAGCAGCTTTATTTGAAATCACAAGCTTTCGGAGCACTTCAGCTGACGAAGGAGCAGCGCTCCGAAAGCTTGTGATTTCAAATAAAGCTGTTGGATTATAACCTGGTGTTGTGTGACTTCTCACATTTGTCCACTGATGATGTCATTGCTGCAGTTGTTTTTAAGGGACCCATGTAACTTCAGCCTCTCATTTCTCCTTTCTGCCGCAGTTTGTGGAGGCTGAGTCATTGAATATATTCAAGGCTGAGATAGACAGATTTTTGAACTACAGGGGAGTCAAGGGTTATGGGGAACAGGCAGGAAAGTGGAGTTGAGGCCAAGATCAGATCAGCCATGATCTTATTGAATGGTGGAGCAGGCTCGAGGGGCCGAATGGCCGACTCCTGTTCCTATTTCTTATGTTCTTATGTAAAGCTCCATGGAATTGAATTTCCATGGAGGTTCTCCCGAAAGTGCACCATTACTTTGGTGGAAGATGCGCGGAAACCCTGGAGAAATGGTAGAGTTAACGTTTCAGGTCATCATTAACTCTGTTTCTCTCTCCACGGATGCTGCCTGGCCTGCTGAGTATTTCCAGCATTTTCTGTTGTTATTTCAGGTTTCCAGCATCCGCAGTATTTTGCTATTATATGACATAATTTTCATGTCAATCAATGTTGCCAGGCTACTACCTCAACCCACCCATAAATCATGAGTGGCAAAGGTCAGGTGGCAGCCATTTACAACCTTACTTAAAAAGGGATCCTCACCTGCTCTCATTTAAAACACTGCAAGAGTTTGGAAGACAATGGCCCAGAAATTCGGGTCGGGGGCTTCCCGCGGGTGCAAGCCCCCGACCTGCACTTACCTTGCGCACCGGCAGTTGAGCTGTAGGGCCCCATGGAATTCCGCTCCGGGGCCTGGCCCAGCTGCCGGCGCGCTGTGCTTGCGTGTCCCAGGGGCGTAGTTAGTGCGATGCGTCCCCTGGGATCACGTGAGCCATGGGCAGCCAATCGGAGGAGGGAAAAGCCCATTCATAAGATTGACAGGTAGACCTGTCAAAACTTATAAATACTACAGGCCCAAAATAGCAGTAAACCTTCAAATAATTATTTTTTTAAATCACACTTTTTAAATAAACTATAAATTACACTAAATAACTATTTTAAACATTAGTTTAAATTTTTGAAAAAAATAATTTTACATTATAACGGGGCTAAAAATAAACTTACCTTGCTTTAAAGTATTTAAAAATAATAAACCTGTGGAAAAAATGTTTTAATTTTAATTAATTGACCACTTACCTTGCAAAAAGCAGGCCTTGCGCCTGCTTTTTAAATGTGTAAATCCTGCAGGCTTACGATCCCGGGAAAACCTGTAAAAAAAAACGAAGTTCAAAGCGAACGCGCAGCCTCCCCTGCGTGCGCGTTCGACCTCTGAACCTCTTCGTTCAGAGGATTGGAAGTGCCGGTTTCCCGCACATGCGCAGTGCATGCAAAAACCGGCACTTCCATTCGGCCTACGGGTGAGTACCCCATGCGTACTCACCCGGGGAGAGCCGAATTTCTGGGCCATTTTCTGGTAGTTTATAGTGGTTTTTGACAAGTTACTTGAGTGTAAAGTGCTTGTAGCAGCTGGCTCAAGGAAGTAGAGCAGCAACAACAGGTGGGAGAAGCACATGAATCTGCAGCTGCAGGAAGAGCAGCTGGAAGGAGGCAAGCGCACAGGAACCCTTACTTTCCCAACTGCGTCTGTAAGCCTAGGACAACACACCTGCATTTCTCTAAGGAGCAGTGCATAAGGAAGCTGCACCTCTCCAGGGAGGCTGTACAGAGATGTGCCAGTTCCTGCAACAAGACTTGCAAACCACTGCCACAACAGGCACTGCATTGCCTCTTGCAGTTAAAGACATGACAGCCCTAAATGGCTTTGCCTGGCTCCTTCCCAGCTGAAAATGGGAGATATCAGCAACAGCAGCAGGACTGCAGTTCCTGCTTCCATTAAGCAGGTGATTGATGGCATGTTTGTTAGATGCAAACACTTTCATTACTTACCCATGGAAAACCAAAAACAGCTGGATAGGGCTCTGGGTTTACAGGCTTCCCACAAGTCCAGAGGCTCATTGACTGTACCCACATCACCCTACAAGCTCCTTCAGACAAACATTTACATGAATGACAAGGGTTTCCACTCCATCCTGGACTTCCTGACAGGCAGACCCCAGGTGGTGAAAATAGGCAGTAACACCTCCTCAACACTGATCCTGAACACGGGAGCTCCCCAGGGTTGTGTGCTCAGCCCCCTTCTGTACTCCCTGTTTATTCACGATTGCGTGGCCACACACAACTCCAACTCCATCATCAAGTTTGCTGATGACAATACCGTTGTAGGCCTGATCACAGATGGCGACGAGACAGGCTACAGGGAGGAGGTAAGAGCTCTAGCAAAATGGTGCAAGTACAACAACCTCTCCCTCAACATCAGCAAAACAAAGGAGATGATCGTGGACTACAGGAAGCGGCAGGGGGAGGGACACATCCCAATCTATATCGAAGGGGCTGAGGTGGAGAAGGTCAGCAGCTTCAAATTCCTGGGTGTATTCATTACGGAGGACTTAATGTGGTCACATCACATCGACGTCGTAACGAAGAAGACATGCCAACGCCTGTTCTTCCTCAGGAGACTGAAGAAATTTGGAATGGCCCCCCAGATTCTCACCAACTTCTACCGGTGCACCATCGAGAGTATCCTGTCTGGCTGCATCATTACCTGGTATGGCAACTGCACCACCACAGACCGCAAGGCTCTACAGATGGTGGTGAAAGCTGCACAACACACTATAGGAATTAAACTACCTGCTGTCCAGGATATCTACCCCGAGAGGTGCCGGGGGAAGGCCCTGAGAATCATTAAAGACGCGAGCCACCCCAGCCACAACCTCTTCGCCCTGCTCCCATCCGGTAAGAGATACTGAAGCATACGGTCTCGTACCAGCAGGTTTCGAAACAGCTTCTACCCCCAGGCCATAAGACTCATGAACATATAATTTATTATTATTTATTACTGTTGTTTTATTTATTATTACTGTATTTCTATTAGTATTTTATCATTGTTATGCCATATTTATTCCAATGTTGGGAGGACTCATAAAAATCAACATTTCATTGTGCAGTACACACGTCTGCTGCATATATGACAAATAAAATTGAATTGAATTGAATTGAATAGTGTGTAATTGGTGCCTGATCACCCAGCAGTGTATCATGCAGGTGTGTGACCACTTTCCTGGCAGCTCCCATGCTGCATTTATGTTGCGTCAATCCTCCATCCTGGCAATTAGTTCTTTGTGAAAGTGCACAACCCATAGCAGCATCTAAAAATCAGTGTGCCCTGGCCGTCGTCAATCTGCCAGCTGTCCACTCACCACCACTAAAAACTCCACCTTCCCTTTAAGAACTGCAGGCTGGCTTTAAGAAGCAACAGGCCTGCCAGCTATCTGGCCCTCCCAAATGGCGAGCAGCCTTTAAGCAGTGCAATTAGTGCCGGCAGCTCATCTCCTGTATTTAAATTATGCAAATTGATTGGGCTCCCTGCCAACATCATTGGATGGGTGGAGTGGACATTACTGCTCATCTAATCTGAGCCACAAATGAAAATTAGACCCCATGCATTTTTGAGGAACTAACCAAGATCTGGTAAGAATTATATGTTTGGAGTAAAGTTTTACAGAATGGAATAATTTTCATACTTCAAGTGGATCCTCCTGTGCTTGAGGTAATAAGGTGCATAGAAAGTGAAATAATGGTGGGTAAGCCAGAGGTTTTCAAGATTGAGTTGAGCCTGAGCTGAGTGAGGGGTCTGGCTTGGCTCTTACAGGCAAAATGCCAGAGGAGCCAAATTAAACACACAATAAATAAAACAAACTTTGGCAATGATGTTGATTGTGATTGGACCATCCATGGAAGAACATGTGATCATATTTAATGGTTGTGCATTTTCACAAAGAACTTGGTTGCCAGGAAATCAAAAACGCATGAGTCAAATCAGGCAGTGAACATTCAAAAACATGTTGGGATAGATAGCAAAAGTACACTAATCATATTGTAGGAAAGGACAGGGCAACAACTGCTGCACACAGTGATCTGCTGGCTCCCTTAAACTCTGGCTCAGTATTTTGTTTCTATCTCAAGCTGGGCCGAAGCCAGATAACTAATTAACTTGAGCTTCCTTTGACTTGGCCAGGCAAAGTCTTAAATGAATTTTCTTTTACAGTTTTCAATATACAGATATAACTCTCATATTACTTCTTAAGAAAATATTATTCTCTATGTCAGAATAGTGAATGCTATAAAAGCAAATGTATGATAAAGTACAGAATTTACAAATGAATAAAAACATTCTTTAAAAACTGGATGATGAATTAAAACTCATTTTAATTTATTATGGAGACACTACAATAGAGACTGAAGGTAATCATTTTAATAAAGTTGTATTGGCACAAGGTGACCCATATTATATTAATTTCAAGCACTACATTAGTATCCTTTGCATTTATCTAGGTACTGTGCCAGTATAGTTACATGACACTTTGAGATCGGGCAAGATGTGTTGGAAGTTATTAAAAGTTGGAGTGTAAATATTCACTGCAATTTTCATCACGAATCATAAACCATTGCTGATGAGATGAAATATAGGTGCTCTTTACAAATAATGTGAACATTAATCAATCCAAATTTGTAAAACAACTAACAAGTGAGGTTGTAAAACTGAATAAAATGTTGTTTTATGTGTAACTAGTGAGACTTGAGAGGACCTGAGTAAAAGTTTCAGGTTGTGACTGGTGGCTGGAGATCGATGTTTTCTGGCAGTGGCTGAGTGCAGACCAGCAGGTCCAGGCTCAACAATCGATTCAAACTCAATTTGAACTAGTTTGAGCAGCCTGGATTCAAACTTTGCTTTTTTTCAATGCATGCTCATTTATTTATTTTTTGTGGCAGGTTTGTTCAGACAGCCACGGTTTCTGCTGTGAAAACTGGCAAAAATGTGATCAAATGATTATGTGGGTCCGCTTGTGATATTCATGATCTCATGCAATCTAGAATGTGATTTGAGGTTCAGTTTGATTGAGTTAACATTACATTTACTGCCATCTGTGGCATAATGGCCATTCAAAATGTAATGCAATGCTAAGTAAATGGAAAGCATCTTGTAACATAATTAACATAGATTAACACTGTTTACGATTCTAACAGATTATGTTGACTTGAATGGAGGCAACAGAAAAGATATTTGAAACAAAAGAAGATTGGGTAACTACTGGTCTTATACTTTACTTTTTACTAAAGCCCTGTTTAGATGGAATCATATGGGTGGACTGAATGGAATGACCTCGTTCATACTGCTGGCCCGTTGGGGCTGTAATCACTTTTTATGAGTAAATGTGCTTGAGGCACATGTCAGATGTTTTATGCATGTATATGTCAGACGCATGTACATCCAAAAACATTAATTTTTTTATGAACAAGTATACAGTCTGCTGTTCATTCAAAATCATTTTTGTTAAATAAAAAATGGAATTATCCAGCAATTCAAATTAAGCAATTTAAATAACATAGCACTGGAGACATTTTCATAATTCAAATGAAGCAACCTTGCAGTATAGACTCATGGAATCATAGAATGGTTACAGCACAGAAGAAGGCCATTTGGCCTGTTGAGCCCGTGCCGACTCTCAGCTAATCCCACTCCCCTGCCCTTTCCCCGTAGCCCTGCAATTTTTTTTTCCTTCAGATATTTATCCAACTCCCTTTTGAAAGATAAAATTTAGTCTGCCTCCGCCACCCTTTCAGACAGTGCATTCCAGATCTTAACCACTTGCTCCATACATTTTTTTTTCTTACATCGCCTTTGGTTCTTTTGCCAATCACCTTAAATCTGTGTCCTCTGGTTCTCGACCCTTCTGCCAATGGGAACAGTTTCTCTCTATCTACCCTATCCAGACCCCTCATGATTTTGAACACCTCTATCAAATCTCCTTTCAATCTTCTCTGCTCCAAGGAGAACAACCCCAGCTTCTCCAGTCTATCAACGTAACTGAAGACCCTCATTCCTGGAATCATTCTCGTAAATCTTTTCTGCACCCTCTCTAAGGCCTTCATGTCCTTCCTAAAGTGTGGTGCCCAGAATTGGACACAGTACTCCAGTTGGGGCCGAACCAGTGTTTTATACAGGTTCATCATAAATTCCACACTTTTGTACTCTATACCTCTATTTACGAAGCCCAGGATCCCGTAAGCCTTTTTAACTGCTTTCTCAACCTGCCCTGCCACCTACAACGATTTATGCACACATACCCCCAGATCTCTCTGTTCCTGCACCCCCTTAAGAGGAGTAAACTGTATAGGTGTGCATATCGGAATGCTACTTGTATGGATTTGTTACATGCTAAATGCCAGGCACAATGGATGTATAGAAGAATGGATTGTGTTTGGTGGCACAAGATAGATGCAGTAGTGTTAATGGAGTGGGTGCTGTGGGCAGCAAATCCAGTGACATGGTAGATTGCGCTTTCTCCAAACTAGTCCTGCATTAAACCAGTCTTAGAGGTGAGTTTTCCTTACACTGTACCAGCATGTTTTGCAATGCAGAAATTGTGGAGTTTCAACTGATGATCAAAGATTGGTATCAAGCAAACTTTATGTTTACTCAGACAGCTAGTGCAAAACTGGATATAAAATAGGAGGCTAGCTTATTTTTATAAAGTATATATTTGCACATGCTTTGCTTGAAATTGAGTTTCTGATTGTATGTGATTGACTCTCTGCTAGTACCAGCAATTCTAAGGTTGGTATTGCACATAAGAATGACATTGTTTAAAGTTGCTGATCTGTAGAGAGAGAGTTAATACAATAGCTGTAATAAATGTTGCAGCGATTATCTTTCTTATGAATGAATGAATGAATGAGCTTGCATTTATATAGTGCCTTTCATGACCTCAGGACATCCCAAAGTGCTTTACAGCCAATGATTATGCAAATTATTGTGCCTTGTGTTTACATGACAAAAAAAAACTTTGCCAATGAACTCTAAGGGGTGACTATGATCTTTTTACTGTGATTGATGTGGTTTGAAGAGAAACATATGCCATTCTGAATGGCAATGTCTATTGAAATGTTTGTCAACAATAATGCTCGTACTGTGTGAATGCATACTATAATAATTCTAATATATTAAAAGTATTGTGTATGCATGCACTTCCTGTCAAGTAGCATTTTATTACTTCCTCCTTCCACATTTTTTCTGTCTGTTTCCATTATGCCTGTCTCTCATGCTTTGCTGCCACACATTTGTGTTATGACTAAACTTACCTATTTGTTTTTCTTAAATCTAATTGACTCTTCCAAGCTTGGTCCCAAAGGTAGGTGACACTTCTGCTTACTTATCTCTGAGACCTTCCAGCTATTAGCCAAGAGAAGTGACACCATGGTACTGTTCTCCATAGCACTGCTCACCTGAAATTGGCCCTCCTGATGCTGTCTGACCCCTCCCCATTGCCCCTTCTCATGGCTGCCACTAACTCTTGCTGCTGCCGTCATCTCCCCCCACCTCCATACGTAAATCAACCACCGACCACAAGCCCACACTTAACATTGAGCTGCCACTTCCCTCCTTCATGACTGAACCCTTCTCACCATGATCTCCAATCTAGCCTTGAGCCCCAATTCCTGAGGTCTCAGGTTGTCTCCTCTCCAGTAGCGCCAAAAGCCAATGCCAGGAGCCAGCTTAAAGTTTTTCAAGGGTAGTCATCACTTTTAAAATCATTGACTTTAAATGTGCTAAAAGCACTCCAAGAACTTTAATCCAAATGAGAAGACGGCCTTCAGCATTACAGGGGAACAAGCCTTGAGGTTGGGTTATGTTTGTGGGAATCTGGGCAGGAGTCTGGTCAGGGATGGGTGAGAAGGGAATTTATGGAAAGGTTTTCACAGCATTGGGAAGACCCGTTGTTATGTTTCGGGATCATTTCCAACCTTCTAATCCAGGTTATTTTGACTCACATACTTAGATCACTCTCATGAGTAAGTCCTGACATGAATCAGTCATTCATGAAAGAAAGACTTATGAAATAGTACTGAGCGGCCGGCGGGTGGCGCTGTCCAGGGAGAGTATAAATACTCAGGCATGGGCCCAGCTTGCGCAGGACATTCTTAACAGGAACTAGTGAAGGACACAACTCGACCTCCATATTGTAAAACAGTTGATTAAAGCTTTGTTTAATGCTTAGACCAAGTGCCTAGTAGTTTTCTTACATCAAGTCCCAAGTTCCCAAACCTTTGAGACTATCTATCTTTCCCTTGAGATTTAGGTAAGCTTTCAGTAAAGCATCTGGGAAACAAACAGTAGTCTCTGTTGAATAATTACTTTTAGCTATTGAAGTTATGACTTCTATAGATATGACTCCAGTTCTTCAAAAGTAGTAGAGCATCATATCAGATCTTTATTTAAGTTTAAAATAGTGAACAAATTAATTTTAGAAAGAATATGTAAATAAAAATCATATAATAGACATACAATTATGGTAGACATTCTTCCACGCCAAGCACCAAGACAGAAACTGGGATCTGCCTGATTTAGATAGTGAATTTGAGGAGGGTCCACGGAGATTCATCGAGCACAATTGAGCAGGAGCAAGTGGACATGGCAAGGAAGGCAGAGGGAAGAAGTAACTGTCGGGCCAGCTCACATCTTAGCTCTGTTTAAGAGGACAGAAATGCAGACTTCAGGAGCACAGCATTTAAAAAAAAGATGATTTCTGTGCACCAGCAATTGCTGAAGTCATAGGGCTGCCTGCTAGGGAACTTCCAAAACATGTTAGATAGATAGTTGTGAGTTTTCATGCATGGCATCAACACTCTGCAGTCAGCCATGGAGCATGTGGTCACCTTAAGGCCTATTTCAGCTGAGCCCCCCTGCAGGAATCTGTTACACCAGTAATAGTGGCCACGATTTCCCTTACCTCGGCGGGTCCAGAGCAGGCCACGTCAGTGACGGGTCCTGACCCCACTGCTGGCTCCAGTCCGCTCTGTAAAATGATTTTGCATTGATTGGGCTTGTTAAGCCCACCCAGCGCATTTGCCAACCAATTGAAGGAAGCGGGTCTGATGATGTCATTTGATGATGCATTATCAGCTGGTTCCTTAAACGGACCATGTGTAAATTGATTTTGACAGTTGTGCTGTCTGTGTTCTACAGCATTGAGGTGCTGCAAACACTGACAAGCACTGCACAGAGGTGCACGGCTGCACCCAGGCTCTCATATGACTCCCTCCATATGCTTCCAATGGGCGGAAGAGACCTCCCCAGGACACCAACGCAGCCTGGCTGCATATTGCACAGGAGGGCACAAGCAGGGATGTTGTCAGGAGGACAAGGCTGCAGTGGCGCAAACCTTTCAATGATCTCAGTCGATCATGAAACGTTACTGCAAAGCCACACTCAACCTGAAGGCAGCGGAACAGGTAGATAAGGTGGTTAAAAAGGCATATGGGATACTTGCCTTCATTAGCCGAGGCATAGAATATAAGAGCAGGGAGGTTATGATGGAGCTGTACAAAACGCTGGTGAGGCCACAGCTGGAGTACTGTGTGCAGTTCTGGTCGCCTCACTATAGGAAGGATGTGATTGCTTTGGAGAGGGTGCAGAGAAGATTCACCAGGATGTTACCTGGGATGGAACGCCTCAGCTATGAAGAAAGACTAAACAGGCTGGGGTTGTTTTCCTTGGAGCAAAGAAGGCTGAGGGGGGACCTGATTGAGGTGTACAAAATGATGAGGGGCATAGATAGGGTAGATAAAGAGGAACTTTTCCCTTAGTAGGGGGGTCAATAACAAGGGGGCATAGATTCAGGGTAAGGGGCAGGAGATTTAGAGGGGATTTGAGGAGGAACTTTTTCACCCAGAGGGTGGTTGGAATGTGGAACTCAATGCCTAAAAGGGTGGTAGAGGCAGGAACCCTCACAACATTCAAGAAGCATTTGGATGAGCACTTGAAATGCCATTGCATACAAGGCTATGGACCAAATGCTGGAAAATGGGATTAGACTGGACAGGGATGGATGGGCGGCGCAGACACGATGGGCCGAAGGGCCTCTTTCTGTGCTGTAAAACTCTATGACTCTATGGCCTAGAAATTGAGTGGGCTTAGTGCCCAATTAGTGGTGCTAGAGGGCCTTGCGCCGGACTTATAGCCGTTTTGCAAATTGACTTGGGCCTTACCATCGGCGTTAGCCGATAGCGCTGCGCCGGCACCGATGACGTCATCGGTGTGCGCAGCGTCCCGGTTGCCGTGGTAACCCGGCCCCAAGCCCAAATTCAGTTGCGCCCGCCTCGCCCGTGGCAGGCGCAACTAACGAATGTGAAAAGTGTTCTTACACGCCTTTGCGCCGGCGCATAAAGGTGGAGCGGCGGCCGGCCGCGTTCCCGGCGGCCGCCTGCCCGCACCTCCCTTCCCGGACTCCTGCATCACCCCCCCCGCGGCCCTGATGAGTGTGTGCTGCGAGCCCGGCACTTCCCCGAGGTGCCGGGCTCAGATGTCGGGGGAATCCGCCGGACAGTTGTCGGCTGCAGGCAGCTCCTCCTTAACAGAAGGAGGAGGCCTGCAGTTCCCCAGCCTGCCGCACCGCATCGGGTGCCGCAGCGGGGGATTAGCGCCGGGAAACCCAATTCAACGCCCGTTTTCAGGCGCTAAAACCCTCCTTTAGCGCCCGCCGCCGTCTGGGGCCGGCGCAACCGAATTTTCGTCGGGCGCTGCCGCATTAACGCTGGCGCAAAATTTCTGGCGCTACAGCCCTGGCGAGCCCAGAACCCAATTTCTAGGCCTATGACTAACCTCATCCTGCTGTGCCACTCATCACATCCCCATCACTCTGCCTTCCCTACCCTACTCCTGCACATCCTTACACACACCAACTTACCTTGCACCTCCACCCATCCTTCTCTATCTACATTATCACTTCCCCATCTCACTAGCCACCCCTCACACTCACCCTCATCCTAGTGCAATCATACCAACTAACAACACGCAAGGGTAGGCACTTGTGTGTTTTAGCCAATGTTCATGTACAGTTTCCATTAATGTGGTGTCAAACATTGAAACCTTTATTTTCAACACTTTGTGTTCTTGGACAGACCTTTGGAAGTGGCTTAGTGAGCTCAAAATACTTTTAATGGGCTGTTAACAAGGTCATAATGACCTGAATTGCCTCTCCCGCCGCTGCGTATCAGGTCTGTTCAGCCCTGACAGACCAAACATCTGGGAAAGTCGCGTGGCAGCGGGTTGACAGTGGGGTCCTGACGAGCTGTCAAATTTTTTTTCACCCACCTGACCTGCCATCAAACGCGCCCACTGACCCCCTGAAAAACTCCCCCCATTATCTCTCAGGGATGCTCGTACTGGAGCCGTGCAGCCTCTGGGCTTAACCATCCCTTCCACCTTGGATAGGATGGGAGATCAAATGTATAGGAACTTCACTTTTGCTCAATGGTCTCCTAGATGGGCAAGACTGTCTTGCCAAACATGGAGTTGTTGCAGTCTGCAGCTGGGTCCTCTTGAGCTCCTAGAGGATGTCGACCATGAGCATCTCATGAACACTTGATTGAGCCATAGCAGTCCATCTCCTCATATGTGGCAGCCTCTGGAGCAAAGCAGCTCACAGAAGCACTAGGTAGGTAAAAGACTATATTAGCCAGGCATTAATGGCTCACATCAGGATGATGCGTATGGGGAGGTCTTCATGGGTCTGCAAGCATACGACTGAATCACCTGGGTGCAGCAAGTAAAGGAAAATCGGGCGGGTCGAAGTGCACATCTGTAAAGGAGCGTTCCTAATTTTCCTACCATTTAAGTTAATGGAAGGAACTCGGGTTTGTTCCTTTACAGACATACATTCCGACCAGCCTGCTTTTCTGATAATTGCTACATCCAAGTAATCCAGTACACATGGAAAATTACCTTTATACTGTGTAGGCCTTTCTGTAATCCAGTAAAAGCAAAATGCTATTTGAAGCCTTTGAAGCAGAGAATGTGCGGTGACAAGAAGAGAAGTTTTGGCATTTGGGCAGAAGCTGTTGATTGTATGGTGGAAGGACTGGGCCAGATGTTGGACATGACTGTCAATGCAGGGGACTTCTCATTATTCAGCTGAAGTGCTCTTCAATGAGCTGCTGCTAAACAACGTTATTTTGTGGGGGGAGGGGTGGTGGGAGGCAGGGAGTGACTTCTGGACTTCTAGGTGAGATGAACTATTTTACACCTGCTACAGGCTCAGTTACAGGCAGGAAGGAGACAAAAATCACCTGCTATGGACCTCAGTCTTATTTTTTTGTTAAATCTCCCTCTACATTTTTCTTCTTCTGGCCGTAAATTTTTGCAAGTTTGATTTTATTTCATGTTAGTGTCTCCATGTGCTGTTGTGAAATGTTGAAAGTCTGGCACCATTCCTTATGTTACAAGAACTGAGTTGATGTCATACTGTCATTATAGACAGCAGGGGGGAAAAATTTGTGTTTGCCAGCAAAGTTGCTGGTGTCACCATCAACTGCCGTTAATGGCCGCTGGAAATGGCCGCAGCACTAACCGAGTGAAATTGCTCTGGGAGGCATGGAGATAGGCGGCATGGCACTCACCTTCCGTGCAATGCCGTCCTGGTGGCATTGCTGGAGGGATCCGGGACGAAGTTTCTGTCCAGGTCCAGCGGTGCAGCTTCCCACAGCCTCTGTGAGCGAAGCTGTGGAGCTCTCAAGGAATTGTGGGTAATGAAGAGGCCTGAGAATTAAAGGGGCCATTCACACTGAAGCAATACAAAATAAAATGCACTGATTCAATAAATTTTTCAGCCCTTTCTGCCTTTTAAAAAATATTCAACATTTAAAAGAAGTTCCAAATGTGAATATTCAGTTGTTAAAGCTGAATTACCTTCCTAACCTCAACAAATGGGAAAAGTGCCTCAGCACTAACACAAATGGCTCATCAAGCCAGGGAAGGGGCACCCAGGGTCTGCCACATAGCACTCCAGCTTTGTGCAGGTGGTCAACACTGCAAGAGCTGCCCTCTACCCACAGGGGCCAGGAGGCCCTCCAGAAGGAACGATGTGAGAGGCCAGCAGTGTTTACCCACCACCTGGCTCCAGTGCCCAAAGAAGCTTCATGACCTCAGACCACTGGTCAAGGTCAGTGAATGCATCTTCAAAAGCCGTCTCCTACCAACTGCACCACTAGCTTCACATACTGCTCAATGCATGACCCCTAATCACTCACTTACCAACAATCTGCACCCATGACGAGGCACATCTCCCATTCCTAGCCTCACCTCACCCCCTTGGAGGAGACAGTGTATGCCATTCTTGGCAGGGGCATGGTTGAGCCCTTGGCCAGTGGTGTAGCAGAAAGGATACATGATGTTGGTATCCTCATATGTTATCCTCCTTCTGGCATGCACCTCTTGCTTTCCTGCCCTCCCGTCAGCACAACTCCACCCTTGTGCCTTCCTCATTTCACACACCCAAAAAATGCAGCCTGCCCAGCTAGTGGATCAACAAGAAGCGGCAGCCTGCCCAGCCAATGGGACCGCAGGTGGATGATTCCATCCTGAATATCTCGGCCACAAAGGGGCTGTCTGGGATGCATCCTTTTGTCTGATTCCTCCTCTTCGGCTTCCTCCTCTTCTGCATCTTCCTCTTCCCTCTGCAAGCAGCTACTGTAAATGTGAAATGATAGCATAAAATGCTGGAAATACTCAGTTGGTCAGGCAGCATGTTGACCTGAGATGTGAAATCTGTTTTCCTCTCCACGGATGTTGCATGACCTGCTAAGTATTCGCAACATGTTCTGCCTTCTCAAAGGCCTTCATTTACCATCCGAGCTTTTGCAAGCATTCAGCAGCACTCCCTACACACTTAAAATCCTTTTCACATCGATTGCAGCAAGCCACCACTTCAATAAAATCAAAAAACCCAGTCCAAACCCTTAAATTCAAATTTACCTGAATGATGAATGTGTCCCTTTAAGAGCTGCAGACTTCGTACTGTCAGCCACTGTCAGCCTGCTTGCACAGCAGGTTAACCTGGTGTGCTTATGGCCCAGCGCTGAATTTAGCATTAGGGTCGAAGTTCGCATTGGTGGCGTTAAGTCGGCGTTGCACGCTGATTGGTGTCACCACGCTGCCACTTTTTTTTTTTTGCAGAGCGCTGCCAGTTATCAGCAGCATAGAAACATAGAAACATAGAAGATAGGAGCAGGAGTAGGCCATTCGGCCCCTCGAGCCTGCTCCACCATTCAATGAGATCATGGCTGATCATCCAAATTCAGTACCCTGTCCCTGCTTTCTCCCCATATCCCTTGATCCCTTTAGCACCATGGAGGAGAGGAATATTGTGGTGTATGTAACCGTTCCACCTTTAAGAGAACTATTTTAAGAGATGCACTACTTTATCTTGGCTGCTGTATACTGTAATACCGGTGGTGACCACACCGGTATATAAGTGCTGTGTAATGATTTATTGGGCAGTTCAGCCTGACCTCCGACTAGTAAAGACCTGTTGAATTTACTCTTGTGGTCTGTGTGCAGTGATTCTTATTAACAATAACTAGAACACACAGACTTAACAGTGGCGACGATGACGATCTTACCCTGCGGCAGAGATATATCCAAGGCAGTTTAACGGGCGTAGAGAAGAGGCATCCGCCCTCATCATCCTGCTGAGAAAAGACTCGGGTCTGAAGAGCAAGGAAGAATCCTGACACGAAGCCTTCCATCAGCAACAGGCAGTGATCATCCCTTCTATCACGGTGAAGATTGCGAGGATGCCTAAGCGTGGTAACATCAACGATTTCGACCCCGATGTTGAAGATTGGGCCACGTATGTAGAACGCATAGAGATTTATTGTAAGGCAAATAAAATATCAGATGAAGATAAAGCACTAACCTTACTAAACTCAAGGGCCTAGAAATTGAGTGCCCTTAGCGCCGATTTTGCGGCGCTAGAGGGCCTAGCGCTGCATTTGGCGCCGGCGCCGAAATTGCCTGGGGCCCTTACGCCGCGGTAGACCGGTAGCGCTGCGCCGGCACCGATGACGTCATCGGTGTGCGCAGCGTCCCGGTTGCCATGCCGACGGGCCCCAGCGCCGAAATTCAGTTGCGGCCGCCTCGCCCGTGACAGCCGCAACTAAGACTCTGGCAACAGAGTCTTACGAGTCTTTGCGCCGGCGCATTAAAGGCCCCGCGGCGGCCGGCCGCTTTCCCGCCGGCCGCCTGGCCGCAGCTCCCTCCCCGGACTTCCCCCCCCCCCCCCGGAACAGAAGCAAGCCCGGCACTTGTCCGAGGTGCCGGGCTCATTTTTTAAAAGATTTTCGCGGGCCGCGATCGGGTGCAGGCAGCTCCTCCTTAAGGGAAGGAGGAGGCCTGCACTTCCCGAGCCTGCCGCACCGCATCGGGTGCCGCAGCGCCGGAATTGCGGCGCGAAACGGCAGTTAGCGCCGATTTACCGCCGCAAAGACCCTTCAGTAGCGCCGGCAGCCGTTTGGGCGCGGCCCTGCTGAATTTTTGGCGCGCGCAGGGGGACTTAGCACCGGCACTAACTTCCGGCGCTAAAGCCCTGGCTAAGCCAAAACTCAATTTCTAGGCCAATGGGTGCGAAGACATACGGGCTATTGAAGCATCTTCTATCACCAGCTAAACCGGCGGATCAGGCTTTCGCTAATATTGTTGCTGTCCTGAGAAATCATTTGAACCCCACACCGCTGATGTTAGCGGAACGATTTAAATTTTATGCGAGAACGCAACTGAAAGAGGAAAGCAACGCGGAGTATTTAATTGAACTGCATAAGCTAGCGAAATACTGTCAGTTTGGGGAAAGACTGACAGAGGCACTGAGAGACAAATTCGTGTGTGGATTGCCGAAAGAAGGAACACAAAAGCGGCTGCTTGAAGAGAATGATCTTACACTTGATAAGGCTGTCACTATTGCAGCATCGCACGAAGCCGCAGCGAGAGGCACTGCGGAAATGCAGCTGAAGGTAGCGGTACTCAGCGTAGATCAAATGGCTTTGGGTACAGCGAAATGTTATCGTTGTGGAAAGACAACACACGATCAGAACCAATGCTGGTTTAAAAATCAGGAATGTAGAAAATGTGGCAAGCTTGGTCACATAGCTAAAGTATGCCGGTCAGGAAAGAAGACTAGCAACAAAAAGTCACCGCAGGAAAAGTGCAGAAAGGTACATAAGGTGGCTGAGAAGAGTTCGGATGAACAGAATTTGGATTCAGACTCCAACAGCAAGGAACTGGGTAGTCTGAGAATTCACAATGTGAGTAAGGAAGCTGACCTACAAACTATCTGGGTCACACTTCAGATAGCAGGAGTCCAAGTGAAGATGGAATTGGACACCAGATCGGCGTTGACGGTCATGAATAAGCAAGATTACAAAAGGTTATTCACACATATTCCCCTACGGGATACAGAGATAGTATTGCAGACATACACGGGGCAAAGAGTATACCCCATCGGAAAGATAAAAGTCAAGGTGGTACACAAGGGCAAAGAACACCAAGGAATGGACTTATATGTACTACCTGAGGGAGGTCCACCACTTCTGGGACGGGAGTGGATCAGGAAAATAAATATGGACTGGCACTCCCTAAAAGCAATAACGGTAGATTCCGGAAAAAAAGATGTCAAACCTGAACGATTGTCCAGAATATTGGATGAGGTTAAAGAGGTGTTCCAACAGGGACTGGGAACACTGAGAGGAATTACGGCAAAAATCAAGATTGCAGAACATGCAAGCCCAAAATTTTTCAAAGCCAGACCAGTACCTTATGCGATACGACCTGCTGTGGAAGCTGAGCTGGAAGGGCTAGAACGTTCAGGAGTACTGTCTAAGGTGGACTGGAGTGAGTGGGCCACGCCCATTGTTCCCGTCATGAAGCGTTCATCGAGTAACAAGCCAGGGGAACCGGGGAAGGTCCGCATCTGTGGAGACTTCAAGATCACGGTTAATCCGGTGCTTCACACGGTGCAATATCCGCTTCCGCGGATTGAGGATATCTTTGCTTCATTGTCTGGCGGGAAACACTTCACCAAGATAGACCTGGCGCAAGCGTACTTACAGATGGAAGTTGAGGAAGAGTCGCGCCAGTATCTCACAATCAACACGCACAGAGGCTTGTATCGATATAATAGACTGGTTTTTGGAGTGGCTTCGGCTCCAGCAATTTGGCAGAGGGCCATGGAGCAGGTATTACAGGGAATTCCAAGCACTCAATGTTACTTGGACGATATCCTGATTACAGGAGATGACGATGAGGAACACCTTGCAAATTTGAAACTGGTGCTCACCAGATTGAAGGAATATGGACTTCGAGTTAATCGCCAGAAATGTGAGTTCTTTCAGAAACGGATCTCGTACTGTGGTCATGTCATTGACCAGGAGGGGCTGCACAAGTCACCTGACAAGATCGAAGCTGTTGTGAAGGCTCCCGCTCCGGAAAATGTATCCCAGTTGAGGTCGTTCCTAGGGTTGATTAACTATTACCATAAGTTTCTGCCAAATCTATCCACGGTGCTGCACCTGCTGAATGCTCTTTTGCAGAAAGAAGTACCATGGAAGTGGAGCGAGGACTGTAAGAAGGCCTTTCGCAAAAGCAAGGCATTGATCACCTCAGAGGAAGTGTTGGCTCACTTCAACCCAACGCTACCTATTCGTTTAGCTTGTGATGCTTCTCCTTATGGTATTGGAGCAGTACTCTCACACAAGTTGCCAAATGGCTTGGAACGGCCAGTCGCATTTGCATCCAGATCATTGACCTCCGCTGAGCGCAACTATGCTCAGATAGATAGGGAGGCTCTCAGCCTTGTGTGGGGAGTAAAGAAGTTTAATCATTACCTGCAGGGCCAGAAGTTTACACTGCTGACAGACCACCAGCCGTTGGTATCCATTTTTAACCCTAAGAAGGGTGTTTCGGTGATGACAGCACAGAGGCTCCAGAGATGGTCCCTTTTCCTAGGGGCACATCAATATCAGATAGAATTCAAAGGTACAAAGCAGCATGGTAATGCTGATGGGCTGTCGCGCCTGCCACTACCTACTGAGGAGGAGGCACCGACGGTTGACCCAGTGGAGTTATTTCACTCGACCATCATCGAATGTTTACCTGTCACCAATGCAAATATTGAAAGGGAGACTAGGAATGACCTGACACTGTCCCGGGTCTACGAATTGACAGTAAAGGGATGGCCAGCCCATGGTGATCCACTGTTACCGGCATTCTCAGCAAGACGAGAACAGCTGTCCATCTGTCAGGGAACATTGATGTATGGAACAAGGGTGATTATCCCTCCTAAGTTAAGAGAGAGAGTTCTAAAAGAACTACATGAAGGTCATCTGGGGGGAGTCAAGATGAAAAGCCTTGCTAGGGCTTATGTGTGGTGGCCGGGTATCGACCAACAGATAGAGGATCTGACGAAAAGCTGCTCAGGGTGCCAAAAAGTCCAAAATGCACCTCCAATTGCACTGCTGCATCCATGGGAATGGCCTTCAACCCCATGGCAACGTGTACATATTGACTTTGCTGGTCCATTCATGGATTCCATGTTTTTAATTGCAGTGGACGCACATTCTAAATGGCCAGAAGTGATTAAAATGACTACCACTACCTCGGAGAAGACGATCGTGGTGCTAAGAACGATATTTGCAAGAAATGGATTGCCAGAGCAAATATGTTCAGACAACGGACCACAGTTCGTGTCAGAGGAATTCCAGAAATTCCTGACGAAGAATGGGGTGAAACATTATACCTCTGCCCCATATCATCCAGCGACGAATGGGCTGGCCGAGAGGTTTGTACAGACGTTCAAAAAGGCAATAAAGGCCATGAGCGAAGATCAGATTCCACTGCAACACAAGGTGGACAATTTCCTACTGGCATATCGAAACGCCACCCATGCAACAACAAACCAAAGTCCTGCCATGATGTTCTATAACAGGAGGTTGCGGTCCAGGTTGGACTTGTTAAAACCAAATGTGCGGAGGGAAGTCGAAAACAAACAGTTCCAGCATATCAATAACAAGCGCACTCGGAGTTTTGAAATAGGACAACCGGTGTTAGCCAGGGACTATAAAAACGAGAAATGGCTATCTGGAACAATTCGGGCCAGACAAGGACCCCTGATGTACATGGTAGATGTTGGTGAAAATGTAATACGACGTCATGCTGACCAACTGGTGGGATCGAGAACAAGGGTCGAGCCCATGGTTACGACAGAGACAACCGTGGAGGAAGTTAGTGAACCTGAAGCATCTACCTCAGAAGTGAATATACCTGATGATGATGTCCTATCCATAGGGGATCAACTAGATGAGTCACCCCAGCAATGAGAACCAGAGACCCCTGAAAGGCGTTATCCGTCTCGGATCAGGAGGCCTCCTCAGAGACTGAATCTGTGAACTGTTTTTACATGAAGTTGTGTATATATGTTATTATGTTATGTTTAATGGGGAATATATACTGTTAAGCTAAAAAGGGAGGATTGTGGTGTATGTAACCATTCCACCTTTAAGAGAACTATTTTAAGAGATGCACTACTTTATCTTGGCTGCTGTATACAGTAATACCGGTGGTGACCACACCGGTATATAAGTGCTGTGTAATGATTTATTGGGCAGTTCAGCCTGACCTCCGACTAGTAAAGACCTGTTGAATTTACTCTTGTGGTCTGTGTGCAGTGATTCTTATTAACAATAACTAGAACACGCAGACTTAACAAATATGGCAGCCGCCGTGGTAACCGCCACCAGCTGGCGAAAGAGCGGCGGCCACATTTTATCACCATTTCATGGCACTATGGAGTGGTGGTGAGTATATGAATTACTAACCCCAGTTTCTTTTTTTTTTACATGTTACATTAGTTGTGAGATAATGAGGGTAGTTAAGGCCTAGTCCTTGGTATATCCAATGTTTTAGAATGGATTTTCAATCAATATACCCAGAAGGAGGCTTAGTTGTACACACATACTAGTGCTGCAAGTTTCCACACCAAGTGAGTGGCTTTTCATTCAAGGTGATAAGTTTAACTAAGAGCTCAGAAGACCAATCGTTGACATTTAGACTTGAGGAAAAGGTCAGAGAACATTCTTTGTTCCAGTCCTACTCGGGTCCCCTCCCTCACCACTTTTTCCGGTACATTGATGACTGTATCGGTGCCATTTCCTGCTCTCACCCTGAACTAGAATGTTTCACTCACTTCGCTTCCAATTTCCACACTTCCCTCACCTTCACATGGTACATCCGTGACTCTTCCCTTCTCTTCCTCGGTACATCTCCGACTCTTCCCTTCCCTTCCTCGACTTCTCTGTCTCCATTTCTCGGGATAGGCTATCGACAAACATCCACTATAAGCCCACTGACTCCCACAGCTACCTGGACTACACTTCCTCCCACCCCACTTCATGTAAGGACTCTATTCCATTCTCCCAATTTCTCTGTCTCCGTTGCATCTGCTCTGCGATGCCACCTTCCATACTAGTGCTTCCGATATGTCTTCCTTTTTCCTCAACCGAGGATTCCCTTCTACTGTGGTTGATGTGGCCCTCGACTGTGTCCGTTCTATTTCCTGCACCTCTGTTCTCACCCCTTCCCCTCCCTCCCAGACCACAATAGGGTTCCCCTTGTCCTCACCTTCCACTCCACCAGCCTCCACATTCAACGGGTCATCCTCCACCATTTCCGCCACCTCCAGCATGATCCCACCACCAAACACATCTTCTCTTCCCCTCCCCTTTCGGCATTCCAAAGGGACCGCTCCCTCCGCGACACCCTAGTCCACTCCTCTATCACTCCCAACACCCCTTCCCCTTCCCACGGCACCTTCCCATGCAAGCGCAGGAGATGCAATGCCTGCCCTTTTACCTCCTCCCTTCCCACTGTTCAGAGCCCCAAACACACCTTCCAGGTGAAACAGTGATTTACTTGTACTTCTTGCAATTTAATATACTGTATTCGCTGCTCACGATGCAGTCTCCTCTACATTGGGGAGACCAAACGCAGATTGGGTGACTGATATCTGGAACACCTCCGTTCAGTCCGTAAGCGTGACCCCGAGCTTCCGGTCGCCTGTCACTTTAATTCTCTGCTCCACTCCCACTCAGACCTCACCGTCCTTGGCCTGTTACACTGTTCCAACGAAGCTCAGCGTATGCTCGAGGAACAGCACCTCATCTTTTGAATAGGTACTTTACAGCCTTCTGGACTCAACATCGAGTTCAACAATTTCAGACCATAACCTCTGACCCTATTTTTTTTTCAGATGGCAGCTGTTGATGATTCTGCCATTCCCATTTACACCTCATCTAGAGTCATCTTTTGTTTCTTAACCTGTCCCATTACCATCTCCTTTTGCCTTGCACCATCATCTCTTTTGTCTTTTAATCTCTCCTGTCTGCCATCCTATCACAGACCTTCCCTTTTGTTCTTTTCTCCCCCCTTTCACTTCACTTATTTAAAAATCTGTTACATCTCTAACTTTTTCTAGTTCTGACCTGAAACGTTAACTCTGTTTCTCCCTCCACAGATGCTGCCTGACCTGTTGAGTATTTCTAGCATTTTCTGTTTTTATTTCAGATTTCCTGCATCTGCAGTATTTTGCTTTTGTTCTAGTAGTCTTGTTTCTTTCTCTCTGAAGAAGCCGTCTGGAACAGTGAGAGACACACAGAGATGTCTCTGTCTCTCTCACTATCTCTAGCCAGTCAGTGTGACTCAGACACTCCGGGCTCTGGTATTAACATGCACAGTCTGTAGCAAAGGAAGTCAGCTGCTAGTTAGCTCATGGGCAGATAATTTGCAAGTGAGTTTGGCCTATAATAGTGGCAGGGTCATATATTTTGTTACTTCCTTTACAAAGAGCGGTAATTAATTGATTGAATCTTTGCTTGAAAAGTGTATTCTTTGCATTCACATATTTCAGATAAAATAAAACAATTTATTGGTATATCATTTCTTGAATCCTTACGCCTTCCATAAAGGCGTGATGGCATGTGTGAGATCATAGTATCAACTATACGTAACAACTAGATATTGAGCAGAAAAGGTGCATTCCCGATCATAGGGAAGATGTGGTTTACTTACAGGGGTGACCAGTGATGCTGAACATGAATACAGGTGGGGCAATGGTTCCTCTGGGAAGTACAGCCACAGCCAAGCCCACGGAACCACGAGTGGCTCAGCTGTACGGGGGTGGAAGGAGAAAAATCTGGAAAGCAATAGTGATAGGAGATTCAATAGTTAGGGGAATAGACAGGCGTTTCTTCAGCCAAGTCGTGATTCTAGGATTGTATGCTGCCTCCCTGGTGCCAGGGTCAAGGATGTAACTGAGCAGAACATTCTGAGGGGGGAGGGTGAACAGCCAGAGGTCGTGGTCCATATTGTTATTAACGACATAGGTAGAAAGAGGGATGAGGTCCTGCAAGCAGATTTTAGGGAGCTAGCAAAGAGATTAAAAAGCAAGACCTCAAAAGGTATTAATCTCCAGATTACTCCCGGTGCCATGAGCTAGTGAGTATAGAATTAGAAGGATAGAGTGGATGAATGTGTGGCTGGAGAGATGGTGCAGGAGGGAGGGCTTTAGATTCCTGGGACATTGGGACCGGTTCTGGGGGAGGTGTGACCTGTACAGGCCGGACGGGTTGCACCTCAACAGCATTGGGACCAATGTCCTCGCGGGGGGTGGGGGGTTTGCTAGTGCTGTTGGGGAGGGTTTAAACTAATTTGGCTGGGGAATGGGCACCATGATGTAGCATTAGAAAGGGGAAACAAGGTGCACAAAGGAGAGACAGATAGCACTAGAGTAAGAAATAGTACGATATTAGGTGGGGTCAGACTAAGAGAGAATACAATACGGTCTAAGATAGGTTTACAATGCATGTGTGTAAATGCACGAAGTGTGGTAAATAAGGTTGGTGAGCTGCAAATGCAAATAGCAACATGGGAATATGATGGTGTGGCGATAATGGAGAACTGGCTC
This sequence comes from Somniosus microcephalus, assembly GCF_052327205.1. Classification (NCBI taxonomy): domain Eukaryota; kingdom Metazoa; phylum Chordata; class Chondrichthyes; order Squaliformes; family Somniosidae; genus Somniosus; species Somniosus microcephalus. The sequence continues at coordinate 119,035,374 of NC_140993.1, read as the reverse complement.
AAAAAAGGGCAGGATTGGGTATTAAATATTCCTGGATATAAGGTGTTCAGGAAAGATAGGGAAGGAATGAAAGGAGGTGGAGTGGCAGTATTAATTAAGGACAATATTACAATGCTGGAGAGAGAGGATGTCCTGGAGGGGTCAAGGACAGAATCTATTTGGTTAGAGTTGAGAAACAATAGAGGTGCGATTACACTACTAGGTGTATTCTATAGGCCACCAACTATTGAGAAACACATAGAGGAACAAATTTGCAGGGAAATTACAGAGAGATGCAAGAACTATAGAGTAGTGATAATGGGGGACTTCAACTATCCTAATATAGACTGGGATAGTAATAGTGTAAAGGGCAGAGAGGGGGAAGAAATTCTGAAGTGTGTTCAGGAGAACTTTCTTGATCAGTACGTTTCCAGCCCAACGAGGGAGGAGGCATTGCTGGATCTGGTTCAGGGGAATGAGGTGGGTCAAGTGGAACAAGTGTCAGTAGGTGAACATTTAGGGAATGGTGATCATAGTATCATAAGGTTTAGATTAGCTATGGAAAAGGACAGGGGGCAATCTAGAGTAAAAATACTTAATTGGAGGAATGCCAATTTTAAAGGGTTGGGAATGGCTCTGGCCCAGGTAAATTGGAATCAAAGATCGGCAGACAAAAGTGTAATCGAACAATAGGCTGCCTTTAAAGAGGAGATGGTTCGGGTACAGTCAAGGTACATTCCAACGGGGTAAAGGTAGGGCAACTAAAGTCAGAGCTCCCTGGATGATGAAAGAGATAGAGAGTAAGATGAAGCAGAAAAAGGTGGCGTATGGCAGATATCAGGTTGAGAATACAAGTGAGAACAAGGCTGAATATAGAAAGTTCAGAGGGGAAGTGAAGAAGGAAATAAGGGGGCAAAGAGAGAGTTGGAGAATAGATTGGCAGCTAACATAAAAGGGAATACAAAAGTCTTCTATAGGCATATAAATAACAAACGGGTAGTAAGAGGAGGGGTGGAGCTGATTAGAGACCAAAAAGGAGACCCACGCATGGAGGCAGAGGGCATGGCTGAGGTACTAAATGAGTACTTTGCATCTGTCTTCACCAAGGAAGAAGATGCTGCCAAAGTCATAGTAAAAGAGGAGGTAGTTGAGATACTGGATGGAATAAAAATTGATAAAGAGGAAGTACTAGAAAGGCTGACGATACTTAAATATGTAAATCACCAGGATGCATCCGAGGATGCTGAGGGAAGTTAAGGTGGAAATTACGGAGGTACTGGTCATAATCTTCCAATCCTCCTTAGATACGGGGGTGGTGCCAGAGGACTGGAGAATTGCAAATGTTACGCCCTTGTTCAAAAAAGGGTGTAAAGATAAACGCAGCAACTACAGGCCAGTCAGTTTAACCTCAGTAGTGGGGAAGCTTTTAGAAATGATAATCAGGGACAAAATTAACAGTCACTCAGACAAGTGTGGATTAGTTAAGGAAAGCCAGCAGAAATTTGTTAAAAGTAAATCATGTTCAACTAAATTGATAGAGTTTTTTGATGAGGTAACAGAAAATGTTGATGAGGGCAATGCGGTTGATGTGGTGTATATGGACTTCCAAAAGGCGTTTGATGAAGTGCCACATAATAGGCTTGCCAGCAAAATTGAAGCCCAATGGAATAAAAGGGACAGTGGCAGCATGGATACAAAATTGGCTAAGTGACAGGAAACAGTTGTTTTTCAGACTGGAGGAAGGTATACAGTGGTACTCGGACCACTGCTTTTCTTGATATATATTAATGACTTGGACTTGGGCGCACAGAGCACAATTTCAAAATTTGCAGATGACACAAAACTTGGAAGTATAGTGCACTGTGAGGAGGATAGTGATAGACTTCAAGAGGACATAGACAGGTTGGTGGAATGGGCGGACACGTGGCAGATGAAATTTAACGCAGAAAAATGCAAAGTAATACATTTTGGTAGGAAGAACGAGGAGAGGCAATCTAAACTAAAGGGTACAATTCTAAAGGGGGTACATGAACAGAGAGACCTTGGAGTATATGTGCACAAATCGTTGAAGGTGACAGAGCAGGTTGAGATAGTGGTTAAAAAGTATATGGGATCCTGGGCTTCATAAATTGAGGCATTGGCTGTGATTTTTTCATTGGAGGCAGGTTGGGTGTGGGTCAGGTGCTTTCCTGCTTCCAGACCCGCCCCCAACTGCATCCAGCCCACATACGTAATTTTACGTTGATTGATCTTGTTAAGCCCGCCCTGCGGGCTTGCTGGCCAATTAAGAGGAAGCCGGTCAGATGATGTCATTTGATGACACTTCATCTGCCAGTTTTCTTAAAGGGACCATGCACAATTTCTTTTGACAGCTGATTTCTGAGTGTTTGACAGCATTGAGGTACTGCAAACACTGACAATCACTGTACAAAGGTGAGCTCTTGTACCCAGGCTCTCCAATGACTCCCTCCATAGGCTGGAATAGATGGCAGCTGCAGGTGAGGTGACAGAAGTGATCTATCACTGGTGAGAGAGGTTCTCCCAATGAGGTGGCACTGGACATGGATTTAAAAACTTGTTACTTAAAGAAATGTGTAAATGCATTAAAAATGATTTTCCCAACATTTTCTTACCTCTGAGACTCGCCAGTGCACCATTGGATCCTTCACACTGCTTCTGCAGCTGTCATCAATCCAAAAACATTACAGCAGGCTCACAACACACCACACTTACCTGGTGTGGTATCCAGACATCGGGAAGCCCGAGCCAGAAGCATCAAAATTAAAAGATAGCCTGTCAACTACTATCAACTACATGTTAATAGGCAGGTAATTGACTTTAATCCTCTTCCCACTGCTAGGTGTCGGGTCCATGCGCAAATCGGGAACCCGACACTTGGGAAAATTGTTTGGAAGCGGCTTGATGGTGGGATCGGAACCCGGCATCAATCAAAACGATTTTACCCTTTGACCCGCCTCCAAACCCGCCCTCTGAGCTCTGGCAAAATCAAGCCCATAGAGTACAAAAGCAAGGAAGTTATGATGAACCTTTATAAAACATTGGTTCGGCCTCAACTGGAGTATTGTGTCCAATTCTGGGCACTGCACTTTAGGAAGTTTGTGATGGCTTTAGAGAGGGCGCAGAAAAGATTTACAAGAATGGTTCCAGGGATGAGGGACTTCAGTTATGTGTATAGACTGGTGAAGCTGGGATTGTTCTCCTTAGAGCAGAGAAGGTTGAGAGGAGATTTGATAGAGGTGTTCAAAATCATGAGGGGTCTAGACAGAGTAGATAGATTAGATAAAGAGAAACTGTTCCAATTGGCAGAAGGGTCAAGAACCAGAGGACACAGATTGAAGGTGATTGGTGACATGAGGAAAAGCTTTTTTATGTAGCGAGTGGTTAGGATCTGGAATGCACTGCCTAAAAGGGTGGTGGAGGCAAAATCAATCATGGTTTTCAAAAAGGAATTGGATAAGTACCTGAAGGAAAAAGCATTTTCAGGGCTATGGGGAAAGGGCGGGGGAGTGGGACTAGCTGAAGTGCTCTTGCAGAGAGCCTGCACGAGCTCGACGGGCCAAATGGCCTCCTTCTGTGCTGTAACCATTCTATGATTCCATGATTCTATGAGAAAATATCTAGCAGACCCATGACATTTGAAACATGTTTTAGATAGGCTAGTGTCTTCTCTAAAATAGATAGAAGAATTTGATATTAATGCTTTAATACATTCATTACTAATATCACACAGCACACAGCATGATTTCAGCCTAAGACACATCTCGATAAATGATGTCACTTACCCACTCACAAAAGGTTCACTAGAATGGATGTGAGGATTTTTCACATGAATGTTTAGCATGACTGTGGTCATTCTATAAATGGAAAATGTTGCCACGTCTATCATTTGAAAGTTAAGAGCAGTTAATGTTGTGTTCAAGAAGAGGTGTAAACAGTTGCTTTAAATGTGCTGAAGGCAGTGTTACAGATTAAATGCACAGCTTTTTAAATGTGATTTTCACACTGAAGCATATCTAATTATTTGGCCTCATGAACATCAGAAAATCTTAGGTCCGTTTTACGATCTATAACGGTGTATTATAAATAATGATAAAATTGGTCATCTGAAATGAGTTTAACTAATTAAAGTTCCTCTGTCTGCTATTTTAGAGAAACACTAAACCATATAACATAAAAATGTAATTAAAAATATTTTTCCACTTCGAGCTATGAATAGATCAGTCCTTCAAGACAGAAAATGAACTTTCTGAAAAGTTTCTTATGTATGGGTTATATTTACGTGGCCTTTTCATAGAATCATAGAATCATGGAATGATACAACCCAGAAGGAGGCCATTCAACCCATTGTGCCTGTGCCGCTCTTTGAAAAAGCTATCCAATTAGTCCCACTGCCCTGCTCTTTCTCCACAGCTCTGCAAGTTTTTCGCCTTCAAGTATTTATCCAATTCCCTTTTGAAAGTAATTACTGAATCTGCTTCCACCATCCTTTCTGGCAGTACATTCTAGGTCATGCATTATCACAGGATAATCACAAGCCTGAAGTGATCCTTCACTGTATTTGTTCCAGTTCATAAACATGGTAGAACAATACTGTGAATTCTCTTATATAAAAACAGAAAATGCTGGAAATACTCAGCAGGTCAGGCAGCATCTGTGGAGAGATAAACAGAGTTAACGTTTCAGGTCGATGACCCTTTGTTAGAACTGAAAAAGCTGGAGATGGAACAGGTTATTAAGCAAGTGTCGGGGCAGGGAAAGGGGGGAGGGGAGAAAAGAACAAAAGGGAAGGTCTGTGATAGGATGGAAGGCAGGAGAGATAAGAGACAAAAGGGATGATGGTGCAAAGCAAAAGGAGATGGTAATGGGACAAGTTAAGAAACAAAATATGGCTCTAGATGAAGTGTAAATGGCGATGGCAGAATGAAAGATAGCTGCCATGTGAGAGAGAGAAAAAAAATGGAAAAAAAAGAAAGGTGCAGAGGTTATGGTCTGAAATTGTTGAACTCGATGTTGAGTCCAGAAGGCTATAAAGTGCCTAATTGAAAGATGAGGTGCTGTTCCTCAAGCTTACATTGAGCTTCACTGGAACAGTGTAAGAGGCCGAGGCGATTAAATCTGAGTGGGAGTGGAGCGGAGAATTAAAGCGACAGGCGACCGGAAGCATGGGGTCACCCTTACGGACTGAACGGAGGTGTTCTGCAAAGCGGTCACCTAATCTGCGTTTGGTCTTCCCAATGTAGAGGAGACTGCATCGTGAGCAGTGAATACAGTATACTAAAATGCTCTTGTTAGCCAGCGAGTTTCCTAGATTGAATTTCTTGAGTGTACTAAAAGAAAGGTCAGATTTATGTATGACACAATTTTCTGTTATATTGGGAATATTTTTCACGTCATTTTTAATCTGTATCACCTAAAACATGAATTCTTAAAATAGAATAGCTATGGATAAACCACCTGATAGGTTAATATTCTAAACCATGTTAGTTCATTGACAATTAACCAATACTCAACTCATTTTCTGTTTATTGACTCTTGTAATCTGTTAATATTATATGGGGAATGGTTATAAAATTGGCAAAAAGAATCACTGTGGAATCAATCCCAATGTTTAATTGGTTATCACAGCCTTGTAAAGCTGCTGTTACACTCAGCAGTAATCAATTTTAGAGTTTGAATTCTGTGCTCTCACTATCTCCATAGAAAGATTTAAAATTGAATTCTATGCCTCTATAAAGCTTCCATCTGCTACTGATTTGAAACAACAGGAAAATATAGGCATCGAATGAGGAATGAGACTTTTGAAACAAAGAATAGATCTGTTTCAAAAACTTGTCAGTGGGGGAGGGGTTCATAACCTTGATGCCAAAAATAAGTTATCTGGCTAGTTTAAGTCAGACCAACACTAATCATGGTCTTTGAGTGATATTAGTTCATATTACTACTGAAGCTGGCCTTAATTCAAATGAAATAATGAGTGTAACTAGTTCCTGGTCTGGAGGTAGCCTCAGGAGTTATTGGACTGCGAGAGACACTCTATGGCTCCAATGGTCTGAAGTACGCGAGACTATGGAATCAGAACAGTGCACACTTCTTTTCCTCTCAACACTTCATAAATCTCCATAAAACCCAAGTCCATCCAAGAATTGAATACTACTTCCATATCTACTCTTAAAGCGCCTCTCTCACCTTCCTAGACTGGATTCAACAAAAAGCTTATCACTTTATAGGTGATCATTCTGAACTTTTCTTAGTTCTTCCTTCTAAGCTTTAAAGTCTAGACTAGAAATTCGGTATAGCCCCGCTTGGGGCGCTAATTTTGAACAGTAGAAAAAGTAGCACCAGGTGCTAATGATTCTCTCCTGAAAGGAAACTGAGCTTTAACACTCCAAGAGGGAAGTGGAGCGCTAAATCAAGCATTAACCACTTCTCTTAGGGCGCAAAAGTCCGAAAGTAAGGCGGTAGCAGCAGAGCGCTGAACAATTTGGAGCGTATTGTAATGGCATCAGAGGCTGCTTCCCTCGCTTAAAGGGAAGGACCAGTGATGGTGCACAACCTACCTGTCGGCAGTTCTGCATTGCTAGGCTGCCATTACAGCCCCAAACACTCTCACAAAGTAGAGGGCTTGGACATCCTGCAGCAATTAAACATCAAAAACTTTGAGCAGGCACCGGATTGGTGCAAATAATCAAGGGTTGGCCTACCTGAAAACCATTCCCTTTAATTAGCGCTCCCCAAGCGGTTAGCCAAGTTCACAATGCCTCCTTGTAATGAAATCTGTTTGTCTTGATCCTGTATTCATTTTGCACTCATGTATATTACCCTCCCCCACTGTGTATAGTTTCACTTCCTCTTTCCCGACTAACCTGGGAGGTTCCAGGTCTTGGCTCTTGGCTCCGCCCTGACTTCTCTTACATAAAGATCCCAGGATCTGTATGACTCATTCCTGTGAACCAGTCGGCGTGTTGAGATGTTAGCTCTGATCTTAGTGATTAAAAGCCAACTTGTTTAAGTCTATAACTTCTAGTTTTGTGGTTATTGAAGGCCCATCAATTTTAATCACTAAAGAATACTAGGATGGATCAACTCCTAAAACCAGAGCGTCTGGACTTGGATCCACATTCTGCTGAAGCATCAAATCAATTTGGACACTGGCTCAAATGCTTCGAACTCTTCGCGGGGGCCTCATCCGCTAGCAAGGTAGATAAACTGAGTCTACTGACTACTCGCGTAAGTCATCGGATTTATTAGTTCATCCGGGATGCCACCTCTTACACAGAGGCCATCACTATCCTGAAGGCCCAATACCAGAGGCCGGTAAACGAAGTGTACGCCAGGCATCTGCTGGCTACACGCAGGCAGCGACCAGAGGAATCAATGGACGATTTCTTACAGGGCCTAAAGGACCTGGTCCGGGACTGTAACTGCAAGGCCGTGACGGCCAACGCGTACTCTGACGAATTGGTCCGCGATTCCTTCATCACGGGCCTCAAATCGAATTATATCCGGCAGAGACTGCTGGAGAAGGAGGTCCTGGACTTAAAAAAGGCAGTGGCCACTGCGCGATCACTGGACGTGGCCCAGAAAAACTCTGACTCTTATTCTTCCGGCCATGCGGCCCTCACCGCCTCGTGCGCACCGAGGGGGCCGCCATCTTGGAATCAGCCATCTTCCCCATCCAGGTCTTAGACCAGCTCTACGCCGCCGGAGTCCCCACACAGAAGTTCACCCAGGAGTCCTACTACAGCGGCAATGTCTCGAGGCCCGAAATGCTACTTCTGCGGCCAGGCCAAGCACCCCAGACAACAATGCCCAGCGAAGGACGCTACATGCTTCAAATGTAAGAAAAAGGGGCATTTTAGCAAAGTCTGCAGGGGAATCCAATTTCCAACTCCGTCACCGGCTCGTGCGTGCCGTGCGGGCCGCCATCTTGGGATCCGCCATCTTTTCCCGACTCAACGGCCGCCCAGGGCCCAACAGTGGCTTCGATCACGGTGGATCAATCCAGGCCACACCCGTTGACAAAATCCATGATGGACATACAGGTAAACGGGAATTTAACGAAATGTTTAATTGACTGTGGGAGTACCGAGAGTTTTATCCACCCTAGCCTGGTACGGCGGCACTCATTAACGGTAACCCCTACACAGAGCAGAATCGCTATGGCTGCTAAGCCCCACACTTCGGACATTTTGGGCTACTGTGTGGTAACACTGACTGTAAAAGGCACGGACTACAAAGATTTTAAACTCCTCGTGATGCCAGAACTCTGTGTTAATGTAATCTTGGGCCTGGACTTCCAGTGCCACCACGAAAGTGTCACGCTAGCATATGGCGGGTCCCAGCCGCCACTCACAGTCTGTGGCCTATCAACCTTAAAAATCAGCCCGCCCTCTTTATTCACTAATCTCGCTCCGAACTGTAGGCCCATAGCGACCAAAAGTAGACGGTACAGTCTGGAAGACAGACATTTTATCAAGGCGGAAGTGGACAGACTCCTGCGGGAAGGCATTATTGAATGCAGTTCCAGCCCGTGGCGTGCCCAAGTAGTCATAGTTAAAAATAGCGAAAAGAAATGGATGGTAATTGACTACAGCCAGACTGTTAATATTTATACCCAGCTGGACGCCTACCCTTTACCCCGCGTATCAGAAATGGTCAACCAGATTGCGCAATACCGAGTCTTCTCGACTATCGACCTCAAATCCGTGTATCACCAGCTCCCCATTAGAACGGAGGACCGCCCATACACCGCCTTCGAGGCGAACGGGCGCCTCTACCATTTTCTCAGAGTGCCCTTCGGAGTAACAAATGGGGTCTCGGTCTTCCAACGTGAGATGGACCGCATGGTTGACGAGAATAAACTACAAGCTACCTACCCCTATCTGGACAATGTCACTATCTGCGGGCACAACCAGCAAGACCACGATCTAAATCTTGCGAGATTTTTAAAAACTACCCTAAATCTGAATCTAACCTACAATGAAGACAAATGTGTCTTCAACACAACCCGTCTCTGTATCCTCGGCTGTGTGGTGGAAGATGGGGTAATTGGACCGGACCCTGACCGATTACGCCCCCTAAAGGAACTGCCCCTGCCACACAATCCCAAAGCTTTAAAAAGGTGCCTGGGATTTTTTTCGTATTATGCCCAATGGGTGCCCAATTACTCTGATAAGGCCCGACCCCTCATTAAATCGACATCCTTCCCACTATCAGCTGAAGCTCGGGAGGCTTTCACCAGTATTAAACAGGACATTGAAAGGGCTGCAGTGTGTGCAGTGGACGAATGCATTCCCTTTCAAGTCGAAAGCGATGCGTCAGACTTTGCCTTAGCTGCGACCCTCAATCAGGCTGGGAGACCTGTGGCCTTCTTCTCCCGAACCCTTCAGGGACCTGAAATCAGGCACTCTTCTGTCGAGAAGGAGGCACAGGCTATAGTGGAGGCAGTGCGGCACTGGAGACACTACCTAGCCGGCAAACGTTTCACCCTGCTCACCGACCAGCGGTTGGTGGCTTTCATGTTTAATAACAAACAAAGGGGGAAAATCAAGAATGACAAAATACTCAGGTGGAGGATCGAACTATCCACGTTCGACTATGATATTATGTACAGGCCGGGAGCCCTTAATGAACCCCCAGACGCCCTATCGCGGGGAATGTGTGCCAGCATTCATACGGACAAATTACAGGGTCTCCACAACGACCTCTGTCACCCAGGGGTCACCCGACTATACCATTTTATAAAGTCCCGCAATCTGCCCCACTCCATCGAGGAGGTCAGGGCAATGACCAGAGCCTGTCGCATCTGTGCAGAATGCAAGCCTCGTTTCTACAGGCCTGACCGTGCACACCTTATCAAAGCCACACGGCCATTCGAGCGCCTAAGTCTGGACTTCAAGGGACCCCTTCCCTCTGCCGACCGTAACGTATACTTCCTCAATATCATTGATGAATATTCCCGCTTCCCCTTCGCCATTCCCTGCCCAGACATGACCAGTGCCACGGTCATCAAGTGTCTCTGTAATCTATTCTGCATGTTTGGCATGCCGAACTACATACACAGCGATAGGGGGACATCATTCATGAGTGACGAGCTGCGCCAGTTCTTGCTCTCGAAGGGGATAGCCACTAGCAGAACCACTAGCTACAACCCCCGGTGTAATGGGCAAGTGGAAAGGGAGAATGCTACTGTTTGGAAGGCTGTCACGTTAGCCTTAAAGTCAAAAGGCCTTCCGACCTCCCGCTGGCAGGAAGTCCTCCCAGACGTGCTCCACTCCATAAGGTCTCTGTTATGTACTGCCACTAACGCTACCCCTCACGAAAAGATGTTCGTTTTCCCCCGGAAATCCACCTCGGGCATATCTCTACCCGCATGGCTGACGTCTCTGGGGACAGTACTATTGCGGAAGCACGTGAGAGGCCATAAAACGGATCCCCTTGTGGAAAAGGTACAGCTCCTCCATGCAAACCCTCAGTACGCCTATATCGAATACTCTGACGGGCGAGAGGACAGTTTCCATAAAAGACCTCGCTCCCTCGGGGAGCGGAGAGAATGATGGGAGACTACCCGATGAAGACCTACACTACAAAGAGACAGGACACCCAGAGGTATCAATACCCAACTTTAACCTGGAGGACACTGCAGATAACCTGGAAGACACTGCGGAGGCCCGGACAGCGGAGGAACCAGAATCCACTCCCCTAGAGGCACCCCAACCGGCTTTGCGCCGATCACTGAGAACTGCAAAACCTCCTGACAGACTCACTTATACCAACTTTTAAGAAACATCACCCCGATGGACTAAATCTATAGAAGGGGTGAATGTAATGAAATCTGTTTGTCTTGATCCTGTATTCGTTTTGCACTCACGTATATTACCCTCCCCCACTGTGTATAGTTTCACTTCCTCTTTCCCGACTAACCTGGGACGTTCCAGGTCTTGGCTCTTGGCTCCGCCCTGACTTCTCTTACATAAAGATCCCAGGATCTGTATGACTCATTCCTGTGAACCAGTCGGCGTGTTGAGATATTAGCTCTGATCTTAGTGATTAAAAGCCAACTTGTTTAAGTCTATAACTTCTAGTTTTGTGGCTATTGAAGGCCCATCACTCCTCTTCCTGCCGTTGTTCACGTCTGGCGATACAGCAGGGGGCAATTTCACATTTGGGGTGATAACGGGGCGCTGCGCATTTTATGACATCACGATCTGTGAGGCGCTAGAGGCCCAGGCAGTAAGAGTTAGTGCCAGTGCTAAACCGGCACTAAAGTTCGCGGGCATTGATGCATTCACCGCATCTGGTCACTAACCCCTTTGCGCCCCCCCAGGCACTAATGGGAGGCACTAACCAACTGAAGTTCAGTTCCCAAAATTTTGTGATCCCCATATCTCCACAGAAAAAGGGGTTGTTGCCCCATCCCAAATTGCAAGGACAGTTTAATTTACATAATCAAGGCAGGTGACTTGCACCCGTTGAAGTGCTACAGAGCTATTCACCTGCATTAACAAGCAGTAGTCAGAGTGCCACCCTGTCACTCCAATAGAGGGACAGCTAGGACTGAGAAGGACAAAAGCAAAAAGGGCCCATAATTCTTTCGAATGCCCTAAGGGAACAAAGACCCTCATTTGAAATTTGTTTTGGGCAGTTTTGACGCTTTCCTGGTGCAAGACCTATGCTAGCTTTGGTGTGGAGATGCCGGTGTTGGACTGGGGTGGACAAATGTAAGAAATCACACAACACCAGGTTATAGTCCAACAGCTTTATTTGAAATCACAAGCTTTCGGAGCGCTGCTCCTTCATCAGGTGAAGTGGAGAGATGCATAAAAACACAGCTTATATAGTCAGAGAATAATGTCAGATGTTTACAGGCAATCTTTCTAACTGCCATTTATCACACCTCGGCAGAGAGATAATCACAGCAATCAAAGGTGTAAATGGTGTCCAAACAGGTCAGTCAGGAAAACATTACATCAAAGAGCAATGAGGTGGGGTCACAAGGGGTCAAATGTTGCAGATGCTGGGGTCTGTATGAAAGCAAAAAAACAGACAAAAAACATTTTTTTTGCTGGAAATCACAGCAGGTCCGGCCACATCTGTGTGGAGAGAACAAGCTAACGACAATTCAAGTCTGGATGACCCTACGTCAGGTGGGGTTACATGTAGCGTGACATGAACCCAAGATTCCGGTTCAGGCCGTCCTCATGGGTGCGGAACTTGGCTATCAGTTTCTGCTCGACGATTTTGCGTTGTCGTGTGTCTCGAAGGCCACCTTGGAGAATGCTTACCCGAAGATCGGAGGCTGAATGTCCTTGACTGCTGAAGTGTTCCCCGACTGGGAGGGAACACTCCTGCCTGGCGATTGTTGCGCGGTGTCCATTCATCCGTTGTCGCAGTGTCTGCATGGTCTCGCCAATGTACCATGCTCCGGGGCATCCTTTCCTGCAACATATGAGGTAGACAACGTTGGCCGAGTCACATGAGTATGTACCATGTACCTGGTGGGTGGTGTCCTCATGTGTGATGATGGTATCTGTGTTGATGATCTGGCATGTCTTGTAGAGGTTGCTGTGGCAGGGTTGTGTGGTGTCGTGGTCGCTGTTCTCCTGAAAGCTGGGTAATTTGCTGCGAACGATGGTCTGTTTGAGGTTAGGCGGCTGTTTGAAGGCGAGTAGTGGAGGCGTGGGGATGGCCTTAGCGAGGTGTTCGTCATCATCGATGACATGTTGAAGGCTGCGAAGAACATGGCATAGTTTCTCTGCTCTGGGGAAGTACTGGACGACAAAGGGTACTCTGTTGGTTGTGTTCCGTGTTTGTCTTCTGAGGAGGTCTATGCGATTTTTCGCTGTGGCCCGTCAGAACTGCTAGCTTGGCATTGGTTCTGCTGGGCCTATCAACGGCATACTGGTTGAAATTCCCAAGGTAGTCCAGGAACCCCCTCCTCCACTCCAGACATGCCCCCAATGCTTGCTGTAGTTTAGTAGGGGTGGGAAGGACTCACTTGCCCTCACACCAATCAGTATTTCTGCTAGATGTTGCGAAAGCAGAAAACTGGTAGACCTGCATTTACCCTCCTGTAATCTTTCCCAAATGAGTCTCTTCCTATCTCCTCTCTTCCCCTCCTCACCCAACAAGTGGCCAGCTACCCACTCCATCTGCATTGCTCTTCAAACATATCCACTCTCTCTTGAACAAGGCCCTTCCCAAGCATAACCTCATTCTAGAGGGACATCCCCATATATTGGGTCTAACAAACCTAGCTTGCAAATGATGACTTCTTCCCCCTCATGAAGTCTGCCTCAACTAGCTTCATGTTCCACCTCATAATTTGCTCAAATCGTATAGCGGCAGCAGAGTACTCATCTCCAGATTGCATATCGGTCTCTCCCCAGACTCCTCTCGCTCCTTCTGCACATTCAAACATCTCACTCATCTTCATCTCTCATTCAGCTATATCTCCCAACCCACAAAACTGCCAGGTGTCTTCCTCAACAAGAGACTCCTCACCTTCAGTGATTTCAACCTCTACCTGAATTCTTTGCTTCCTTCAACCTCATCTTCCACACTGACTCCCCCACTCACACAAATAGCCTCATTAACACACATGACCTAAGAGGTAACTTTCACTGGCAGGCCTCTCTCTGATCATTTCCTCATGTTTTCTCCCCTGCATTCCCTGACTGCCCCAAACTCTCCACCATCACCTTTGACATCTGGAAAAAGCTGACATTCTCATGCTCTTTCCTTGAATCTGGCCCTCCATTCGGGATGAAATTTGCACCTCTCTCAACTTCAACAACTGCCACAACTCTTCTTATGATGCCCTTGACTCCATCAGATCCCACTCCCCAAAGCCTCATAACTGTTGTCTGTAAGCTGGAGTGTACCTGGTGAGTGAGTGGACTGGATATCTGTCAGCAAATTTAGTGCAATCGTCTCAAGGAGCACTTTTGATCTCTTACTATGGCCAAATTCCTTTATTACTCCAAGATTATCCTGGCTAGAAACATAGAAACATAGAAGATAGGAGCAGGAGTAGGCCATTCAGCCCCTCGAGCCTGCTCCGCCATTCAATGCGATCATGGCTGATCATCCAAATTCAGTACCCTGCTTTCTCTCCATATCCCTTGATCCCTTTAGCCTTAAGAAATATATCCAACTCCTTCTTGAATATATTTAATGAATTGGCCTCTACTGCCTTCTGTGGTAGAGAATTCCACAGGTTCACCACTCTCTGGGTGAAGAAATTCCTCCTCATTTCTGTCCTAAATGGCCTACCCCTTATCCTTAGACTGTGACCCCTGGTTCTGGACTCCCTGACCATCGGGAACATCCTTCCTGCATCTAGTCTGTCCAGTCCTGTCAGAATTTTATAAGTTTCAATGAGATCCCCTCTCATTCTTCTAAACTCCAGCGAGTACAAGCCCAATCGACCCAATCTCTCCTCATACATCATTCCTGCCATCCCAGGTATCAGCCTGGTGAATCTTTGCTGAACTCCTTCCATGGCAAGAACATCCTAGCAGAAACAACTCCAAACTCCTGGCCATAATACGCCATCCTGTCTGATCACTTTCCGACTGGCCCTTCCATCCTCACCTCTGACACCAAATGCTAGGAGCTCATAGACTTACATCCAAATTAAGGGCATCTGCTCTGCTGCTTCTGCCTTCCTAAGCCCTCCCCCTTCCCAGCCCCCTCTTCCTGCTCATTCACTCTTCAGGCACTTACTCTGCCATACTTCACATTCTCATCTTAATCTTCCCCCTTATTGTCATTAAATCTTCCATGAAGTCCACCACCTGTTCCCTATCCCAAGTATTGACCAACCAACTTCTTTTTCTCAGTCCCCTGATCATCAATATTATCAACCTATCTCTAGATCTTTCAAAACCACTGTCATCACCCTTCCTCAAAAAAACTACTCTCAACCCCTACATCCTGTCCAATGTTCCCTTTCTTTCCAAAGTCCTCAAACGCACTGTTGCCGGGCAACTACAGTCCCACCTCTCTTACTACTTACTGTTCAAAGCCCTCAGACAACTTATGTGACTGTAACCATGGTTCACTTTAGCTCGATCTCTCTGCTGCCTTTGACACTGTTAACCACTCTATTCTACTGGAATACCTCTCCTTCACAACTATGGCTCTGCTTGCTCCTGGTTCCACTTCTACTTAATGCATCACAGACATTGCATTGCCTCAAGTGGGTTCTTTTCCCATGCCCACATGGTCACCTCTTATGTACTCCAGAGTTCCCTCCTTGGAACTTTCTTCAGCATCATTTGTATGCTACCCCTTGGTAATGTTATTCAGAAGCATGGAGTCAGTTTCACATTTATACTAATGATATCTAGCTCTACCTTGCCACCTCTCCATTGACCCACAACTGCCGCCGTCTCCTACTGCCTTTTCAACATTAAGACCTCGAATGAACAAATCCTCTTCCACCTTAACACCAGAAAAATGATGCCACCCTCTAACCCCCGCATGCACCTATATGCCTCTACCCAAAAATCCATCTCCTTCTAACTTTCTCCTTGCTGGCTTCTCTATGTCTACCAGTCATATATAACATCATTCATATTATGCTGAATTGAAAATTTATTGCAATCTCATAGGCAAAGGGCAGTCATCATTGACAGAAGCTCTACATGGAGCCAGGTCACAAATGGATTCCTGTAGGTCTCTGTTGAGCTCATTGCTGTTCATCGTCTTTATAAACAATTTGGATGAGTACATAATGGAATCAGTCACAAGTTTGCAGTTGGAAAATTAGATCAAATAAATAAGTTGCAGGCCAACTGAAATAATTAGGGGAATGGAACAGTGTGTGGTAGATGACCTTCGATGGGGAATAATGCAATTGTTATGCATTTGGATCTGGGAAACTCCAGGCATGTGTATATATCCAGGGTCCCTGCTGAAGGTTGTGGAATGTGAGAGGGACCTGAAGGTCATAGCTGATGAATCATTGAGGGCCCACAAGTTATGTGACAAGGCCATTGGGAAGGCAAATAAGGTTTTAGGTTGTATTACTAGGAGAATACAATATAAAACTAAAAATACTTTTTTTTAGCCTATAAAGGCCTTGTTACAGCCAAACTTGAAGTATGTGGCAGGGGCATTGAGGGCCTGGAGAAAGTACAGAGATGGGCAACTAAAGGGAAAGTTATCAGGTCAGGCGTGATGAGTTGGAGGTGTTTACATTCAAGAAACACAGGCTTAGGAGAGATATGATTGGGCTTTTTAAAATGAGGAAGGGAATCGATACTGTCCAGTTGAATTGGCTATTTGAGATAGA
The DNA here is from genome assembly GCF_052327205.1 of Somniosus microcephalus. NCBI lineage: Eukaryota > Metazoa > Chordata > Chondrichthyes > Squaliformes > Somniosidae > Somniosus > Somniosus microcephalus. Next base: position 119,019,074 of record NC_140993.1, on the reverse strand, counting down.
TAGGGATAGCAGAACTAAGGGTCATGCACATAAACTATCTAGACAAAGAGTTAGACTAGATGTAAGGAAAAATTTCTTTTCACAGAGGCACTGCAAACTGGAACTATGTTCCTGTACGCATCCGCCAATCTTCTAACACTGGCCTATTTCTTATTTACTGTTTCCACTGCTCCACATTGGCAACCACTCCTTCTGTAATATTGCCCCTGCTTTCTGGAACCTTCCCCCGGCCCTGCCAATTACCGACCTCCCCCCCGGCCCCGCCAATCACCAACCTCCCCCCGGCCCTGCCAATCACCAACCTCCCCCCGGCCCCGCCAATCACCAACCTCCCCCCGGCCCTGCCAATCGCTAACCTCCCCCCGGCCCTGCCAATCGCCGACCTCCCCCCGGCCCTGCCAATCACTGACCACCCCCCGGCCCTGCCAATCGCTGACCTACCCCCGGCCCTGCCAATCACCAACCTCCCCCCGGCCCCGCCAATCACCAACCTACCCCCGGCCCTGCCAATCACCAACCTCCCCCCGGCCCTGCCAATCGCTGACCTACCCCCGGCCCTGCCAATCACCAACCTCCCCCCGGCCCTGCCAATCGCCGACCTCCCCCCGGCCCTGCCAATCGCTGACCTCCCCCCGGCCCTGCCAATCGCTGACCTACCCCCGGCCCTGCCAATCACCAACCTCCCCCCGGCCCCGCCAATCACCAACCTCCCCCCGGCCCTGCCAATCACCAACCTCCCCCCGGCCCTGCCAATCGCTGACCTCCCCCCGGCCCTGCCAATCGCTGACCTACCCCCGGCCCTGCCAATCACCAACCTCCCCCCGGCCCTGCCAATCACTGACCTCCCCCCGGCCCTGCCAATTACCGACCTCCCCCCGGCCCCGCCAATCACCAACCTCCCCCCGGCCCTGCCAATCACCGACCTCCCCCCGGCCCTGCCAATCACCAACCTCCCCCCGGCCCTGCCAATCACCGACCTCCCCCCGGCCCTACCAATTGCCAACCTCCTCCCGGCCCTGCCAATCACCGACCTCCCCCCGGCCCTGCCAATCACTGACCTCTCCTCAGCCTTGCCAATCTCAAACCTCCCTCCAGCCCTCCTGATCGTCAACTTCCCCCCAGTCCTCATGATTACCAACCTCCCCCCACCCCGCCGATTGCCAACCTTCTCCCAGCCCTCCCAATTGCCAACTTTCTCCCAGTCATCCTGATCGCTGCCCGGAACTAATGTTCCCTTCCTAGTGCCAGACACCATCCCCAAATATCCACCACTGTGGCCTCCTGCTACTAGTAAAGAAAGAAAGAAAGACTTGCATTTATATAGCACCTTTCATGACCTCAGGACATCCCAAAGCACTTTACAGCCAATGAAATAGTTTTGATGTGTAGTCACTGTTGTAAGGTAGAAATTCCTCCTGCCCGCCGGTGAGGCTGTCCACTTGACTGGCTGCCTGGCGGGAGGCAGTCCTTCTATATGTTAATGAGGCCGTATCGTTAAGATCAGCAGGGCCTCCACTTCCCCTGCCTTGCCCGGTTCTTTGGTTAATTTCAGTCTCCCACCTCGGTCTCCCGGCTCACCGTTAATATCGGGGCCTCTGTTTCATTCCAAGCTTAGCTCAGTATCTACACAATATCCAGAGGACCGCTGGCACCCGTGGAACTATACCCCAACAGGCGTCAATACCTTCAGGAGAGGAGTGGGGGCAATTGGGAATAAAAGAATAATGAGTTCTAATAGGTTGATAAAATGTATTAGCTTAATTGCTACAAATGCTTAATTCAACATAGCATAACCCAATGTTAAGGATGTTATAGAAAATCCTCTCTTTTGATTCTCACTTTTGTGCACCAGATAATAAAATAAGTGATTTTTATACAATATACATGAATTATCATGTTTATCTCCTGACATGCTGTTTTTGCATGATAGGTTTTTGTTTTGAATATTTTTCATTGCTTTTTTTTCCTCCATTTTTTTGATAGAAAGTGTTGCACATATAAATAAGTGCTTTCACTGCTTTTTCATCTTTACATTATTATACTGTTTCATGATTGCATTCCTTGGATTAATTGTCAGCAACCACCCAGGTTTGTGCAAACACTGGTTTGAACAGGTTACAGACCACAATCTTCCCACACCACACCAAAAATGGAGCTTGCTACAGCACGCAGAAAAATCTGATGGATAGATGTTCCAGTGTTTTGCAATTATTTTTAAAACGGTGGCCTAGACAACAGATTCATTTAACACAGATTTGTTTTATTGTTTTCAAAGCTTTGTGGCAGATTCTTTTCATTGAATTGTATTACTTATAAGCAATAGGAAGATATTATGTATTTGAACTTTGGACAAACTGCTGAAATATAGCTTAGTGACAATTCTGCATTGACTAACACCACTTCACATTACCACTTAAATCCGGTCTTACCAATATTGTTTATATCAGAGTCAGCTGTCAAGAATTTCACTTTGGTTCATCAACCCAACATTCTTGGTATTTTGTTATATTGCATGCAAGTTAATAATATTTTGCAAGAAGTACTTAAAAACCCATGGAACTGAAGACATTGGGTGATTTGTGTTAACAAAAACATACAAGTGGACATTAGAGAATTAATTTCCTGTTCTATTTAATTTGATAACGTCCAGATGGCAAATATTATGGGCTAAAAATTGGTTAACACATGAAAATGGGTGGGGGGAAATCGAGATCTGCGAACGCCTCATGTCCGTTGAAATGAATGCAGGCAGCTCGTGACCTTCATGCTGCCTGCTAATTATAATGTCTGTAGAACACACTGCTGCATGGCTGAATGCTCAGCAGGGGCCCAAGTTTGTGTGAGGCTAGCACCAATGAAAGCTAGCCTCCACTTCTTAAAGGCAGTCTGCACCTCTTAAAGGGGAGGTGCATTCTGCCTCAGCAGCTCATGAAACTGGTTGGGAGAGGAAGCGCAAATGTCACAACAGGGAAAAAGCATGCACCAAGGGTTTTCTGATGCAGCACTGGAGGCCAAGATGCAGGAGGTGGAAAGGAGGAGAGGTGTCCTATTTCCACAGGGGTCCAGGAGGCTTCCAGGCAAACTCAAAAATGACAATGGGAGCACATAGCCATATGATCAGTGAATTAATCTTCAAATGCCATATCCCACCTTCTGCACCACTAGCCTCACACACTGCTCAATGCACCACACCCCATCACTAACTTACCAACAATATCGACCAAACACGACTCATACCTCACATTCATAGCTTCACCTCACCATCACAAATCTACCACTGCACACCCACATCTCACAGCTTGCACTGTCAGCTATTCAGCCATGACAGGCACAACACCCAAACACAATGCACCACACTCACTGACACATATCCCTTTCTCTTGTAGAACAAAGTCACTCACAGGTGCAGCCAGCAAGGACTAAGCAAAGGGGCACAGGCTGCCGACATAATCTCACCCCCTGGAGGACACAGTGCAGGCCATTCTTGACAGGGCAATTGCTGAGCCCGTGGCAAGCGGTGGGTCTGAAGCAATCCAAGATAATGGTATCCTCATACCTAATCCTCCTCTCATATCCCACTTCCCCTCATCCCACTATCTTTTCTGACTTCAAGCTGCAGATGGTGTAAGCATGCACCTCTTGCTTTCCTCCCCTCACTTCACCGCAGCCCTACCCCTGTGCCTTTCTCCTTTCAGATAGCCAAGAACTGCCAACTAGCCAGGCACTGGTGGATGAGCAGGAAGAAAGTGATCATGAAGGCACACCATCATTCGATCTCGCACTCACGGATGCCAGCTCAGATACTGACACTCTGTGTGCTTTAGAGGAGAGGTTAGATGCAGGAGCTGCATGTGGTAAGACACTGGGCATGAGTGGCCTGCAGCCAGGATAGGGCAGGTGCCAGCTCCCTGGGGGGCAAGGTCGCACACAAGATCTGCTGCAGAGGACTCAGATGAGGACTTTGATAGGGCAGCCTACAGAAGAAGGCTGATGGGTATGCACAATGAAATGGTTGGTGCATTGGCAGGCCTGCCAGAAAGCCTGAATACAATGTCAAGGAGCATGGAGGAGTCCGGCACCAACCTTGCATAGGGCTTTGTACATAGAAACATAGAAAACATAGAAGATAGGAGCAGGAGTAGGCCATTCGGCCCCTCGAGCCTGCTCCGCCATTCAATGCGATCATGGCTGATCATCCAAATTCACTACCCTGTCCCTGCTTTCTCCCCATATCCCTTGATCCCTTTAGCCTTAAGAAATATATCCAACTCCTTCTTGAATATATTTAATGAATTGGCCTCTACTGCCTTCTGTGGTAAAGAATTCCACAGGTTCACCACTCTGTGGGTGAAGAAATTCCTCCTCATTTCTGTCCTAAATGGCTTACCCCTTATCCTTAGACTGTGACCCCTGGTTCTGGACTCCCCGACCATCGGGAACATCTTTCCTGCATTTAGTCTGTCCAGTCCTGTCAGAATTTTATAAGTTTCAATGAGATCCCCTCTCATTCTTCTAAACTCCAGCGAGTATAAGCCCAATCAACCCAATCTCTCCTCATACATCATTCCTGCCATCCCAGGTATCAGCCTGGTGAATCTTTGCTGAACTCCCTCCATGGCAAGAACATCCTTCCTCAGATAAGGCGACCAAAACTGCACACAATACTCAAGATGTGGTCTCACCAAGGCCCTGTACAACTGCAGCAAGACATCTTTGTTCCTGTACTCAAACCCTCTCGCTACGAAGGTCAACATACCATTTGCCTTCTTAACCGCCCGCTGCACCTGCATGCTTACCTTCAGCGACTGGTGCACAAGGACACCCAGGTCTCGTTGCACTTCCCCTTCTCCCAATCTATTGCCATTCAGATAATAACCTGCCTTCCTGTTTTTGACACTAAAGTGGATAACCTCGCATTTATCCATGTTATATTGCATCTGCCATGCTTCTGCCCAATCACCCAACCTATCCAAATCATCCTGGAGTTTCTCGGCATCCTCCTCACAGCACACACGCCCACCCAGCTTTGTGTCGTCTGCAAACTTGGAGATATTACATCTAGTTCCCTTGTCTAGATCATTAATATATATTGTGAATAGCTGGGGTCCAAGGACCGATCCCTGCGGTACCCCACTAGTCACTGCCTGCCACTCGGAAAAAGACCCGTTTATTCGAACTCTTTGCTTTCTGTCTACCAACCAGTTCTCTATCCAAGTCAATACCTTGCCCCCAATCCCATGTGCCTTATCTTTACACGCTAATCTCTTATGCGGGACCTCATCAAAAGCCTTTTGAACGTCCAAATACACCACATCTACTGGTTCTCCCTTATCTATTTTACCAGTACAGAGCTTGGAACCCATGATTTCCAGCATGGAAGTGATGGCCAACTCCATTACCCCACCTGTGGACCCAACCAAGTTGCAGGGTCTGATGGCCGATGTCTCAGCTTCCATTGCAGCACAGATGGAAGCAACCCAACATCTGACTGCTGCAGTGGAAGCTCAGACTTCTGTCCTGCAGGCTCAGCTTGCTGCCACAAAAGCTCAGACTGCTGCCATTGTGGCTGGATTTACCAGTGTGGAAAGGGGCTCGCAGGGTATCACAGCAGTGCAGCAATCATCCTCCAACAGATTAATAGGACAGCTGAGAGGCCACCCCGGGGGAATGGCAGTGGCTCCGTGGAGCATGAACCTGCTGTCCTCTCTCAGGATGACAGCATTCATGCTCCCTCCACTGCCACTCCGCCATTGCCCTTGTTGCTGCCTGTTAGCCAGCCAGCCCAGACTGCTGCCACACATGCTGAGGTGGTGCAGTCTACTGCAGGGTCTTCTAGGCCCACAGCTGCTCAAGGTCTTCCCGCAAGGCCATCTGCAGTCTCCCCCACTGAAAGACAGCAGCCTTCCATCAGCCATGCTGCAGCCACAGGGGTAGCACTTCGTAGGAGCACTAGGACAGACACCCAGAAGACAGGCACTAAGGGATTGCATAAGGGTGATTACTTGATGTTTTTTGTAATGTTTGATGGATTGATGTATAAAGTTGATTTGGAATGTTTTTGTTTTGTGGTGGCTTTCATTTTAGCATTGTGGCCAAGAGGGTGCTGTGATGGTCCGTATCAGAGGTATGTTAAGGTGTGGGAATATTGGTGAATGTAAATTTGGTGTTCCGTTCACTGGACGTACAGTCGGATGAGTCGATCACGGGCAGCCCGGGCAGAAAGGGGCTGTCTGGGTTGCCTCCTCCCTTCTGCTTGCTCCTCTTCTGCTTCCTCCTCCTCCTCCTCCTCCTCCTCTTCCTCTTCTGCTTCCACCTCAGCTGGTTGCCCTATGCCTGATGGAAAGGGGCTTTGCCCTCATGATAGCGAGGTTCTGGAGTATGCAGCAGACCATGATGAATCTTAAGATGTGCTCTGCTGAGTACTGCAGGGCTCCTCCAGAGTGGACCATGCAGCAGAACCATTGCTTCAGCGCCCCAATTGCCTGCTCTATGATGGTTCATGTGGCAGCATGGCTCTCATTGTATGCATGCTGACCACGTGTGATTGGGGTGTTGTGGAGTGGAGTCATGAGCCAGTGGTCAAGGGACAGCCTTTCTCACCCAGCAGCCAGCCTCTGGTTTGCTTTAGAAACAGAAAATGCTGGAGATACTCAGCAGGTCAGGCAGCATCTGTGGAGAGAGAAACAGAGTTAACGTTTCAGGTCAATGACCTTTCGTCAGAACTGGAAAAAGCTGGAGATGTAACAGATTTTAAGCAAGTGCAGGGGCAGGGAAACAGGGGGAGGGGAGGAAAGAACAAAAGGGAAGGTGGAAGGCAGGAGTGGTTAAATGACAAAAGGTATGTTTGTACAAAGGAAAAGGAGATGGTAATAAGACAGATAAAGAAACAAAAGGTGAGTCTAGAAGAGGTGTAAATGGGAATGACAGAATTGTTAACAGCTGCCATGTGAACAAATGGGGCAGAGGTTATGGTCTGAAATTGTTGCATCTCCTGCGCTTGCGAGGTGATTGAGGAGTGGACCAGGGTGTCGTAGAGGGAGCGGTCCCTTCGGAATGCTGAAAGGGGAGGGGAGGGGAAGATGTGTTTGGTGGTGGGATCATGCTGGAGGAGGCGGAAATGGCGGAGGGTGATCCATTGAATGTGAAAGCTGGTGGGGTGAAAGGTGAGGACAAGGGGAACCCTATCGTGGTTCCGGGAGGGAGGGGAAGGGATGAGAGCAGAAGTGCAAGAAATGGAATTGACACATTTGAGGGCCGTGTCAACCATGGTAGAGGGTTGAGGAAAAAGGAAGACATATCAGAAGCACTAGTATGGAAGGTGTCGTTGTCAGAACAGATGCGATGGAGACGGAGAAACTGGGAGAATAGGATAGAGTCCTTACAGGGAGCGGGATGGGAGGAAGTGTAGTCCAGGTAGCTGTGGGTGTCAGTGGGCTTATAGTGGATGTTTGTCGATAGCCTATCCCCAGAAATGGTGACAGAGAAGTCGAGGAAGGGAAGGGAAGAGTTGGAAATGGACCATGTGAAGGGGAGGGAAGGGTGGAAACTGGTTTGTTTTGGTGGCGCAAAGACTGAGGGAACAGCGGAATGGGGCAGAATAAAAGCATCATGACTGCTGCCAGGATACCGGGCATTCACCATCATGATATGCTGAGCATGGTTGCACACCAACTGTATATTCAGCGAGTGGAAACCTTTGCGGTTGCGGTATGTCTCAGCATTTAGAAGCGGTGCCTGCAAAGCCACATGCGTGCAGTCGATAGTGCCCTGCACCATGGGGATGCCTGCTATCCTGGCAAAGCCACGTGCACGTTCCGACTGCTTCTCTCTGGTCAGCGAGAAGATAATTAAGACCCCCTTCTGGCATAAAGAGCTTCTGTCACCTCTCTTGTGCAGCAGTGGACGGCGAACTGTGAGATGCTTCAGATGTTGCCGGCTCCAGCCTGGAAGGATCCCATCACAAAGAAATTTAGGGCCACGATCACCTTCACACCACTGGCTGTCCTTGCCCTGCAGTAAGGCTGCAGTTCTGGTTGCAAGAGGTGATAGAGTTCTGTGAGCATTTCCTTCGTAAAGTGCAGACTCACCTCACAAACTGCTCTTGGCTCTGGCTGAAATAAGAGAATTGCTCTCGGAAAATCCTAGGTGGGTAAGGCCTCCTGTTGCAAGACCATCTCCCCTCTTCCTCCTCCCTCTGCGAGCAGCTTCTCCTCTTCTTCGCTGCCTCTGCTCCATCTCCCTGTCATGCTGCAGGCCAAGGGGGATGACAACTAGAGCACCCATGACTGGGAGCAAATGGTCTGAACAGAACCCTTGAAGTTAGAAGCAAGGCCTTCTCCACTTGCAGCACCACTGCCTGTCACCTCACCAACTTTAAACAATTCTAGAAATCTCCGAACAGTTCCACAAACTTACACAGAGCCAGTAGATATCAAACAGCAACTAACCTAACCAGGGTTGCTGATCCCTTTAAATATCACTGGTGGGGGGTCCTTGCTGAGGCTGAATGCATGTCCAGCTGTGCGAGGTTAACACAGGGCGATAACTCCAGCGTTGAGGACTAAAATGGCAGGGCTGGTGTCAAATCAGTGTTGCAGGCTGATTGGCGTCTGGCACCAGTACTGGGTTAAGAGGGAGCTGTTCTGTTTGGACAGGCTTCACTTGAACCATGCTGGGGCTAGAGTCCTGGCAAATCGAATAACTAGGGCTGTAGAGAGGGCTTTAAATTAAATAGTGGAGGGGAGGATCCAGGTGAGTGGGAAAATAAAAAGTCATTTAGAAATGAAAAAGCAATGGAGCAGACTAGAGGTGGGGGAATTAATAACCAGAGTCTGACAGGAAGGTGTAATGATATCAGCAAATAGAGATGGTATTTGCCTGTTCGATTATGATGCCTTACCAGCATGATTGCATGTATTGATTGCTTGTGCCTGACCAGCAGAGGGCATGTGACAGAGACAAGCAAGGCAGTTCAGTTTAGTTTCGGTTTCATTCTAGATGCATCACTAGCATGATGTCTCCTGTAAATGCTGTATAAAGAGTTCAACAGACTTTAGATAAAAAGTCATTCTCTTTCATAAATGTCTCATCATTGAACCCACAAAGAAATCAATACATGGTGTCAGAAATGATTGAAAGAGATGAAGAGAAAAAATCTGAAGTTAAATCAGCTCTCCACAAATTAGCAAGCCAAAAGAAAACATCGTTACTTACCATTAGAGAATAGCTAACGAAGTGAAAAATGGAAGGTTTACTCCCACCGGTGACGCTTCAGTTGACAGGTAATGTGGCTGAAAATTGGAGGAGATTCAAACAACGTTTAGAGTTGTATTTAGCGGCAATCAGAGCTGACGAGAAAAGTAATAAAAGGAAATCGTCACTGTCATGGGTGATGAAGCGCTGGAGGTGTATAATAACTTCACATTCGCTGCTAATGGAGACATAATGAAGCTAGATAAAATAATGGAACAGTTTGAGGCCTACTGCATTCCTAAACGTAACATGACATTTGAGAGGCACAGATTTTTCACATGTGTACAGAAAACGGGTGAGACTATTGATCAGTATGTGACTGAACTGAGAAACAGAAGCAAATCGTGTGAATTTGGGGGACTGACAGACTCGCTGATAAAAGACAGACTGGTGTGTGGTATTCCAGATAATGGTCTAAGGGAAAGACTGCTAAGAGAGCAAGATCTAGACCTGGGAAAAGCCATAGCACTGTGTAGGGCTACAGAGACTGTGAAGTTGCAGGCAAAGGAGCTGTTCAGTGACAATAGCTGCAACGTGGATGCAGTAAGAAAGAACGGATACAAACCGTTTAACAAAGAGAGCGCCAATGTGAAAAAAGAGGCGTGGCCAGTGAACGAAAATGAAAGGGACAATCGAAAGTCATGTAGTCGATGCGGTACACAGCATCCACCAAGAAAGTGTCCAGCATATGGTAAAAAATGCAATAGTTGCAACAAAAACAACCATTATGCCCGTTGCTGTAAGAACCAAGCGCAACAAAGCAAGGTCCATACAGTAGATGAAAGCGAGATTGAGGAGTTCTATGTAGATGTTGTGTCTGAAAACAAAAAAGAAGAAAGAGACTGGATGTTGACACTAAAAGTGAATGACATACACATTCCATTTAAATTGGATACTGGAGCACAAGTTAATGTGATATCAGAGACTGATTTTAAGAAAATTAGACCCAGACCAAAGATACATGGAATAAAAGTGAAAGTGACAGGATACTCAGGTACTGATATACCAGTGAAAGGAAGATGCATTGTCAAAGTAACACACAAGGACAGAGAGCACATGCTAGCATTAATCGCGGTGCCAAAGGATGTGCAAGCCATACTAGGTTTAAAAGCCTGTGAGAGACTGAACCTGGTAAAGAGAGTCCTCGTTGTGGAAAGCGAAGGAGAGAGAGTCTATGATGAACTGAATGTTGCGTACACACCAGGTAAGCTGATGTATACAGCAGACACGTTGTCCAGAGCTGTTGACCCAGGAGAGCCCGCAAACACAGTGAAAAGACTGATGTACAAGGCAAAAGACAGTGGAACTGACTTCTACCAAAGCATGCTTGTATACCGCACAACGCCGCTCGAGTGTGGTAAGTCACCAGCCCAACTCCTGATGGGACGTCGGCTAAGGTCAAACCTACCCATCCCGGAGAACCTCCTGAAAACAAAAGAGGGGGAGAAAGTGAGGAAGTTCAAAGAACAACAGAAAGAAAAGCAAAAGTACTACTATGACAGAGGAACACAAAACCTACCTGAACTCCACACTGGTGACCAAGTAAGGTTCAAAGACAAAACAAACATATGGACTCAGAAGGGAACTGTCCTGAGTGAAGTTCAACCAAGATCATACACCATTCAGACAGATGAGGGTGCTGTTCTGAGAAGAAATCGTTGAGATCTTCTCATGGGACCAGCCACAGCAAGTCATAAGACTGATACTGTTGAGCAACCTGATCACACAGCAGGTCAAGAGACTGATACTGTTGAACAACCTGATCACACAGCTGAGAACACATCATCTGAGGCAACAACTCAGATTCAAGGACAATCAATCAGAAAATCCTCAAGACACGTGAAGCCTCCTGAGAGACTCATTGAGCAAATTTAAGGACTATTGTTATAGAAGGAAGTAATGTTATCTTATTCTTTCTTCAAGTTCTTGACATATTTCATGTGAACACACAAAGCAAGGTTAAAAAACCTTGATCATGATAATGATAATGTAAGTTCATTAAGTGTTACAGTTAAAATGCAGATGAATACAAAGAAAACATGTTGTTAGTTAAAAGTAAAATACTTTTGTTTTAAGAAAAGGAGATGTAATGATATCAGCAAATAGAGATGGTATTTGCCTGTTCGATTATGATGCCTTACCAGCATGATTGCATGTATTGATTGCTTGTGCCTGACCAGCAGAGGGCATGTGACAGAGACAAGCAAGGCAGTTCAGTTTAGTTTCGGTTTCATTCTAGATGCATCACTAGCATGATGTCTCCTGTAAATGCTGTATAAAGAGTTGAACAGACTTTAGATAAAAAGTCATTCTCTTTCATAAATGTCTCGTCATTGAACCCACAAAGAAATCAATACAGAAGGGACAGAATGTTTAAAAATAAGAGTGTAACAGAAAAAAAGGCCAAAACAAGGAAAAATGGTAAAAAGACAAAGTTAAAAGCTCTATATCTGAATGCATGCAGCATTCGTAACAAGATAAATGAGTTGACGGCACAAATAGATACAAATGGGTATGATCTGAACGCCATTACAGAGACGTGGTTGCAAGGTGACCAGGGCTGGGAACTGAATATTCCAGGGTCTATGATAATTCAGAAGGATAGAAAGAAAGGAAAGGAAGGTGTGGTGGCTTTGTTGTTAAAAGATGGGATCAGTGCAGTGGTGAGAAGTGATATTGGCTCAGAAGATCAAGATGTAGAATTGGTTTGGGTGGAGATAAAAAATAATTAGGGGAAAAAGTCTCTGGTGGGCGTAGTCTACAGGCCCCTGAACAGTAGCAATGCTGTTGGACAGAGTATAAATCAACAAATAATGGAGGCCTGTAAAAAAGGTACTGTAATAATCATGGGTGATTTTAATCTCCATATCAATTGGACAAATCAAATTGGCCATGGTAGCCTGGAGGAGGAGTTCATAGAGTGCATCCGGGATGTTTTCCTAGAACAGTATGTAATGGAACCAACCAGGGAGCTGGCTATCTTGGATCTGATACTATGTAATGAGACAGAATTAATAAATGATCTCATAGTAAAGGATCCTCTAGGAAAGAGTGATCATAGCATGGTTGAATTTCAAATTCAGTTGGAGGGTGAGAAAGTTGTATCCCAAACCAGTGTCCTGATCTTAAACAAAGTCAATTATAATGGCATGAGGGCAGAACTGGCTAAAGTGGACTGGAAAAACAAATTAAAGGGTAAGAAAGTTGAAATGCAGTGGCGGACATTTAAGGAGATATTTCATAACTCTCAACAAAAATATATTCCAGTGAGAAAGAAAGATTTTAAGAGAAGGGAGCACCATCCGTGGCTAACTAAGGAAGTAAAGGATGGTATCAAATTGAAAACGAAGGCATACAATGTTGCCAAGATTGGTGGGAGACTAGAGGATTGGGAAATTTTAAAAAACCAGCAAAGGATGACTAAAATAATAATAAAGAGAGATAAGATGAATTATGAGAGTGAGCTGGCAAGAAACATTGGCCCAGAAATTCGGGTCTCCACGGGTGAGTACGCACAGGGTACTCACCTGTAGGCCCAACGGAAGTGCTGGTTTCGTGCATGCACTGAGCATGCGTGGGAAACCGGAACTTCCATTCCCTTAAAGGAAGGGGTTCAGAGGTCGAACGCGTGCGCCGGAGAGGCAGCACGTGCGCATGGAACTTACGTTTTTTTTCCAGGTTTCTCCGGGAGGGTAAGTCTCCAGGAGTTACACATGTAAAAAGCAGGCGTAAGGCCTGCTTTTAACAAGGTAAGTGGTGAATTAATTAAAATTAAAATATTTTTTCCACAGGTTTATTATTTTTTAATACTTTAAAGAAAGGTAAGTTTATTTTTAGTCCCATTAGAAAATGTAATTAATTTTTTCAAAAATTTAAATTATTGTTTAAAATAGTTATTTTATGTAATTTATAGTTATTTTAAAAATATGATTAAAAAAAAAATTATTTGAAGTTTTAGTGATGTTTTGGGGCTTATAGTATTTATAGTTTTGACAGCTCTTCCTGTCAATTTTATGAATGGGCATTCCCTGCTACCATTGGCTTTCCATGGCCCACGTGATCCCAGGGGATGCTTTGAACTAATTGCGCCCCTGGGATACGCAAGCACTGCGCGCCGACAGTTGGAGGAGGCCCAGGATCGGAATCCCACGTGGGCCCACAGCACAATGGCCGGCATGTTAGGTAAGTGCAGGTCGGAGGCTTGCACCCGCGGGAAGCCTCCGACTCGAATTTCTGGGCCATTAAAACAGATAGTAAGAGCTTCTACGGGTATATAAAAAGGAAGAGGGTAGCTAAAGTAAATGTTGGTACTTAGAGGATGAGACTGGGGAATTAATAACGGGGAACAGGGAAATGGCAGAGACTCTGAACAAATATTTTGCATCTGTCTTCACTGTAGAAGACACTAACAACATCCCAATAATGGATAATCAAGGGGCCCACAGGGAGTGGGGAACTAAAGACAATCACTATCACTAAGGAAATAGTACTCGGTAAAATAATGGGATTAAAAGACGACAAGTCCCCTTGACCAGGTGGTCTGCATCCCAGGGTCTTAAAAGAAGTGACTGCAGAGATAGTGGATGCATTGGTTGCAATATACCAAATTTCCCTGGACTCTGGAGAGGTCCCAGCGAATTGGAAAACCATTAATGTAACACCCCTATTTAAGAAAGGAGGGAGACAGAAGGCAGGAAACTATAGACCAGTTAGCCTAACATCTGTCATTGGGAAAATGCTGGAGTCCTTCATTAAGGAAGCAGTAGCAGGGCATTTAGAAAAACATACTGCAGTCAAACACAGTCAGCATGGTTTTAGGAAAGGGAAATCATGTTTAACAAATTTGCTGGAGTTCTTTGAGGATGTAACAAGCAGGGTGGACAAGGGTGAGCCAGTGGATGTGGTGTATTTGGATTTCCAGAAGGCATTCGATAAGGTGCCACATAAAAGGTTACTGCATAAGATAAGAGCTCATGAAGTTGTGGGTAATATATTAGCATGGATAGTGGATTGGCTAACTAACAGAAAGCAGAGAGTCGGGATAAATGGGACATTTTCTGGTTGGCAAACGGTAACTAGTGGGGTGCCACAAGGATCGGTGCTGGGGCCCCAACTATTTACAATCTACATTAATGACTTGGATGAAGGGATCGAGTGTAATGTAGCCAAGTTTGCGGATGATACAAAGATAGGTGGGAAAGCAAGTTGTGCAGAGGACTCAAAGAATCTGCAAAGGGATATAGACAGGCTAGGTGAGTGGGCAAACATTTGGCAGATGGAGTATAATGTGGGAAAGTGCAAGGTTATCCACTTTGGCAGGAAAAATAAAAAAGCAAACTATTATTTAAATGTAGAGAGATTACAAAATGCTACAGTTCAGAGGGACCTGGGGGTCCTTGTGCATTAAACTCAAAAAGTTAGCATGCAGGTACAGCAAGTAATCAAAAAGGCAAATGGAATGTTGGTCTTTATTTCAAGGGGGTTGGAGTATAAAAGCAGGGAAGTCTTGCTACAACTGTACAGGGTATTGGTGAGACCACACCTTGAGTACTGTGTACAGTTTTGGTCTCCTTATTTAAGGAAGGATATACTTGCATTGGAGGCAGTTCAGAGATGATTCACTAGATTAATTCCAGAGATGAGGGATTTGACTTGTGAGGAAAGGTTGAGCAGGCTGGGCCTATACTCATTGGAATTTAGAAGAATGAGAGGTGATCTTATCGAAATATATAAGATACTGAGGGGGCTTGACAGGGTAGATGCAGAGAGGATGTTTCCCCTCATGGGGGAATCGAGAACTCGGGGGCACAGTCTCAGAATAAAGGGTCGCCCTTTTAGAACTGAGATGAGGAGGAACTTCTTCTCTCAGAGGGTCGTAAATTTGTGGAATTCTCTGCCCCAGAGAGTTGTGGAGGCTGGGTCATTAAATACATTTAAAGTGGAGATAGACAAAGTTTTGCAAGATAAGGGAGTGAAGGGTTATGGGGAGCAGGCTGGGAAGTGGCTTTGAGCCCAAGATCAGCCATGATCTTATTGAATGGTGGAGCAGGCTCGAGGGGCCAAGTGGCCTGTTCCTGCTCCTATTTCTTATGTTCTTATGTAGAATCTGCGCACTCTGCATACTTCCGGCGCACGCTCCTAATGCCCTCAACAAGATGGTGTCTGGCGCGGCACGCATCAGAAGTATGCATGTGTGGCGTGGACTCCATTTTCAGCACAAAACGCTGCCCATAGCAACCAAAAAAATCAGGTGCTCTGGTGCCAATTTTTTTTGCCTTATTTGATTATATTGATGGTAATGGAGGATTTAGGGATAAATAATATGGCCTAGAAATTCAGTTTGGGCCCGCCAGCTCGCTTGCGCCCAGAATTTACCGCTGGGCGCGGAGCCAGTTGCGCCCGTCAGATATTCAGTTTTTGCGTCCCAAGTCGGAACCGGGCGCTATTCCAGGGTGTGCCCGCCCCCGCTTGGGGCGCTGAAACTGAATTTCAGCACTCTAGGCGCCGCTGCGCCACCCGCTGCGGAGCGGCAGGCTGCGGTACTGCAGGCCTCCTCCTTCTCTTAAGGGGGAGGTGCCTGCAACGGGTAGATCGCCGCTGGATAGAGCCGGCAAATGAGCCCGGCACCACGGAGAAGTGCCGGGTTCGCGGAAAGCAGCTGGCAATGCCGCGGGGGGGGGGGGTGGAGGAGGCCGGGGAAGGAGGTGCGGCCAGGCGGCCGCCGAAAAAGCGGTCGGCCGCACCGCCACCTTAAAGCGCCCCACTAAGGCTGCAGTACCGACCCGGTCTCTGAATGTTATTAGCGACCGCCACGGAAGAGGCGGCCGCTACTGAAGATGGGGGTCGGGGCGGTAGCGGGGCGGAACCGGAGCACTGCACACACCAATGACGTCATCTGTGCCGGCGCAGCGCTACCGGCTTGATATACCTATCAAAGCTCACATGAGGCACTATTGGGGTCGGTTGCCTTAATCAAAGATGGCCGCCCCCATGACTCATGTGTGGGGATGCTGGCCTCAGTTGCCCTAAACAAAGATGGCCGCCCCCATGACTCATATGTGGGGATGCTGGCCTCAGTTGCCCTAAACGAAGATGGCCGCCCCCATAGTTCGCATGCGGCACTGCTGGCCTCTGAGGATCCGCTCCTGCAGGCCTTGGAGAAGTGGCCTTTCTTCAGGCAGGTTTTGCATATGGAGTTCTTGGCTGGGCAGCGCGACCTCGGGTGCTTCTCCTGGCCACAAAAAAAACAGCCGGCGGCCCGATCGCGGATGCCCGATGTCGGGGCCGGTGCCGGGGGTGGCGGGGCCGGTCGGGTCCGGGACGCCGACGCAGAGGTAGGTCCCGGGGGCGGCGCTGGGAAGGGTGCTGTGGTAGGGGTCGGGCCCGAGTCCCAGGGTCGCGAGCAGTACCTGGTGAATGCTTCCTGATCTTGGTGGGCCACTTCCAGGGAGATAGCGAGGGCTTCAGCTTTTTCCATGCTGAGGTCTTTAGCTTCCAGCAGTCTTTGCCGTGAGTACTCGGACCGTAGGCCTTTCAGGAATGCGTCGCGGACATTATCTTCAGTATTTTCGGCTGCCGACACCGATTTAAAGTCACAGTTCCTGGCGAGTGCATATAGCGCCTGTGAGAATTCGGCTGCTGATTCTCCTGGCTGTTGCGGCCGTGATCTTAGGAGGTGCCTAGCGTACATGTAGTTTACCGGGGTCCGGTACTTCTGTTTCAGCAGGTTGATGGCGGTCTCGTAGGTAGTCATGTCCTCGATGAGAGTGTATACTCTCGGGCTCAGTTGTGCCTGCAGGACACTTAGTTTGGATGCCTGAGGGACGCTGGATTCTCTCAGGTATGATTCGAAGCAGACCAGCCAGTGTTTAAAGTCTGCGGCTGAGTTTGCTGCTCGTGGGTTCAGGTCCAGGTACGGCGGTCTGAGGGCTCGCAGCCAAGCTGGCTGGTGTGGCTGTGCTCCTGGGAGCTGCGCTGGTGGCTCCTCCGCCGGTTGTGACTCGTTGTCGGACATCATTAAATTTAGTCAATAAAATTGATATACCTATCAATTCCTCCAATAAAAGGCGAAGAGTTACGAAGGTGACTAAAGGTTTTTATTGACTAAATAACAGAGCCCACTCTCGTGGGTGATCCGATCCAAGCAGGAGGAATACCAGCCAGTCGCTCACCTTTATACCTGGCCTGGTGGGTGGAGCCAAGGCGGAGTCGGCAGTGGTCATCCCAGGTATAGCAGTGTGGCAAGAGGCGACCTCGTACCGTGATACAATAGTGGTCAGTGATACAGTTATAACGAACAGTGGTGAACAGTGCTAACTACTAACAGTGATACGATAGTGAACGTGGTTTACCACACGGCTACCGCCGCCATTACCGCGGTGCTCAATATCAGCGCTACCACCCCTACTGGCGCAAAAGCCCTCTTTGGGCGAAAACTGGGCGCAAAGCCAACTGAATTTCCAGCCCTATGAGTTTTAATTAACATATTACAGCAGTTATAATACAATTATTGGTTTGATACTGGCATAATTTTTTCAGCTAATGAGTAGGCAGTAATGAGTTACACTGACTACTCATTGTGCTGTCCAACAATCAGTAAAAGCAGCAGTCTGTGCACGTTTACTTACTGAGCTAAGCTCACCAGATTCTGACTGCCAGGGAAATTTCTAGAGCTGGAAAAACACCAACAGGTCAGTGAGGTAGTTTCTAATATTATAATCTTAAAGATGTTTTGCTGGAGTTAGACTTGGGTGCTTTTTAAACTTCACTACTGCAAGCTAGTGCAAGCTGGAGCAATTTGAGACTACTTCCTCAACACAAAATGCCAAAATGGCATCAGTTCAACTGCAGTTTATACTGCTTGTCTTCAACCACTGTGAAACAGAAACAGCTTCACAGCAATACAGGGGGGAATCTCCTAGGAGGAGAGATTAAGTAGACTAGACCTATGTTCCCTAGAGTTTAGAAGAATGCGAGGTGATCTCATTGAAATGTATAAAATTCTTAAGGGGCGTGACAGAGTAGATGCTGGGAGGATGTTTCCCCTGGCTGGGAGTCTAGAACTAGGGATCACAGTCTCAGAATAAGGGGTCAGCCATTTAGGACTGAGATGAGGAGCAATTTCTTCACTCAGAGAGTTGTGAATCTTTGGAATTCTCTACCCCAGAGGGGTGTGGAGGCTCAGTCTTTAAATATATTGAAGACAGAGATCGATAGATTTTTGGATACTAAGGGAACCAAGGGTTAACCTTGCACTGCTGGACATGCATTCAGCATCAGCAAGGACCCCTTACAAGCGATATTTAAAGGGATCAGCAACCCTGGTTAGGTTAGTTGCTGATTGACTTCCAGACAGATCATCCGGCATCGACCTTGGCACTGGCTATGGACATGACAATGGCACACCCAGACTAGTCGACCCTGCAAAGATCTCCTCACCAACATCTGGGGACTTGTGCCAAAATTGGGAGAGCTGTCCCACAGACTAGTCAAGCAACAGCCTGACATAGTCATACTCACAAAATCATACCTTTCATCCAATGTCCCAAACTCCTCCATCACCATCCCTGCATATGTCTTGTCCCACCGGCAGGCAGACCCACCAGGGGTTGGCTGCACAGTGGTATACAGTCGGGAAGGAGTGGCCCTGGGAGTCCTCAACATTGACTCCGGACCCCATGAAGTCTCATGGCTTCAGGTCAAGCATGGGCAAGGAAATCTCCTGCTGTTTACCACCTACTGCCTTCCCTCAGCTGATGAATCAGTACTCCTCCATGTTGAACACCACTTGGAAGAAGCACTGAGAGTAGCAAGGGCACAGAATCTACTCTGGGTGGGGAACTTCAATGTCCATCACCAAGAGTGGCTTGGTAGCACCACTACTGACCGAGCTGGCCGAGTCCCGAAGGACATAGCTGCCAGTCTGGGCCTGCGACAGGTGGTGAGAGAACCAACAAGAGGGAAAACCCTACTTGACCTCATCCTCATCAATCTACCTGTTTCAGATGCATCTGTCCATGACAGCATTGGCAGCAGTGACCACCGCACAGTCATTGTGGAAACGATGTCCCATCTTCACACTGAGGACATCCTCCATCATGTTGTGTGGCACTACCACCGTGTAAAGGAAATAACCATATTCCAAGAGATACCCCATCCTATGAACGGAATTTTGACTTTATTAAAACATGAAAACTGGGTTTAAAAATCTAAAATCCTCAACAACACAGGCTGCAAACAGAACACAGGCTTTTGAGATAAGATCAGTTGTTAACACAAGCTGTAAACACCATACAAGCTTTTGAAATGGGAATGGGTTATTGACAATAAAACAATGGCCCTATTGAAGCAAACATTTGGAGTTTCCAGAAAGTCTGCAGTTTTGGAGAAACACAATACCATTGCCCAGTTTAAAGTGTTAAAAACTAACACTACAAACAGAAACATAGAACATTAAAAAACCATGTGCCTTTGATAAAAGTAACATCAAATGAGAAACAGGAAACACGATTATATATACAGCCAACTGAAGTAGCTAAGAAATGCATGAAACACCCTGGTTGAAGTGGTTTTGATTTACATATTGTAAAAAGTACCGACAGAAGACTTTGAAAATATGACTTCAATAGATGACACCAAGCAATCACATTGTGTTTGTGTTGAACTTGGAACACATAAGAGTCATGACATCTGCTTCCAAACAGCTAGGTGATTTTAGAATTGAATGGAAGCCCTCGATAAAAATGGCATCAAATAGATACATAAGTTATAACCGTTTTTTATGATACGTTTTGAACAACTAAACAACAGACAGAAGTCTGCAAGCTAACAGTTGAAATGACAGTAAGAATAGAAAAGAATTCAATAGAGAATGACTAGAGATAATTAGCTTACATCATCAGAAAACTTCAAAGGATAAACCACAAAAAAGGGTATAAAAATAGAGTTTTTCAGATGGAAAGTCAGAAGTCGCTGGAAAGGGCAAGCGATTCTCAACTTCAGAGGCAGGCTCTGTAAATTTTTAACTCTTTGAGGCTTGGGGATCAAGAGGTACTCTTATTTGATTTTGGTGGATATTCTGGATTAGAAATAATAAACAATGTATAAATGTAATGAAGTTAAGATTTAAGAATAAGGATCTCTGAGAATAAGAAATGTAAGCTATTTGTATTTTGAACTGTTAAAGTCGCGATTGACTCACAGCTGTTAACTGTATGTCGGCTCTTAAATAAATCTATATATTTTAAAAATTGTCTCAAATAGTATTTCTGTATCAAACTCGCGAACTCAATTTCTGTGCACTCTTTGGTGAGGAGTTGCAGAATTCTGGGGGGGTTTTCCAGACCCTCATAATATCTGAAAGGTTACAGTCTAGTTAAACTTATTAAAAGTGCTATCTGGAAAATGGTAACATCTTCAAGTCGTTCCTTTCCTTTAGGGAGAGATAGTCTGGACCTTTAGACCCAATTAAGCGTCTTATAGAATTCGGCTATCTCTAACTTTAGTTGAAAGTGAACGTCTGGGGAATATGCCTGATCTGGGGTAGCCCAAAAAGGGCTAGGACTAGTAATTATCCCTTCAATCATGCTAAATGGGATAGGTTCAGAACAGATCTAGCAGCTCAAAACTGGGCAGCCATGAGGCGCTGTGGGCCATCAGCAGCAGCAGAATTGTATTCCACCACAATCTGTAACCTCATGGCCCGGCATATCCCTCACTCTACCATTACCATCAAGCCAGGGGACCAATAAGGAGAGTAGAAGAGCATGCCAGGAGCAGCACCAGGCATACCTAAAAATGAGGTGCTGACCTAGGGAAGCTGCAACACAGGACGACATGCATGCTAAAAAGCAGAAGCAGCATGCTATAGACAGAGCTAAGCGATCCCACAATCAATGGATCAGATCAAAGCTCAGCAGTCCTGCCATATCCAGTCGTGAATGGTGGTGGGCCATTAAACAACTAACGGTAGGAGGAGGTTCCATGAAAATCCCCATCCTCAATGATGGTGTTTGCAACGATCTTCAGCCAGAAGTGCCAAGTGGATGATCCATATCGGCCTCGTCCTGAGGTCCCCACCACCACAGAAGCCAGCCTTCAGCCAATTCAATTCACTCCACATGATATCAAGAAACGGCTGAGCGCACTGGATACAGCAAATGTTATGGACCCCGACAACATCCCGGCTGTCATGCTGAAAACTTGTGCTCCAGAACTAGCCGCGCCTTTAGCCAAGCTGTTCCAGTACAGCTATAACACTGGCACCTATCTGACAATGTGGAAGGCTGCCCAGGTATGTCCAGTCCACAAAAAGCAGGACAATTCCAATCTGGCCAATTCTCGCCCCATCAGTCTACTCTTAATCATCAGCAAAGTGATGGAAGGTATCATCGACAGTGCTATCAAGCAGCACTTGCTCAACAATAACCTGCTCACTGTTGAAAAGTTTGGGTTCCACCAGGACCACTTGGCTCCAGACCTCATTACAGCCTGGACAAAGGAGCTGAATTCCGGAGGTGAGGTGAGAGTGACTGCTCTTGACATCAAGGCAGCATTTGACCGAGTGTGGCATCAAGGAGCCCTAGTAAAATTGAAGTCAATGGGAATCAGGGGGATAACTCACCACTGGCTGGAGTCATACCTAGCACAAAAGAAGATGGTTGTGGTGGTGGTTGGAGGTCAATCATCACAGCCCCAGGACATCGTTGCAGGAGTTCCTCAGGGCACTGTCCTAGGCCCAACCATCTTCAGCTGCTTCATCAATGACCTTCCTTCCATCATAAGGTCAGAAGTGGGGATGTTCGCTGATGACTGCACAGTGTTCAGTGCCATTCACAACTCCTCAGATAATGAAGCAGTCCATGCCCGCATGCAACAAGAATTGGAGGACAAAGGGATTAGTAAGAGGGGGAAAATAGAGTATGAGAGTAAGCTTGCATGGAACATAAAAACTGACTGTAAAAATTTCTATAGATATGTGATGTCAAGCGTAGGTCCCTTGCAGTCAGAATCAGGGGAATTTATAATGGGGAAGAAAGAAATGGCAGACCAATTAAATATATACTTTGGTTCTGTCTTCACAAAGGAGGACACAAATAACCTCCCAGAGATGTCGGGGAACATAGGGTCTAATGAGAGGGAGGAACTGAAAGAAATCAGTATTTGTAGGGAAATGGTATTAGGGAAATTGATGGGATTGAAGGCCGATAAATCCCCAGGGCCTGATAATCTACATCCTAGGGTACTCAAGGAAGTGGCCCTCGAAATAGTAGATGCATTGCTGGCCATCTTCCAAAATTCTATAGACTCTGGAACAGTTCCCATGGATTGGAGGGTAGCTAATGTTACCCCACTATTCAAAAAAGGTGGTAGAGAGAAAATGGGGAATTATAGGCCGGTAAGCCTGACATCGGTAGTGGGGAAAATGCTAGAGTTCATTATATAAGATGTAATAGCAGAGCACTTGGAAAACAGTGACAGGATCGGACAAAGTCAACATCGATTTACAAAAGGTAAATCGTGCTTGACTAATCTACTGGAATTTTTTGAGGATGTAACTGGTAAAATAGATAAGGGAGAACCAGTGGATGTGGTGTATTTGGACTTTCAGAAGGCTTTCGATAAGGTCCCGCATAAGAGATTAGCATGTAAAGTTAAGGCACATGGGATTGGGGGCAAGGTACTAACTTGGATAGAGAACTGGTTGGCAGACAGGAAGCAAAGAGTTCGAATAAACCGGTCTTTTTCCGAGTGGCAGGCAGTGACTAGTGGGGTACCGCAGGGATCGGTCTTAGGACCCCAGCTATTCACAATATATATTAATGATCTAGACAAGGGTACAAGATGTAATATCTCCAAGTTTGCAGATGACACAAAGCTGGGTGGGCATGTGTGCTGTGATGCCAAGAAACTCCAGTATGATTTGGACAGGTTGGGTGATTGTGCAGATGCATGGCAGATGCAGTATAATGTGGATAAATGCGAGGTTATCCACTTTGGTGGCAAAAACAGGAAGGCAGATTATTATCTGAACGGCAATAGATTGGGAGAAGGGGAAGTGCAACGAGACCTGGGTGTCCTTGTGCACCAGTCGCTGAAGGTAACCATGCAGGTGCAGCAGGCGGTTAAGAAGGCAAATGGTTTTTTGGCCTTCGTAGCGAGGGGATTCGAGTACTGGAACAAGGATGTCTTGCTGCAGTTGTACAGGGCCTTGGTGAGACCACAGCTTGAGTATTGTGTGCAGTTTTGGTCGCCTTATCTGAGGAAGGATGTTCTTGCCATGGAGGGAGTGCAGTGAAGATTCACCAGACTGATATCTGGGATGGCAGGAATGACGTATGAGGAGAGATTGGGTCGATTGGGCTTATACTCGCTGGAGTTTAGAAGAATGAGAGGGGATCTCATTGAAACTTATAAAATTCTAACAAGACTAGACAGACTAGATGCAGGAAGGATGTTCCCAATGGCCGGGGAGTCCAGGACCAGGGGTCACAGTCTAAGGATAAGGGGTAAGCCATTTAGGACAGAGATCAGGAGGAATTTCTTCACCCAGAGAGTGGTGAACCTGTGGAATTCTCTACCACAGAAGGCAGTTGAGGCCATGTCATTAAATATATTCAAGAAGGAGTTAGATATATTTCTTAAGGCTAAAGGGATCAAGGGATATGGGGAGAAGGCAGGGACAGGGTACTGAATTTGGATGATGAGCCATGATCTCATTGAATGGCGGAGCAGGCTCGATGGGCCGAATGGCCTACTCCTGCTCCTATCTTCTATGTTTCTATGTTTCCATTCAGGCTTGGGCTGATAAGTGGCAGGTAACATTCGTGCCACACAAGTGCTAGGCAATGACTACCTCCAAAAAGTGAGCATCTAACTACCTCCCCTTGACATTCAACAGCATTACCATCGCTGTATCCCCACTATCAACATCCCGGGGGCCACCATTGACCAGAAACTTAACTGGACCAGCCACATAAGTACTGTGGCTACAAGAGCAGGTCAGAGGCTGGGTATTCTGTGGCAAGTGTCTCACCTCCTGACTCCCCAAAGCCTTTCCACCATCTACAAGGCACAAGTAAGGCGAGTGATGGAATGTTTTCCACTTGCCTGGATGAGTGCAGCTCCAACAACACTCAAGAAGCTCAACACCATACAGGACAAAGCAGCGCACTTGATTGGCACCCCATCTATCACCTTAAACATTCACTCCCTCCACCACTGGCGTACTGTGGCTGCAGTGTGTACCATCTACACGATGTCCTGCAGCAACTTGCCAAGGCTTCTTCGGCAGCACCTCCCAAACCCGTGACCTCTACCACCTAGAAGGACAAGGGCAGCAGGTGCATGGGAACACCACCACCTCCAAGTTCACCTCCAGGTTCCCCTTCAAGTCACAAACCATCCAGACTTAAAAGTATATCTCCGTTCCTTCATCATCGCTGGGTCAAAATCCTGGAACTCCCCTCCCTAACAGCACTTAGTACCTTCACCACATGGACTGCAGTGGTTCAAGAAGGCGGCTCACCCCCACCTTCTCAAGGGCAAGTAGGGATGGGCAATAAATGCTGGCCTTGCCAGCAACGCCTACATCCCATGAACGAACATAAAAAAAAGCAAGGTATATGGGGTTAGCGCGGGAAGTTAGAGTTGAAATAGAAGATCAGCCGTGATCTTATTGAATGGCGGAGCAGGCTTGAAGGACTGAATGGCCTACTCCTGCTCCTATTTCTTAATATTGTTATGTTCTAATACAAAACATCCAGTAAATGCACATTTGGATTCT
Organism: Somniosus microcephalus; assembly: GCF_052327205.1. Lineage (NCBI taxonomy): Eukaryota > Metazoa > Chordata > Chondrichthyes > Squaliformes > Somniosidae > Somniosus > Somniosus microcephalus. Next base: position 118,994,038 of record NC_140993.1, on the reverse strand, counting down.
GCTACAGTAACCAACAGGCTTTTTTTGTGTATAATGCAACATGGATACATAAATTTGAATCTCTAAAAGGTGGTTAAATTCAGCAGGTATAACAGGTTTTAAGCAAGCAAATTAAATTACTGTGCACTAGTATTTAGCCTTAGCATGGACACCGTATTCAGAAGCACCTTAGAAAGTTGTATTGGAAGTTCGCCTCACACTTTAAATATTGCTGAGGACATGGATGTGAAAGCTGCAGCATAGGATTACATTGGATATACGGCACAGAAACAGGCCATTCGGCCCAATCAGTCCGTGCCGGCATTTATTCTCCACTCAAGCCTCCTCCCGTCTTTCCTCATCTAACATTAACAGAATAATCCCCTATTCCCTTCTCACTCATATGCTTATCTAGCCTCCCCTTAAATACATCCATGCGATTCGCTTCAACCACTCCCTGTGCTAGTGTGTCCCACATTTTCATCACTCTCTGGGTAAAGATGTTTCTTCTGAATCCTTATTTGATTTCTTGGTGACTATCTTATATTGATGGCCTCTAGTTTTGCCCTTCCCCACAAGTGGAAACACTCTCTAGGCTAGAAATTGGGCTCCTATGCACCTTCCGTTAGCGTCTCTGGAGGGCGCCATCTGGGCTCAAATGGGTTTGCGACCAGGCACGACGATATTGTAGGATTCACAAAATTCCAGGACCCCCTACTCAATGGACATGTGTCTGGAATTTAAAAAGGGACTGTGTTGGACCTTTTTGGAGGACAAATGTGGACAGAAATATCTGACTATTAGGTGCCTTTGGACTAAACTAGGGCCTATTGGATTGAGTTTGCACATTTTAAATTGTATGCTGGATCTGCACAGGGAAATGGGATCCTTATAGGGCTGCTAACCCACCTGGGAGGCAGGCCCCCAGGGAGACATTAGCAGTCTAACAAAAGCCCACTTACCAGGGACCCAGACACATACATATTTTAATAGTTCTTAAAACGGCTATACAGAAAAACCCTGGCATCAGCAAAACACACAATGGACAGTATCAAGACCTGATTACATTCTAACAGCACCATTCAAAAACCCCATCAACACCTTTGGGAATCTTGTATCATGCTAATGCTCAATCAGCCCACCAAAATTCTCACAAAGGGATCGCATCAGAGTTGATCAGCCTGCCAAAATCGAACAAAAGGGAGTCATCTAAAATCAATTGTGCACCCGAGTTTTGGCACAAAAGTTTAAGCAGCCTCTCAGGTATAACTGGGGGCTTGCTAGTAGCGAAAGAGGCCTCAACAGACGGGCTGAAGAGAGAGAGTGCCGGCGGGCCGCAGCAGCACACCGGAGCAGAAGAAACGTACCTGAGAACACGCTGGAAAAGCACTTGGACTCTGGGCTCTTTGACTCTGGCTTTGAAACATCTAACTTGCCACACGAGGTTACAGCAACGCAACAAGAAAACCTAACAAGAAGCCTCGGAGTCACTGAAAGATCAACCATCATCCAGCGCTGATTCTAGGAAAAACTTGTTTACCATCAAAACGTCGACCAGTGCTAATACCGAAGACACCGCAACCAGCCAAGGAGTCCACAAGATTGAGGAGAGAGAAAGCAGTGTGCAACTGGTCTAAACTGTGGAGAAATCCTTTGGTGAGCATAGTCCCTGTAATTTCAGAGCCAAACTGAGTTAGTGTAGTGGTGGGAGGTGGTTTTATTTTGTTTTTTTTTCTCTCACTGCATAACCTCTGTACCCGTTGCGTATACGTTTTTGTTTAGTTAATTCGTGTGGTGTGCGATTTCTAAATAAAATATTTGTTCTTGCACAAACAGTTGTCTGCCTACATCTATCACATCCCCTAAATAATTCCAAGCCCCAGAACCAGGGAGTGGGACAATTCGAACAGTCAAGGTCAATTTAAAAGGCCGACAAACCCACCACCCCCCACATAATGGCGAGCCAGGTAGGAGCTTGGTACAAAGGATGTGAGGATGTAGACTCGGTTCTGGTGAAAAGAACAAAAATGGAGGAAAGAATCTCCGAATATGTATTTAAGAAATTAAATATTACCAAAAAGTGGGTCATAAGCCTGTTACGGGCTGAGTGTCCAGTGGACGCAGCTGCTAAGTGGACCGAGAGCAAGGACCATAAAAGGCCAATAGAGAAGGCTATTTGTAATAGCAAAATACTGCGGATGCTGGAAATCTGAAATAACAACAGAAAATGCTGGAAATACTCAGCAGGCCAGGCAGCATCCGTGGAGAGAGAAACAGAGTTAACATTCTCTCTCCATGGATGCTGCCTGGCCTGCTGAGTATTTCCAGCATTTTCTGTTGTTATTTGAGAAGGCTATTTGGTTGGTCTGCTACCAAAGACAGATCCAGTTGCTGGATAGGAAGATCAAGAAATTGGTAGCAGAGGTCCGGGAATCCGAAGAGCACTTAGCTGTAAGGGTTATGGCAGGGGAGAAAATGTTTGAGGAATTAATTAAACAAAAGCATATCAGATTACAGCTAGAAGGGATCCACAGGAATAAGCAGGACTATTTCCAATGCCAAGTAACAGAGACAAAGGGGAATGAGCTAGCGCTGCGGGGGGAAAATGCCCGCCGAACAAAAGTAATAAGAGAACAGGAGGAGAGGATACGAGATGTGCAGGCAGCCTATAAAGTAGCCAGTAGCAAGGACTTCAGGATGGAGGATCACGGGCCCTATGAGGCCAAGATAAAAGGTTTAACCCAGGCCCTATCTAAAGCTAAGGGGATGCTATGCCTGATAAGCCCAAGCGCTCCTAAGGGAGACGTGCAGGAGCAAGGGGGAGTAGAGGGGAATAGTGTTGTATCCGTGTGTTAATGGAGACACGGAATGCAGGAGTTGGTTTAACAGGTGTTTACTGAACAAAGTCTGGAGGTGAACTAAAAGATACAAGACGCTATACAGGCTTATATACCTGAGTGGTCACTACCGGTATTACAGTACACAGGGGCTCTTAAAGGTACATACACTACAATTCCTCCCCTTTTAGATAATTAGTACATAATATTTTAAGTAATCATTAATTAACATGTTTACAAGAACAATAATCTACACATTTGCTGCAGTTAATCAATTATAAGTCAGTCTCTCTGGAGGCTTCCTGACTCGGTCCGGATAACGCCTCGGTGGTGTAGTAGTTTTCGGTGGTGTAGTAGGTTCTTTTGGCAAGGTCGATTCGGCTTGAATGCCAGTGTCGGGTTCATCTGGTTCCAGTATCACCGGATCAGAGGTAGATACTATGGGTATCTCTGCTTCATCATTAGGCGTATAGAGTTGTGGTGCAGGTTCTCCCATTTCAGATGACTCTATGATCTGGTCAGCATGGCGCCTTATGCTTTCTCCAATGTCCACGGTATACATCAGCGGTCCTAGTCGTGTGCAAATAGTTCCAGGCTGCCATTTCTCGGTACGGTAGTCCCGGGCCAAAACTTGTTGACCTATCTGGAAGGTTCTAGTTGGCCTTTCATTCATGCCTTGAAATTGCCGGTTCTCTACGTCCCTTCTGATGTTTGGCTTGATCAAATCCAGCCGGCATCTTAGTCTTCTATTGAAAAACATCATGGCGGGAGTTTGGTTTGTAACCACATGTGTTGCATTCCTGTACGCAAACAAGAAGTTATCTACCTTATGTTGTAGATTTATGTCTTCATTACCCATGGCCTTTATGGCCTTCTTGAAGGTCTGGACAAACCTTTCAGCTAATCCATTGGTGGCGGGATGGTATGGGGCGGACGTGTAGTGCTTAACCCCATTGTTTTTTAAGAACTTCCTGAATTCTTCGGACACAAATTGCGGTCCATTATCAGAAAAGATCTGTTCAGGCAGCCCATTCCTGGCAAATATGGTCCTTAATACTGTGATGGTTTTTTCCGTGGTGGTGGAGGACATCTTTATTACCTCCGGCCACTTGGAGTGTGCATCAACCGCGATTAAGAACATTGAGTCCATAAATGGACCAGCAAAGTCGATATGTACCCTTTGCCATGGAGATGAGGGCCACTCCCATGGATGTAGAGGGGCTTGTGGTGGGGCGTTTTGGACCTTCTGGCATCCTAGACAGCTCTTGGTCATTTCTTCGATGTCTCCATCGATACCTGGCCACCACACAAATGCTCTGGCTAGGTTCTTCATTTTCACTTCACCCAGATGCCCCTCGTGAAGCTCCTTTAGCACTTTATCCTGGAGTTTGGGTGGAATCACCACTCTGGATCCACACATCAAGGTTCCTCGGCACACTGACAGCAGTTCTCTTCTTTGCGAGAATGCTGGCAACAGTGGTTCGCCATGTGCTGGCCATCCCTTCACCGTTAAATCGTAGACTCGTGAGAGAGTCGGGTCATTTCTCGTTTCCTTTTCAATGGTAGAATTTGTTACTGGTAGACATTCCACTATGGTTGAGTGGAACATCTCCACTGGGTCCACTGTAGGTGCCTCTTCTACCGTTGGCAACGGTAGGCGCGATAAACCGTCAGCATTCCCATGCTGTTTTGATCCTTTGTATTCTATGCCATATTGGTGTGCCCCTAGGAAAAGGGACCACCTCTGTAGCCTTTGCGCTGTCATAATGGGAACGCCCTTTTTAGGGTTGAATATGGAGACGAGGGGTTGATGGTCAGTCAACAAGGTAAATTTTTGTCCGTGTAGGTAATGGTTGAATTTCTTCTCTGCCCATACCAGGCTGAGTGTTTCCCTGTCAATCTGGGCATAGTTACGCTCAGCTGAGTTCAATGAGCGTGACGCAAAAGCTATCGGCCGCTCCGAGCCATCAGGGAATCTATGCGATAATACCGCTCCTACGCCGTAAGGGGATGCATCGCACACCAGTCTGATTGGCCGTGATGGGTTGTTATGAGCCAACACTTCCTTGGACGTGATCAAGCCTTTACATTTATGGAAGGCACGTTTACAGTCTTCGCTCCATTTCCAAATTACTCCTGTTTGTAGCAGTGCGTTAAGAGGGTGCAGAACAGTTGACAAGTTCGGTAAAAATTTATGATAGTATTTTATCAATCCCAGGAACGACCTTAATTGTGAGACATTTTCAGGTGCTGGGGCTTTTATGACCGCTTCAATTTTTTCAGGTGACTTATGCAACCCTTCTTTGTTAATTATATGGCCACAATATGATATTTGTTTCTGGAAAAATTCGCACTTGGGGCGATTTGCTCGTAGGCCCCGTTCTCTCAGCCTAGTGAGCACCTGCTCCAAATTGGCAAGGTGCTTGTTGTCGTTTTCTCCTGTTACAAGGATGTCGTCTAAGTAGCATTGAGTCCCCGGAATCCCTTGCAGGACTTGCTCCATAGCTCTTTGCCAGATAGCTGGAGCTGATGCTACTCCGAAAACCAGTCGATTGTACTGGTACAAGCCTTTGTGTGTGTTTATCGTGAGATACTTTTTAGAGGCCTCCTCAACCTCCATCTGTAGATATGCCTGTGCCAAGTCAATTTTGGTGAAACGTTTCCCTCCGGATAGTGAGGCGAAAATATCTTCTATCCTCGGAAGAGGATACTGTACAGTGTGAAGGACCGGGTTTACAGTCACCTTGATGTTCCCACAGATGCAAATTTTTCTCTGTTCTTCAGATTTATCATTATTCAACGTTTTCTTCATGACTGGGATGATGGGTGTTGCCCACTCGCTCCAATCTACCTTGGATAACACGCCTGCCTTTTCCAAATTCTCCAGCTCTGCCTCGACTGCTGGACGAATTGCGTATGGCACCGGCCTTGCCTTAAAAAACTTGGGAATTGCCGCATCTTCCACTTTTATTGAGGCGGTGACGCCTTTCAAGGTTCCTAGTTCCTGTTGAAACACTTCTTTGGCGTTGGCCAAGATGTCTTTTAATCGTTCAGGTGTGACGTCATCATCATTTTTTTTCTTACTGGTCACCGTCAGTGCCTGAATGGAGTGCCAGTCTAAATGTATCTTCCTGATCCATTCACGTCCCAACAGCGGTGGACCACCATCTTGCAGAACGTATAAATACAACTTCTGTATTTCCTTGCCGTTGTATACAACAGGCACCCTTATTTTCCCTCTGGGGTATACTTTCTGCCCCGTATATGTCTTTAAGATAATGGATGTGTCTTTCAAAGGTAGATGCGAAAATAGCTGCTCGTAATCCCGTCGACTTATAGAGTCATAGAGTCATAGAGTAATACAGCATGGATAGAGGCCCTTCGGCCCATCGTGTCCGCGCCGGCCATCAAGCCCTGTCTAATCTAATCCCATATTCCAGCATTTGGCCCGTAGCCTTGTATGCTATGGCATTTCAAGTGCACATCCAAATGCTTCTTAAATGTTGTGAGGGTTTCTGCCTCCACAACCCTTTCAGGCAGTGAGTTCCAGACTCCAACCACCCTCTGGGTGAAAAAGTTCTTTCTCAAATCCCCTCTAAACCTCCCGCCCTTTACCTTGAATCTATGCCCCCTAGTTATCGACCCCTCTACTAAGGGAAAAAGCTCCTCAGCATCCATCCTATCTATGCCCCTCATAATTTTGTACACCTCAATCATGTCCCCCCTCAGCCTCCTCAGCTCCAAGGAAAACAAACCCAACCTGCCCAGTCTCTCTTCATAGCTGAAGCGCTCCAGCCCTGGTAACATCCTGGTGAACCTCCTCTGCACCCTCTCTAACGCGATCACATCCTTCCTGTAGTGTGGCGACCAGAACTGCACACAATATTCCAGCTGTGGCCTAACCAGTGTTTTATACAGCTCCATCATAACCTCCTTGCTCTTATATTCAATGCCTCGGCTAATGAAGGCAAGTATCCCATATGCCTTTTTTACCACCTTATCCACCTGTTCCGCCGCCTTCAGGGATCTGTGTACTTGCACACCCAGATCCCTCTGACCCTCCGTCTTGCCTAGGGTCTTTCCATTCATTGTGTATTCCTTTGCTTTGTTAGTCCCCCCAAAGTGCATCACCTCGCACTTTTCCGGGTTAAATTCCATTTGCCACTGTTCCGCCCATCTGACCAACCCATCTATATCGTCCTGCAGACTGAGGCTACCCTCCTCGCTATTTACCACCCTACCAATTTTTGTATCATCCGCGAACTTACTGATCATACCCTTTACATTCATATCCAAGTCATTAATGTAGACCACAAACAGCAAGGGACCCAGCACCGATCCCTGTGGTACCCCACTGGCCACAGGCTTCCAGTCACAAAAACAACCTTCGACCATCACCCTCTGCCTTCTGCCACTAAGCCAGTTTTGTATCCAATGTGCCAAGGCACCCTGGATTCCATGGGCTCTTACCTTCTTGACCAGTCTCCTGTGCGGGACTTTATCGAAGGCCTTACTGAAATCCATGTATACCACATCCACTGCGTTACCCTCATCCACACACCTAGTCACCCCCTCAAAAAATTCAATCAAATTAGTCAGACATGATCTTCCCTTGACAAAGCCATGTTGACTATCCCTGATTAATCCTTGCCTCTCCAAGTGGAGACAAATTTTGTCCCTCAGGATTTTTTCCAATAATTTTCCTACCACTGATGTTAGGCTCACTGGCCTGTAGTTCCCCGGTTTTTCCCTACTACCCTTCTTGAATAATGGTACTACATTAGCGGTTCTCCAGTCCTCTGGCACATCCCCTGTGGCCAGAGAGGTCCTGAATATATGTGTTAGAGCCCCCGCAATCTCCTCCTTTGCCTCACACAGCAGCCTGGGATACATTTCATCCGGGCCTGGGGATTTATCCATTTTTAGGCCAGCTAAAACCGCCAATACCTCCCCCCGCTCGATGTTAATATGTTCGAGCATATCACAGTCCCCCCGCCCTATTTCTATGTCTACATCGTCCTTCTCCATAGTGAAAACAGACGCAAAAAATTCATTCAGAACCCCTCCTACATCTTCCGGCTCCACACACAGATTGCCACTTTTGTCCCTAATGGGCCCTATTTTTTCCCTAGTTATCCTCTTACCCTTAATATACTTATAAAACATCTTCGGATTTTCCTTTATTTTGCTTGCCAGTGTTATTTCATGGCCCCTCCTTGATCTCCTAATTTCTTTTTTAAGTATCCCCCTGCACTTTTTGTACTCCTCTAGGGCTTCCTCCGTCTTTAGCCTTTTGTATCTACCAAAAGCCCTCCTTTTTTTCCTAATCCATTCCCGTATATCCCCTGACATCCAAGGTTCCCTGTGGTTTTTGGAACCACCCTTGACCTTTACGGGAACATGTTGCCATTGTATGATCTCAATCTCCCTTCTGAAAGCCTCCCATTGCTCCGATGCGGATTTTCCTACAAGTAGCTGATCCCAGTCCATTTTGGCCAGATCCTGCCTTATCCTATTAAAATCGGCCTTCCCCCAATTTAGAACCTTTATTTCCAGCCCATCCCTGTCCTTTTCCATGGCCACCTTAAATCTTACCATATTATGGTCACTATCACCAAAGTGCTCACCTACTAGCACTTTTTCCACTTGGCCGGCCACATTCCCTAGAATTAGGTCCAGTACCGCCCCCTCTCTTGTAGGACTTTCTACATGCTGGCTCAAAAAGCTCTCCTGGATGCACTTTAAGAATTCTACACCCTCTGAGCCTTTCACACTCTGACTATCCCAGTTAATATTGGGGAAGTTGAAATCCCCCATTATTATTGCCCTATTATTTGCACATTTCTCTGAGATTTGCCTACATATCTGTTCCTCTATCTCCCCCTGACTGTTTGGAGGCCTATAGTACACTCCCAGCAAAGTGCTTGCCCCCTTTTTGTTTTTAAGCTCCACCCATATGGCCTCATTGGAGGACCCTGCTAATATATCATCCCTCCTTACTGCAGTAATTGACTCCTTAATTAATATTGCGACACCCCCTCCTCTTATACCTCTCCCTCTGTCTCGCCTGAAGATTCTGTACCCCGGAATATTGAGCTGCCAGTCTTGCCCTTCCCTCAACCATGTCTCCGTGATAGCAACAATATCATACTCCCATGTGTTTATCAACACCTTCAGTTCATCCACCTTATTCGCAAGACTCCTTGCATTAAAATAGATGCCATCCAGCCTTGCCCTTATATATTTGCCCTGTCTACCAAGCTGACTTGTTTTTTTCTCTATAATTGGCAGCACATCCCCCCCTATTTCAGCTCCCCTCTGTATCCCATCCCCCTGCCAAGTTAGTTTAAACCCCCCCCAACAGTGCTAGCAAACCTCCCCGCAAGGATATTTGTCCCGCTCTGGTTCAGGTGCAACCCGTCCGACTTGTACAAGTCCCACCTTTCCCAGAAGCAGGCCCAGTGATCCAGGAAAGTAAAACCCTCCCCCCTACACCAACTCTTTAGCCACGCATTCATCTGCTCTATCCTCCCATTCCTATACTTACTAGCACGTGGCACTGGGAGTAATCCAGAGATTACAACCTTTGAGGTCCTGCTCTTTAATCTGTTACCTAGCTCCCTAAATTCTTGATGCAGGACCTCATCCCTCTTTTTACCTATGTCGTTGGTACCAATGTGGACCACGACCATTGCCTGTTCACCCTCCCCCTCCAGAATGCCCTGCAGCCGCTCAGAGCTGATCCTGTATCTAGCTCCATTTTAACTGGGGACCCTGCTATCATGAGGGTAACCCAAATGGTCTGGTAATCTTCTTTGGCAATTATATTATGTAATTTGAGACAGCTTAGTCTCTTGTTTCCGGAGTCGCTATTGCTCTTCTGGTCTTCGGAGCTACTGTCCGTCATCATTTGTACCTTTCTGTACTTTTCCTTATTGATTTTTTTTCTGTCAGTGGATTTTTTTGTTTCCAGATCGGCATACACATGCAATGTGTCCCATCTCTCCGTATTGCCTGCATGCTTTGTCCTTGAACCAGCAGTCCCTCTGGTCATGGGTGGATCTGCCGCAGCGATAACATCTCTTGAAACCCCGTATCATTTCATGGGTGCCGAAGTCCTGTAGCTTTTGCTGTATCTCTGCAGCTCCTCTTGCTGCTGCTTCGTATGATACAGCCACACTGAAAGCCTTGTCCAGTGTCAAATCTTTCTCAGAAAGTAGCCTTTTCCGTGTTCCTTTATTTAGGAGACCGCAGACGAATTTGTCTCGTAGAGAATCTGCCAGTCCTGCCCCGAATTGGCAATGCTTTGACAGCTTTCTTAATTCGGTGAGGTAATCAGCGTTACTTTCATTCTTGTGCTGATTCCTCCTGAAGAATTTGAATCATTCTGCTATCAGCAGCGGTGTTGGGTTTAAGTGCTCCTGTAGGGTATCAACAATTTCCTTAAAATTCTTGTCCAATGGTTTGGCTGGAGTGATTAAGTTTCGTAACAGCCTGTATGTCCTTGCGCCCATCAGATTTAGAAGTACCGATGCCTTTTTATCATCCTCTACTTCATTCGCTGTGCAATATACCTCCACTCTTTCCACATATGTGGTCCAATCCTCTATATCACTATCGAAAGCAGTAATATTGCCAGTCTTTGGCATCCTGAAAATCAAAAATGGCACCTCCTGCGCTTTCCTTTCTTCCCTGCCGAGAAAAAATGGCGCTTCCCGCGCTTTCCCGCCGCTGCCGCTGCTGACAACGCTGTTCTCCGCGGTTTTTATTTACAAAGATATTTTTAATAGTTGGAGACTCATTCCCGCCGGACTCTCTTGGACTTTTCCCTCCCTCTGCTTGGTCCGAACGCCGACCTGCTTTGCAGCGCCGGCCATCTCCCGAGTGCTGCACCCTCCGTCTCTGTTTGCCTCCGCCTTCTGACTCGCTGCTCGGCCCCGCTGCAGAGCCACCCGATCGAGCCCCAGCCTGCCGCCCAGGAAGGATTAGTGCAGTACCTGCCACCAGCCCGGCTAGCTGGTGAAATCACAGTTTTTTTTTGTTTTCTTCGACCTTCGTCTGAGGAATCGATCTCCTTGAGGTGCTGCCAAATTGCAGGTAAGTCCGTTTCCAATTCGTCGCCACTGTTGTATCCGTGTGTTAATGGAGACACGGAATGCAGGAGTTGGTTTAACAGGTGTTTACTGAACAAAGTCTGGAGGTGAACTAAAAGATACAAGACGCTATACAGGCTTATATACCCGAGTGGTCACTACCGGTATTACAGTACACAGGGGCTCTTAAAGGTACATACATTACAAATAGAGTGGCAGAAAGGGATGTCCAACCACCACCTGTAGCCCTACCGAGGTTAAGCCTGGCAGTACAGAGAGAGAGTGGCACCGAGGAAATAAAAGGTGTGTCAGGACCGGGGCCGATTTGCCCGATCCGACAACAAAAGTATGGTGCCGGCAACGGAGGTGGCCCTGGAGAGCCAATTTGTATTTCCCCATGGAACCCAGCAGCTCCGGGCAATGGTAGCTCATTTAGAAAAGTTAACCCCTCAAGGGGACCCCTCGGTCCATTTTATGGACATAGAGCAGACAGCCGGTATAAACGGCTGCGATGAGGCCGAACAGGCTAAAATGCTGCTTTTCTCCTTGGATTGCAAGGTATACCAGGCCCTCTCTGCAGGTAGCAAGAGGGGGCAGAGCACATACGCTGCGATCCAAGAAGAGGTATTAGAGGTTCTGGGCCTAAATGATGGAAGTCCGTTTTCCCGTGTCGAGAAAACCCTGCAACAGGCAGGCGAAACCCCACATGCTTTCGCAGACAAGCTGTGGCCCGTCTAAGAGAGAGCATCTCGACCGGGAACACCTGGGCTGGGAACCAACAGCTCGCTGGCTTCACAGCCTAGTGGCCAACTGCCTGCCACGAGTAAAGGCTAAAGCCGAGCTGTGGTTCGACCCCAGAGACCCCACCGCTACTGAGGAGTCAGTGGTTAGGCAGTTAACCCTGGCTTACTGGAACGGCAGAGGGGCAGTTGAGGCCCCACAAAAAGGAAAGGCCCACGAGATCTGGCCCAGTAATTCCAGGAGAGAATGGCACCAGGAAGGGGGGAGCCCTTCCGATTCAAAAGAGTACGTGCTATGGGTACGGTAAAAGTGGACACTGGCGGAAGAATTGCCGAAATCCTCGGAAAGATAGGGCAGAAAAGGAATCCTCACTCTTAAAGGATTCCCCTGCCACAAAAGGTTTAACAGCCCCAGCTCAAAGAGCCGGGCCTGTGGCACACAATCCCTCTGGCAGTTTCGATGAGATCGTGGCCACGCTCCGAACTATGATAATGGGCTCAGGGAAGGTAGCTGTAGCCACCGGCGCAACCCCATCTGCCCCACCTAATCCTGATCCATGACTAGAGCCAGCGCAGCCTGTATACCTGTGTCCTTTACACTATGATGAGTGGAAACGGCCTTGCGTGAAGATGGAGGTGGAGAGGGTTAAAGGGACCTATCTGCTAGACACTGGTGCTTCCAGCAGCATCATCTATGCGGATAACCCAACCATCTCACCTCTGTTGAACGGAGTCCTGTATTCCTTGGTAGGGTTCACAGGTAATGAGCAGGCTGGCTCGTTCTCTAATCCACTATCAATTGACTTAGGAGCACTCCACACCAAGTGGAAGTGTGTCCTAATGAATTGGGAGAAAGAGGGAACAGGGATTCTAGGCGCAGATTTCATTATTGGCCACAAGGTCCTAGTGGACCTCAGAAATCATTGTCTATGGGGAGCGGTGTGCACGGGGGAAGAGAAAGAAGTTGTAGTGATCCCGGGGATATAAGGCAAAGGGACCCTATGCACGGTAAAGCCAAAAGAAGGCTATGACCTCGAGTTACTGGGAAGCAGTACCCCCAGAGAGTATCAGGTGTTTGAGTGGGCAAATCTCGGTGCATTCGCCACCCACAAGCATGATTGTGGAAGGGTAACAGGGGTCGAGGTTAGCGTAGATGGGGATCCCATGGCCAGGCCCCAAAAACAGTATAAGTTCCCTAGGGAGGCGGAGGCAGACCTGGAGATTGCCCTGGGTTCCCTAGTCACACAGGGAGTGTTGAGGCCGATAGCCACCCACGTGAACTCACCACTTTGGCCGGTTAGGAAACCGGACAATTCGTGGAGAGCCACTGTGGACTACCAGGTCCTCAACCGCAATATCCCAGCCTGCGCGCCCACGGTCGCTGCAGTCGCCGACCTAATTGGAAGCATACCGGCATCCGCATGCACCTTCACAGTGCTGGATATCTCAAACGGTTTTTGGTCCATCCCGTTAAAGAGAGGGGACCAGTACAAATTTGCTTTTACCTTCAAGGGCCAGCAATACACGTGGAAATGCCTTCCCCAGGGGTTTCATAACAGCCCCAGTATATTCCACCAATGCATGGCCAATTGTCTAAAACACTTCAGCAAGCCCCAGCAGTTGGTACAGTATGTGGATGACCTGCTCCTATTCACCGACAAGGGTGAGGAGCACGGCCCACTGCTGGCTGAACTGCTGCAACTGCTAAAGGAAGAGGGTTTTAAAGTCCACCCAAAGAAGGCGCAGATCGGCCAGCTAGAAGTAAAATTCCTGGGGCTGACTGTGCGCGCAGGCGAGAGGGCAATAGATAAGGCCAGGAGAGAAGCAGTGCAGGAATTGCCAGCCCCTCGTTCTGTTACTGGAGTAAGATCTTCCCTAGGGCTTACCGGTTACTACAGGGATTTCATTGAGGACTGTGCAGCCACAGCAGCCCCCCTATTCTGACTCATTCACAAAGGAGTGGAGTGGGACTGGGATAAAAGCTGCGAGGAGCCGTTCACTCAATTAAAAAAAATCTGCAAACCACGCCAGCTTTAGGGGCTATTGATGGGGATGAGGAGTTTTTCCTGGAAGTAGCAGCCAGTGGGGATAGCCTGAGCACAGTGCTGCTTCAGGAGCAACATGGCCAGCTCAGACCGGTGGTCTACTCCTCCAGGGTCATAGAAACATAGAAACATAGAAGATAGGAGCAGGAGTAGGCCATTCGACCCCTCAAGCCTGCTCCGCCATTCAATGCGATCATGGCTGATCATCCAAATTCAGTACCCGGTCCCTGCTTTCTCCCCGTACCCCTTGATCCCTTTAGCCTTAAGAAATATATCCAACTCCTTCTTGAATATATTTAATGTATTGGCCTCTACTGCCTTCTGTGGTAGAGAATTCCACAGGTTCACCACTCTCTGGGTGAAGAAATTCCTCCTCATTTCTGTCCTAAATGGCCTACCCCTTATCCTTAGACTGTGACCCCTGGTTCTGGACTCCCCGACCATCGGGAACATCCTTCCCGCATCTAGTCTGTCCAGTCCTGTCAGAATTTTGTAAGTTTCAATGAGATCCCCTCTCATTCTTCTAAACTCCAGCGAGTACAAGCCCAATCAACCCAATCTCTCCTCATATGTCATTCCTGCCATCCCAGATATCAGCCTGGGGAATCTTCACTGAACTCCTTCCATGGCAAGAACATCCTTCCTCAGATAAGGCGACCAAAACTGCACACAATACTCAAGATGTGGTCTCACCAAGGCCCTGTACAACTGCAGCAAGACATCCTTGTTCCTGTACTCAAACCCTCTCACTAGGAAGGCCAACATGCCATTTGCCTTCTTAACCGCCTGCTGCACCTGCATGCTTACCTTCAGCGACTGGTACACAAGGACACCCAGGTCTCGTTGCACTTCCCCTTCTCCCAATCTATTGCCATTCAGATAATAATCTGCCTTCTTGTTTTTGCCACCAAAGTGGATAACCTCGCATTTATCCATGTTATATTGCATCTGCCATGCTTTTGCCCAATCACCCAACCTGCCCAAATCATCCTGGAGTTTCTCGGCATCCTCCTCACAGCACACACGCCCACCCAGCTTTGTGTCGTCTGCAAATTTGGAGATATTACATCTAGTTCCCTTCCTCACAGATGTGGAGAAGGCATATTCAACTGTGAGAGACACCTCCTCGCCACTCATTGGGCGGTAAAAAGATCCCTTATTTTTACAGGGGGGTCTCCAATTACGCTCCTCACCCATCACACACCCACCCAAATACTCCTCGATGGGAGAATTAAAGACAGGACAGTGAGCAGTGCGCGCATTGCTCACTGGACCCTACTTCTCTCCCAAATGGACTTAAAGGTGAACGGTCTTTGTGAGCCTAAACTAGCGGCCAACATGATCTACTCAGGGGTGGCCCATAGGTGTTCCATAGAAGGGGTATGGGACGTCGACGTAGGATTTTGGGCTGGGATACATCCCACAGGCCGCAAAATCTACGTTGACGGCTCCAGCACAGTGTCGGCAGGCGAGCGACTCACGGGCTGCGTGATCTATGATCCACAGGCAGGCATTGCCCTGGTGATTAAGCTCCCGAGCACCATGAGCGCCCAGCATGCCAAACTGTCGGCGGTGGTGTACGTTGTGACCCACCCCGAGGAGTTCCCTGCCCCATACACGATTTGTTCAGATAGCATGTTTACCTGCAATTCATGTACAGAATACCTGGCCATCTGGTCCCGTCGCGGGTATACATCTGCGGACGGGAAACCCCTAGCAACCAAACCGTTACTGGAGAGAATCATGTGGGCTATAGGCAGTGAAGGGCAGGTGTATATACATAAGGTAAAGGCCCACCCAAAGGCTGAACCCTGTGGGAAGGGTAACCAGCGGGCAGACACCCTAGCTAAAGAGGGTGCTCGTACGGGCAGTTTCTGGGACACGTACAATTTAGGACCCATGGCAACAATTAGGGGCAGAGACAGGACACAAGGGAGTGCAGGGGTAGCATTGGCCCCGGACCTGAAAACGGTTCAGGCGCAGGACTCCGCTGAGATCTGTTTTGAATTTGCTCGCCAAGGGGGAGAAGGTACAGGGTCCATACGGCGCGGCTAAAGTGGCCGTAAAGGAAGGCATGTTGTTTCATGGGGATCAGTGGATTGTTCCGCAGCAGCACCAAAGGGAATTCCTCCAACTGGCCCACGAGAGTCCAGGAGCCGGATACCCCGGACCTGAGACTGCCTGGCAATGGGTGGAACAGGCAGGGTGGTGGCCGGGATTCAGGGAGGATATCTGGCAGTTTTGCTCGGAGTGTTTGGTGTGTGCAGCCAACAACCCTGACCCCCAGAAAAGGAAGGTGTCCATGGGGCATATCAGAAGGGTAGAGGGACCATGGCAGTCGATTCAAATCGACTACATCGGGCCCCAATCCACTGCCCAGGGAGGATACAAATACTGCCTGGTTTTGGTAGATGTTTTCTCCAAGTCGGTGGAAGCCTTCCCGCGCCGCACAACGACCGCACTAGGCGCAGCTAGAATTTTAGTTAGGGAAGTGTTCTCCTGGTGGGGACTTCCACAGTATGTGGAGTCCGACCAGGGAAGTCATTTTACCGGGAAGGTGATGCAGGCCACCCTTAAGGTGCTCAGCATCGAGGGGAAATGGCATGTCGCCCACAACCCACAGTCATCGGGCCCTGTGGAGCGACTGAATCGGACTATAAAGGAGAGGCTCCAAAAGGAGACGGGGGACTCGCCCAAGGCATGGGTGGAGGTCTTGCCATTGGTCCTAATGGGGGTCCGGACCAGCCCATCAAAAAGCACGGGGTATTCCCCGCACGAGCTTATGACTGGCCGGACCATGCGAACTCCCACCCATGTGCTAGCCCCGGTGCTTACTGAGGGCCAACTCAGGGAAGTGAGCCGGGACAGCTTCACTAAGAATCTGTTTGAGCACCTCAAACAGGTTCACTGGCAGGCTGCTGGTAACATGGGGAGGCAGCACAGGAGTAACCGATTGCTGTTGGAACCCCGTAGACACCACGAATGGGCGGTAGGGGATCAGGTGATGGTGAGGAACTTCGTGTGGGTAGGTGTTTTTGAAGCACTGTACATGGGGCCATACAATATTGTTGATAAAGCAAGCCCCATGGTGTACGCTGTCAAATTGCCCCGCCGCATGAAATGGTTCCACATCAACCAGTGCAAGCTGTACAACCCAGGGTCAGCTAAGCACAAAGGGCAGCCGGGAGGGGTGAGCCGTCCTCAGGGCAAGGGCCCCCAGCCGGCAGCCTCCGACTGTGGGGGAACCGCAGGGGTAGTGGGAGCAGACTCACAGGCCGTACAAGTAGGGGCCGTGAGCTGCATTGCTGGAGGGGCTGTCCCACCTATAGTTTGGGACTCGTACGAGCCCCAGGTACTCGGAGGCCTTAGAAGGACCTTCCGTAACCCGCAGCCCAGATTCCCATGGTCCCCTATGCTACGATACAGACTGCTCCGTCCCGAGAGGGACTCCAGGAAGCAAGGACTGCGGAAGGCAGGAGACCGCTTACAGGCAAAAGGTCCCAGGCCTGCAGTGCCCGACTGTAGGGAACCAGCAGGGGAGGCAGCAGCACTACCGGTCGCAGCCTCTGAAGGGAACAAGCCCACAACAGAGGTAACAGCCCCACCAGGCACTGAACCCGATTATGGGAAGCGTGTGGGGGAAGTAGCAGCCCCACCGGACATAGGTTCCGACTATGGGGAACCAACAGGGGAGATAGTAGTCCCACTAGCTTTAGGGTTAGGCGCGGTTCACTGCATAGAGGGAAGGGCCATCCCGCCTATGGTATGGGAGTCAGAAAAACCCCCGAGTACCGACCCCGTGAGAAGGAGTAGCTGAGTCTCACGGCCTAGGATGCCATGGTCCCTGATACAAATGCTGCCCAGATACCGCAGAAGGCACAGGACATCCAGGATGTAACCTGGCCACCCGGAGATGGGTGGCACTGTATATAGCTTTGGTTTAAGTTAGTCTCTAAGTTAAAGGGGTTTTGAGTTTTAAGTTAGTAGTTTGGTTTGGATTTTAGAGCTTTCAAGTTTAAATTTGAATAAGATTACCTTGTAGCCAAGCCAGAGAACGTTTTCTCAAAGGCAAGGCTGTCGGTTTATGACGCCTCCAGGACATGTGTGTGGAGGGAGGGAGTAAACATGGAACAGAGATATGAAGCACGGCAGTGCGATCGCAGGGATTTCTATTTAAATTTAAAGTCCCAGACCACCTGCTGTACAAGCACAGGAGTTTGGGATAAAAGGGAAAGTGCTGTATTTTTTTTTATAGAAGTGGTGTGTAACCTGAATGTTTGGTTAATGCGTAACTGACCTCTCGGCTGTAAGTTATGCCTAGGGGAGCGTAAGTAAAATTTTGTGATGTTTGAGTCTACTCTGAAAGTTTGTAATGTACCTTGAAGAATCTGTATTATATATTGAATGTATAACTGGGGGGGGGGGGTCAGGTCCCCTCGGCCAATGGAACTTGTAACACAAAAGGCATACTTGATGTACAGTATTCGTGAGGGAAATGTAATATTTCGAGGTTTTTTTTTACAATTACTAGGCAATTGAGAGAAGGTTCGGCTCTGGGATATTAGGAATTTTGTTCACCAGCGGTGACACTATAAGGGAATACTGTTGAAGGCAGGACTGTAGGATTCACAAAATTCCGGGACCCCCTAATCAATGGACATGTGTCTGGAATTTTAAAAGGGACTGTGTTGGACCTTTTTGGAGGAGAAAAGTGGACATAAATATCTGACTATTAGGTGCCTTTGGACTAAACTAGGGCCTATTGGATTGAGTTTGCACATTTTAAATTGTATGCTGGGTCTGCACAGGGAAATGGGATCCTTAAAGGGCTGCTAACCCACCTGGGAGGCAGGCCCCCAGGGAGACATTAGCAGTCGAACAAAAGCCCACTTACCAGGGACCCAGACACATAC
Source organism: Somniosus microcephalus (assembly GCF_052327205.1). NCBI lineage: Eukaryota > Metazoa > Chordata > Chondrichthyes > Squaliformes > Somniosidae > Somniosus > Somniosus microcephalus. Next base: position 118,975,431 of record NC_140993.1, on the reverse strand, counting down.
ATATTTTAATAGTTCTTAAAACGGCTATACAGAAAAACCCTGGCATCAGCAAAACACACAATGGACAGTATCAAGACCTGATTACATTCTAACAGCACCATTCAAAAACCCCATCAACACCTTTGGGAATCTTGTATCATACTAATGCTCAATCAGCCCACCAAAATTCTCACAAAGGGATCACATCAGAGTTGATCAGCCTGCCAAAATCGAACAAAAGGGAGTCATCTAAAATCAATTGTGCACCCGAGTTTTGGCGCAAAGGTTTAAGCAGCCTCTCAGGTATAACTGGGGGCTTGCTAGTAGCGAAAGAGGCCTCAACAGACGGGCTGAAGAGAGAGAGTGCCGGTGGGCCGCAGCAGCACACCGGAGCAGAAGAAACGTACCTGAGAACACGCTGGAAAAGCACTTGGACTCTGGGCTCTTTGACTCTGGCTTTGAAACATCTAACTTGCCACACGAGGTTACAACAACGCAACAAGAAAACCTAACGAAGCCTCGGAGTCACTGAAAAATCAACTATCATCCAGCGCTGACTCTAGGAAAAACTTGTTTACCATCAAAACATTGACCAGTGCTAATACCGAAGACACCGCAACCAGCCATCCACAAGATTGAGGAGAGAGAAAGCAGTGTGCAAATGGTCTAAACTGTGGAGAAATCCTTTGGTGAGCATAGTCCCTGTAATTTCAGAGCCTAACTGAGTTAGTGTAGTGGTGGGAGGTGGTTTTATTTTTTTTTCTCTCACTGCATAACCTCTGTACCCGTTGCATATACGTTTTTGTTTAGTTAATTCGTGTGGTGTGCGAATTCTAAATAAAATATTTGTTCTTGCACCAACAGTTGTCTGCCTACATCTATCACATCCCCTAAATAAGTCCAAGCCCCAGAATCAGGCAGTGGGACGATTCGAACCGTGAAGGTCAATTTAAAAGGCCGACAAACCCACCACCCCCTACAATATCAACGCCTCCCGCTAAATTTGGAGGAATTTTTCAATGCCGTGCGCAACACCCCGGTTGTACCACGAATGAAACATTCCCTCTCGACCCTTTTCTGTGTGCCTGCCATTAACAACGACAGGTAGAGCAGGCAGCTTTCAGTCAGATGTCCCCTGGAGGAACGTTATTTAAATGTGTCCACTTCCGGTGTCATTTTTGTTAGATCCGTGATTCTTTAAATAGGATGTTTCCCCAAGAACGACACGGATGCTGTGACTTAACAATCAACAGGGATTTACTGGAGTAGAGTAGTCTCAAGACTGAAGTACAGAAGCCTGCTCCGGCTTTATATACAGGTGTGGTCACTGCTGGTACTACAGTATACAGGAGCTGTAAAACAGTTCTCTCTTAAAGGTACATACACAACAATTCCTCCCCTTTTAGATTAACAGTACCATAACATTCATTTAACAATTAACATTTTTAACATGCAACATTAACTGAAAATAGTCCATTTTTAGATTCAGTCTTTGGGGCGGCTTCCTGATCCTTTCGGGATAGTGCCTTTCCTGAGGTGCTTGTTCTTGGTGCGGAGGCGATTCTGGCCCCTTTTCGTCGGTTAGTTCATCGGTTTCCACTGCTACTGGTTCGGAGGTAGATGCTACCGATGTGTCGGGTTCATCCCCACGTACTCGAGACATGGGGTTGACTCGTTCCTGTGACGCTAAGATCTGATCGACGTGGTGTCTCACAATGTTCTCCCCAACATCCACTGTGTACATTAATGGCCCCTGCCTTGTGCATATCGTTCCGGGTTGCCATTTCTCTGTTCGGTGGTCATGGGCCAAGACTGGTTGTCCTACATTGAAGCTCCTTGTCGGCTTCTCATTTATGTGCTGGAATTGTTTATCCTCAACATTTCTTCGCACATTGGGTCTGAGCAAATCCAGACGAGATCTCAACCTTCGGTTAATAATAATAATAATTCAACTTTATTGTCATTGCACAAGTACATGAACAACGAAATGTGATCTTGCAAGCTCCCATGACTGGGAGAAGCAAAGCCGCTGCGTCGGTGCGCGCCGCCATTCCATTTCCCCCATTCTTCCTGTCTGACAATCTTCAGCCCAACGCCCGGGCCTGCTCACCAGCCGCTCCTCCTTCCATGACCTTCTCACCAACCGCCCCTCCTCGGGGCTCTTTCCGTGACCTTCTGCACCTGGTCTTCCCTGATGGTCACCCCACCAGGTACTAACCAGGCCTGGCTCTAGCTTAGCTTCCAAGCCTTGCCAGTGACCCTGTCCCTAGTCCCAGGAACAGGGACATCATGGCCGGGGTCTGGTTGGTAACTGCATGTGTCGCATTTCTGTAGGCTAACAGGAAATTGTCCACCTTATGCTGTAGTGGAATTTCATCATCGCACATGGCCTTTATCGCCTTTTTAAAGGTTTGTACGAACCTTTCAGCCAATCCATTTGTGGCTGGATGATTCGGGGCAGATGTGTAATGCCTTACCCCATTCCTTCTCATAAATTTTCGAAACTCTTCGGAGACAAACTGTGGTCCATTATCAGAGCAAATCTGCTCTGGCAAGCCGTTCCTGGCAAATATGGTCCGTAGGACTGCAATCGTTTTCTCTGTAGTGGTTGAGGATATTTTTATCACCTCAGGCCATTTCGAGTGAGCATCCACTGCAATTAAGAACATTGAGTCCATGAATGGACCAGCAAAATCAATATGCACCCGTTGCCATGGAGAGGTGGGCCACTCCCATGGGTGTAGAGGGGCATGTGGTGGTGCATTTTGGACCTTCTGGCATCCTGAACAGCTCTTGGTTAGGTCCTCAATTTGTTGATCGATCCCCGGCCACCACACATAAGCCCTAGCAAGGCTTTTCATTTTCACCCCTCCCAGATGACCTTCATGAAGCTCATTTAGTACTCTCTCCCTTAACTTGGGTGGAATCACCACTCGGGATCCACACATCACTGTCCCCTGGCATACTGACAGCTGTTCTCTTCTGGATGAGAATGCTGGCAACAGTGAGTCGCCATGTGTTGGCCATCCCCTCACCATCAAATCATATCCCCGAGACAGTGTCGTATCATTGCGGGTCTCCTTCTCTATATCCGCGTTCGTTACTGGCAATCGTTCAATTATTGACGAATAAAATATCTCGATAGGGTCCACTGCTGGTGCGTCCTCCACAGTAGGCAGTGGCAGGCGTGATAGCCCATCAGCGTTTCCATGCTGTTTCGTGCCTTTATATTCTATTTCATATTGATTCGCCCCTAGAAACAGGGACCATCTTTGTAACCGTTGTACAGTCATCACTGCAACGCCCTTCTTAGGATTAAAGATGGAGACAAGTGGTTGGTGGTCAGTCAGCAAGGTGAACTTCTGCCCATGCAGATAGTGGTTGAATTTTTTTACTCCTCATACTAGGCTGAGGGCCTCCGTGTAAATCTGGGTGCAGTTGCGCTCGGCTGAGGTTAGTGACCGAGACGCAAAGGCTACTGGCCTCTCCAACCCGTCTGGGAATTTGTGCGACAGCACCGCTCCAATACCATAGGGTGATGCATCACATGCCAAACGAATTGGTAGTGCTGGGTTGAAATTGGCCAACACCTCTTTTGATGTGATCAATTCTTTACACTTCTGGAAAGCTCGTCTACGTTCGTCATTCCACTTCCATGGCACCCCTGTTTGCAGTAGGGTGTTCAGTGGGTGTAATACCGTGGACAAATTTGGAAGAACTTATGGTAGTAGTTTACCAGCCCGAGGAACGACCTCAGTTGTGACATATTTTCCGGTGCTGGAGCCTTGACTACTGCCTCAATCTTTTCAGGGGACTTATGTAACCCCTCTTCATCGATGACGTGGCCACAATACGAGATCTGCTTCTGGAAAAACTCGCACTTGTGGCGATTAGCTCGTAGCCCATATTCCTTTAATCTGGTGAGCACCTTCTCCAAGTTGGCGAGGTGATCACTGTCATTTTCGCCCGTGACCAGGATGTCGTCCAAATAACACTGGGTCCCTGGAATCACTTGCAGGACTTGATCCATCGCCCTTTGCCAAACAGCCAGAGCCGATGCTACCCCGAACACCAGCCGGTTGTATTGATAGAGACCTTTATGAGTGTTGATCGTGAGGTATTGTTTCGAGGCTTCTTCTACCTCCATTTGCAAGTACACCTGGGCTAGATCAATTTTGGTGAAGCGTTTACCTCCAGAAAGCGAGGTGAAAATATCCTCAATTTGTGGAAGCGGATATTGTACCGTGTGAAGGACTGGGTTCACTGTCACCTTAAAATCCCCACAGATGCGGACCTTCTTTGGTTCCCCAGGCGTATTACTCAACGACCTCTTCATTACAGGAACGATGGGTGTAGCCCACTCGCTCCAGTCTACTTTGGACAGTACTCCTGAACGTTCCAACCCTTCCAGCTCTGCTTCGACGGCTGGTCTGATCGCATAAGGCACTGGTCTGGCCTTCAGAAACTTTGGGCTTGCATTTTCCTCTATTTTAATCATTGCTGTTATGCCTTTTAGTCTTCCGAGTCCCTCCTGGAACACTTCTTTTGCGTCAGTTAGCATTTTTGACAGTCGTCCAGGTGTGACGTCGTCATCCTTTTTGGCCTCAACCTTCAGTGCCTGTATGGAATGCCAATCTAATTGTATCTTCCGGATCCATTCACGTCCTAGCAGTGGTGGTCCTCCATCTGGCAATACATATAAGTCCATTTTGGGTATTTCCTGGCCTTTGTATATAACTTTCACCCTTATTTTTCCTTTGGGGTAGACTTTTTGCCCCGTGTACGTCTTCAAGACAATCTCTGTAGCTTTCAAGGGTATATGTGAAAATAGCCGCTTGTAGTCCCTTTGGTTTATGACTGTTAGAGCTGATCCTGTGTCCAATTCCATTTTCACTTGGACTCCGTCTATCTTGAGTGTAACCCAGATAGTCTGGTGATCCTCCATTTTGGTTACCTTATGTAGTTTCAGACAACCCAGCTCCTTGCTTCCGGAGTCTGAGTCACTTTTCTGTTCGTCTGAACTACTGTCCATCACCTTGTGTACCTTTTTGTACTTCTCCTGTGGAGATTTCTTGCTTTTGGTTTTCTTCCCAGACCTGCAGACTCTTGCTATGTGTCCTGCTTTTCCACACTGTCTGCACACTTGGTCCTTGAACCAACAATCCTTCTGGTCGTGTGTTGTTCTGCCGCAGCGATAACACTTCCCTGTTCCATAGGACATTTCATTGGTGCCATATTCTTGCGGTCTCCATTGTATCTCTGCAGCTGCTTCATGTGATACTGCCATACTGAAAGCCTTGTCCAGCATAAGATCCTTTTCTGATAGAAGCCGTTTCTGGGTTCCTTCACTTTGAAGCCCACACACAAACTTGTCCCTTAACGTATCTGCTAGTCCCACTCCAAACTGGCAGTGTTTCGATAGCTTGCGCAGTTCCGTTAAGTACTCAGCATTGCTTTCGTCTTTGTGTTGGTTCCTTTTATGGAACTTAAATCGTTCTGCTATCAGCAGCGGTGTGGGGTTTAAGTGGTCCTGTAGGATTTCTACTATGCTTTCGAAATTCTTATTCACAGGCTTCTCTGGGGTTATTAGGTTTCGCAGTAACCCATAAGTTTTTGCACCCATGGAATTTAACAAAACCAGTGCTTTCCTAGCATCTGGCACTTCATTCGCCCTGCAGTACACCTCAATACGTTCCACATATGCCGCCCAATCTTCGACTTCATTGTCGAACGTAGAGATACTACCACTCTTCGGCATCCTTGGGTGTGATTTAACTGTCAAAAATGGCGTCTCCCGCGCTTTCCCTTATTCTCCGCTGGCACAAAATGGCGTCTCCCGCGCTTTCCTTTCTTCCCGCGCTCGCCCTTCTTCTCCGCTGCGGCTTCTAAAAATGGCGTCTCCCGCGCTCTTCCTTCTCCTCCGCGGCTCAATGGCGTCTCCCGCACGCTCCCTTCTTCTCCCCGCGGACACTGTTCAGCCCTTGAGCCCTGGCTGTGCTCTGCGCGTTTCTTTTTCTGTGCGCCTTTCCCGTTTCCGCTGCTCGGTCCTGAACCCGGCTGCTGCTTTACCCTCTCTCTCTCCGTTTTGTTTTTCCTCGACACCGCTCGGTTTTCAACCCCCGGCTGTGCCCTGTGCGCTTCACCCTCTATCTTACCCCATCGACGCTGCTCGGCTTTTTCTCTGCCGTCGGTCGGCTCCAGCCGCTGCTGTCCGGGAAGTATCTGCACTGTACCTGTCGTCAGTCTGTTGCTGATCGTCGTGGCTGGGGAACCAAGCCCGGCTCTCCACAGCCTCCCCTGCGATGTTCACTCTCTGCCGGACGACTGGGCGGTTGCTCGTGGTCGACGCCCGTGTTTCTGGCCTCGACTTTCTTCCACCGCCCTCCCGGAGCGAATCCTCGAAGGGAAATGCAGACTTGCAGGTAGATTCGAATTGACACTCGTCGCCACTGTTAGATCCGTGATTCTTTAAATAGGATGTTTCCCCAAGAACTACACGGAAGCTGTAACTTAACAATCAACAGGTATTTACTGGAGTAGAGTGGTCTCAAGACTGAAGTACAGATGCCTGCTCCAGCTTTATATACAGGTGTGGTCACTGCCGGTACTACAGTATACAGGAGCTGTACAACAGCTCTCTCTTAAAGGTACATACACAACAGTTTTCATCAGCCAACAGTGCTGCGTTGTTAATTTCACACAGGCAAAAAGACCTTTTGACCGATTAGAGCATTTTGCTTTTCAACGAGTGTTCTGGCGCATGAATATTATTGAGTTTCATTGAGGGCAGATTTGAAAGTGCAATATTTGTATGCTTTCATGGGGGCTGTACTGGCACTGGACCTCGCCCTCCAGCGTCAACGTCGGAGGCAACTGAGGCACAGAGAAAGAGTGCAAAACACGGTCAGAGGTAGGAGGGCCAACAGGGCTCTGAACAGGAGGCCTTACCTACTCAGGGTATTCCGGCAGCAGTTCTCATACATGAATTTCACTGAGGACCAGTGTGTTAGAAGGCTCTGCTTCTGCAAGGATGTGGTCACAGAGCTCTGCCATCTCCTGTAGCCACACCTCGAGCCTGAGATCAGGACCACCACGGCTCTCTCAGTGGCATTCAAGGTCACCATTGCCCTCAATTTCTACATCAGCAGATCATTCCAGTGTGCGACAGGCGACATCTCCAACATCTCCCAGTTTGCCATCCATTGCTCCATCTGCGAGCTCACAGATGCTCGGTACAGAAGGAGAAGGGACTACATTTCCTTCCCCATGACCAGAGAGAAGCAGCGCAAGCATGCATGTGGCTTTTCCAGGATTGCGGGCTTCCCCATGTTGCAGGGCGCCATTGACTGCACCCACGTCGCTTTGCGGGCACCTCATAACAATCCTGAGGTATTCCGTAACTGCAAAGGTTACCACTGACTTAATGTGCAGTTGGTGTGCGACTAGACACAGCAAATCCTGACCGTCAATGCCTGCTCTCCTGGCAGCAGCCACGATGCCTGAATCCTGCACCAAACCGGTGTGCCAGATCTGTTCCAGCCACCACATGAAGCTTGGCTGCTGGGAGACAAGGGCTATCTGGTCTCCACCTGGCTCATGATTCCCCTCCGCAACCTTAACACTCCTGCCCAGCACTCATATAATGAGAACCATATTGCCACCAGGAACATAATTGAGCAGACCATTGGAGTGCTCACTTAATGCTTCCGCTGCCTTGACCGCTTGGGAGGAGCCCACCAGTACTCGGCTGAGCGGGTGTCACTTTTTGTCGTTGTCAGCTGCATGCTGCACAACTTGGCCATTATGAGGGCACAGCCATTGCCACCAAGCATAGCTGCACCACCTCAGGAGGAGGAGGACGAGGAGGAGGAGGACGAGGAGAAGGAGGAGGAGGAAGAAGAGGAGCAGGAGGATGAACAGCAGCGAAGGAGGAGGCAGCCACTCAATCGGCGTTCTGTAAGGTCGCTCCATGACTGCCTCATCAGACTTTGTTTCCAGTGACTTCGAGTCCACGTTCCGGTTGTTGAGCAATTCGCCATCATTCCATCACTTTGTGCTTCCATTCCACACCCCAGAACTGAAATGAGACACAGCAACAAAGCTGCAATGTTCCAGTAATAAATGAATCAAAAACCATTAAATACATGTATACAACAACAATATTGATTAATCACCCTTGTGCAAACCCTTGCCTCCCCTCTTTACAGTCCCCTTTCCTAATCTATTGCTCCTACGTAGTGTCTCCCTAGTGGCTGCAGCAGGGCTGGTGGAAGGCTGCTGAGTGTCAGTGCCAGAGACTACAGATGGCCTTGCAGGATGCCCTTGACTAGCTCTGGGCCTGGAAGGCCTGGCTGTAAACTGTGCCACCTCAGGCTGGGCGGCTGCTGTCTGGGCTGGCTGGATGACAGGCAGCGACAATTGCAATGGCGGAGTTGCAGTGTGTGATCAGCGATGCTGTCATCCTGAGAGAGGTCAGTGGGTTCCTGCTCCACTGACCCACTCCTACTCCCCCGGGGCAGCACTTCAGCATTCCTACCAATCTGCTGGAGCACAGATTGCTGGCCTGCTGCGACACTGTGAGATCCCCAGTGGACTGTGGTGGACCCAGCGATGAAGGCAGCAGTCAGATCTTTCGTGGCATCAAGCTGAGACTGCATGACAGCAGTCTGAGACTTGATGGCAGCAACCATTGACTGCATTACAGCACTAAGACGCTGCATCACTTCCACCTGTGCTGCAATGGAAGCTGCCACATCGCCCATGACACGCGTCATGAGGTCTGGATCCGCACGGTCTCTCTGGGAGTCCACTATCCTCTGCACAGTGGAAATGATGGTCTCCATGGTGTCACAGAGCAATGTTGGAGGTGGACTCCTCCATGCTCCATACCATTGCTGAGAGGCTCTCAGGCACCTTTGCCATTGCACCTATCATCTCGGAGTGCATGGCCATCACCCTTCTTGTGAACGCCTCCCCATCGAGGTCCTCATCTGAGTCCTATACAGCAGAACCCACGCATGAACTCACCCTCCAGGTAGCTGACTCCCGAGCTATCCTTTCCCCCTGGCCTTGCTGCAGCCTACTCGTCCCCGGTGCATCACCCAGTGCAGACCCCTCTACTAAAGTGGGCTCTAAAGATCGCGTAGTGCCAGTATCTGAGCTGGTGCCTGCGGGTGAGAAATACAATGACACGGTGTCTTGATCCTCCTCTTCTTCTCCTGCCTTACTCTCAATAGGGGGCTCAGGGATAGGCTGGCCATCTGGATGCTGATTATCTGAAAGCATAAAGGCACAACACTCGTGTTAAGGTGAGGGCAGTGGGACAGGAATGGAGCAAGGAATGCAGACAGTATCAGGAGTTGGAAAGTGAGAAAGGCTTGTGGTGTGAGGGGGAAGTGGGATGAGAGAAGGAGAGGGGATGAACATACCGTTGTTTCCCCCAACGGGGTTGACATTGCCGACGGCCACGACGCCCACCATCTGCTGCCCAATGAGTCGCAGCACTCGCTCCTCCAGGTCTGAGAGCTGCTGGAGCTGCGCATCACCCCCACCTGTTCTCTGCTGCTCTCTCCTATTGTGGGTCATCTTGGCCTGCAAGAGAAACAAATGTGTTTGAGTCAGAGTCCAGCTATATGCCTGCTGTCGTTGAATTTGTGATTGTAGGCAAGGCATGGATGTGAGTTTGAGCAGGTGAAGATGCTTGGTGGGTTAGTGGCGGGGGCATGCTGGTTTGTGCAGTGTGTACAGACTGAGGTTCAGCTGCTGGTATGTAGGAGCTGTTGAAGCATGTACTCACCTTGACCACCCGACTGAGATCATTGAATTTCTTGCAGCACTGTGTCAGGCTGCGTTCCACCACACTACTGGACGAGACCTCCTGGGCCACCTCCCTCCATATTGCCCTAAACTCCTGAAGCGATGGCTTCCTTCCAGAGGCCGGGAGCAGCACTGCCCTCATTCGCTCCACTCCAGCCACCAATGCCTCAAATGCCACGTCTGTGAGCTGACGAGCTCTCTCCCTGGGAGTGGGAGCAGCCACAGCCATCAGGGGATTCACTTGCTCGCAGGTCGCCTCAAAGCCAGCAATGATAAAATGAGCATCTGCACAATGATGAAACCTCCCCTTTAAGAGCTGGAAAGAACCAGTGTGAAGGATCATTGCTGAATGCATTGCACCTGAAATTATGGATCCTTTCATGGGGATCTGTACTGGCACTGGACCCCGCCCTCCAGCATCAACGTCAGAGGCACCTGAGGCTCAGAGAAAGAGTGCAAAACATGGTCAGAGGTAGGAGGGCCAACAGGGCTCTCAACAGGAGGCCTTACCCACCCAGGGTATTCCGGAAGCAGTTCTCCTACATGAATTTCACTGAGGACCAGTGTGTTAGAATACTCTGCTTCTGCAAGGACGTGGTCACAGAGCTCTGCCACCTCCTGCAGCCAGACCTCGAGCCTGAGATCAGGACCACCATGTCTCTCTCAGTGGCATTCAAGGTCACCATTGCCCTCAATTTCTATGCCATTCCAGTGTGCGACAGGCAACATCTCCAACATCTCCCAGTTTGCCATCCATTGCTCCATCCGCGAGGTCACAGATGCTCAGTACAGAAGGAGAAGGGACTACATTTCCTTCCCCATGACCAGAGAGAAGAAGCGGGACAATGCATGTGGCTTTGCCAGGATAGCGGGCTTCCCCATGGTGCAGCATGCCATTGACTGCACCCATGTCGCTTTGCAGGCACCTCATAACAATCCTGAGGTATTCCGTAACTGCAAAGGTTATCACTCACTTAATGTGCAGTTTGTGTGCGACCAATCACGGCAAATCCTGACCGTCAATGCCTGCTCTCCTGGCAGCAGCCACAATGCCTTAATCCTGCACCAGACCGGTGTGCCAGATCTGTTCCAGCCACCACATGAATCTTGGCTGCTGGGAGACAAGGGCTATCCAGTCTCCACCGGGCTCATGACTCCCCTCCGCAACCCTAACACTCCTGCCTAGCTCTCATATAATGAGAGCCATGCTGCCACCACGAACATAATTGAGCAGACCATTGGAGTGCTCAATTAATGCTTCCGCTGCCTTGGCCGCTTGGGAGGAGCTCTCCAGTACTCAGCTGAGCGGGTGTCACTTTTTGTCGTTGTCTGCTGCATGCTGCACAACTTGGCCATTATGAGGGCACAGCCATTGCCACCAGGCATAGCTGCACCACCTCAGGAGGAGGAGGACGAGGAGGAGGAAGAGGAGGAGGAGGAGGAAGAAGAGGAGCAGTAGGATGAACAGCAGCGAAGGAGGGCGCAGCCACTCAATCGGCGTTCTGCAAGGTCAATCCGTGACTGCCTCATCAGACTTTGTTTCCAATGACTTCGAGTCCACGTTCTGGTTGTTGAGAACGTCGCCATCATTCCATCACTTTGTGATTCCAAACCACACCCCAGAACTGAAATAAGATGCAGCACCAAATCTGCAACGTTCCAGTAATAAATGAATCAAAAATCATTAACCACATGTATACAACAACAATATTGATTAATCACCCTTGTGCAAACCCTTGCCTCCCCTCTTTACAGTCCCCTTTCCTAATCTATTGCTCCTACGTAGTGTCTCCCTAGTGGCTGTAGCAGGGCTGGTGGAAAGCTGCTGAGTGTCAGTGCCAGAGACTACAGATGGCCTTGCAGGATGCCCTTGACCAGCTCTGGGCCTGGAAGGCCTGGCTGTACACTACGCCACCTCAGGCTGGGCGGCTGCAGTCTGGGCTGGCTGGATGACAGGCAGTGACAACTGCAATGGCGGAGTGGCACTGTGTCATCAGCAATGCTGTCATCCTGAGAGAGGACAGCGGGTTCCTGCTGCACTGACCCACTGCCACTCCTCCGGGGCAGCACCTCAGCATTCCTACCAATCTGCTGGAGCACAGATTGCTGGTCTGCTGTGACACCGTGAGATCCCCGGTGGACTGTGGTGGACCCAGCGATGATGGCAGCAGTCAGATCTTTCGTGGTATCGAGCTGAGACTGCATGACAGCAGTCTGAGACTCAATGGCAGCAACCATTGACTGCATTACAGCACTAAGACATTGCGTCGCTTCCACCTGTGCTGCAATGGAAGCTGCCAAATCGCCCATGACACGCGTCATGAGGTCTGGATCCGCACGGTCTCTCTGGGAGTCCACTATCCTCTGCACAGTGGAAATGATGGGCTCCATGGTGTCACAGAGCTCTGTGCAATGTTGGAGGCGGACTCCTCCACGCTCCTTACCATTGCCGAGAGGCTCTCGGGCACCCTTGCCATTGCACCTATCATCTCAGAGTGCATGGCCATCACCCTTCTTGTGAATGCCTCCCCATTGAGGTCCTTATCTGAGACCTGTGCAGCAGAACTCATGCGCGAACTCACCTTCCAGGTAACAGCCTCCTGAGCTATCCTTTCCCCCCGGCCTTGCTGCAGCCCGCTTGTCCCCAGTGCATCTCCCAGTGCAGACCCCGCTACTAAAGTTGCCTATAAAGATCATATAGTGCCAGTATCTGAGCTTGTGCCTGCGGGTGAGAGATACATTGACACGGTGCCTTGCTACTCCTCCTCTTCTCCTTCCTCACTCTCAGTAGGGGGCTCAGGGATAGGCTGGTCATCTGGTTGCTGATTATCTGAAAGCATAAAGGCACAGCATTCGTGTTAAGGTGAGGGCAGTGGGGCAGGAATGGAGCAAGGAATGCAGATATTCTCAGGAGTTGGAAAGTGAGAAAGGTTTGTGGTGTGAGGGGGAAGTGGAATGAGAGAAGGAGAGGGGATGAACATACCGTTTTTCCCCCCAATGGGGTCGATGCCACCGACGGCCACGGCGCCCACCACCTGCTGCCCAATGAGTCGCAGCACTCGCTCCTCCAGGTCTGAAAGCTGCTGGAGCTGCGCATCACGCCAGCCTGTTCTCTGCTGCTCCCTCCTACTGTGGGCTATCTTAGCCTGCAAGAGAAGCAAATGTGTTTGAATCAGAGTTCAGCTATGTGTTTGGGAGATATGCCTGCTGACGTTGAATAGCTGTGATTGTAGGCAAGACATGGATGTGAGTTTGAGTAGGTGAAGATGTTTGGTGGGCGAGTGGTGGTGGTGTGGTTGTTTGCGCAGTGTGCACAGACTGAGGTTCAGATGCTGGTATGTAGGAGCTACTGAAGCATGTACTCACCTTGACCACCCGACTGAGGTTGTTGAATTTCTTGCGGCACCGTGTCAGGCTGCGTTCCACCACACTACTGGCCGAGACCTCCTGGGCCACTTCCCTCCATATTGCCCTGAAGACCTAAGGCGATGGCTTCCTTCCAGAGGCCGGGAGCAGCACTGCCCTCATTCGCTCCACTCCAGCCACCAATGCCTCCAATGCCACATCTGTGAACTGACGCGCTCTCCCTGGGAGTGGGAACAGCCACAGCCATCAGGGGATTCACTTGCTCGCAGGTCACCTCAAAGCCAGCAATGATGAAAATGAGCATCTGCACAATGATGCAACCTCCCCTTTAAGAGCTGGAAGGAACCAGTGTGAAGGATCATTTCTGAATGCATTGCACCTGAAATTCTGGAGTGCCCCACAGAGGTAATTAGCGCTTGATTTATTGCCCCACTTCCTTCCTGGGGCGCTAACACCCAATTTAGTAGAAGTTCAGAATCCTTAGTGCCTGGCGCTAAATTTTCAAAATTTCAAAAGTTAGCAGCCCAAACAGGGCGATACCCAATTTCACCTCCTGTGTGTCTACTCTATCAAAACCTTTCATAATTTTAAAGACCTCTATTAGGTCACCCCTCAGCCTTCTCTTATCAAGAGAAAAGAGACTCAGCCTGTTCATCCTTTCCTGATAGGTATAGCCTCACATTTCTGGTATCATCCTTGTAAATCTTTTTTGCACCCTCTCCACTGCCTCTCTATCCTTTTTAAAATATGGTGACCAGAAATGTACACAGTACTCCAAGTGTGGTCTAACCAAGCTTCGATACAAGTTTAGCATAACTTCTTGATTTTTCAATTTTATCCCTCTAGAAATAAACCCTAGTGCTTGGTTTGCCTTTTTTATGGCCTTATTAACCTGCATCGCTACTTTTAGTGATTTATGTCTTTGTACACCCAGATCCCTTTGCTCCCCTACCCCATTTAGATTCTTATTTTCCAAGTAATATGTGACCTTCTTATTTTTCTTACCAAAATGTAATAGCTCACACATGTTTGTGTTGCAATTCAGTTGCCAATTATATGCCCATTCTGCAAGTTTATTAATGTCTTCTTGTAATTTGTTGCCATGCTCCTCAGTATTGACTACCCCAACCCCCCCCCCGCCAATTTGGTGTCATCTGCAAATTTAGAAATTGTGTTTTTGATTCCAAAGTCTAAATCGTTAATGTAAATTGTGAACAACATTAGACCTGCATTCACTGACCTTATTTATTAATCTATTATGTGGTACCTTATCGAAGGCATTTTGGAAATCTAGATAAATTACATCTACTACATTACCCTTGTCTGCTCTCTCTGTTACCCCTTCAAAGAATTCAATGAGGTTGGTCAAGCAAAACTTTCCTTTTTGAAAGCCATGCTTACTATTCATTATTATACTTTTGGTTTCTAGATGTTCTTTTATTTTTTCCTTTAGTAGGGATTCCATTATTTTTCCTATCACCGATGTTAAGCTAATTGATCGCTGCTTTCATGGACATGTTCTATCTCCCTTTTTAAATATAGGAATTACATTAGATATCCACCAATCCTCTGGCACTATACCTTTATCTAACAAATTATTAAATATGTGTAACAGTGCCTCTGCTATCGCTTCACTAGTTTCTTTTAAAATGTATGGAAGTAATCCGTCCGGACCAGGAGTTTTATCCTCCTTGAGTTTGATTAGTTTATTTAATATTTCTACACTTTTTATTTTAAATAAGGTTATATCATTTCGAATCTCATCTTATAATGTCATGTACACCTGATCAATCTCCCCGATAAATACTGAAGCAAAGTAATTATTTAATAATTCAGTCATTTCCCTGTCGCTGCCTGTGATTTTATCCTGATGGTCCATTAGTGACCCTATTCCCATCACGACTTTCCTTTTTTTATTTATGTGCCTGCAGAATATTTTACTATTTTGTGTTATGTTCCTTGATAATTTAATTTCATAGTTCCTTTCTGCCTTCCGAATTGTTTTTTTGACTAATTTCTTCATATTCTCCCTTATCATGCACTCCCCTGCTATCAATGTACTTAATGTATGCTTCTTTCCTTACCCTCAATTGTTCCTTATGGCTTTATTCATCCATGGAGTCTCATTAGTGTATAGCTTCTTCTTGTTTTTTTGGGGAATATATATTTTCCTGGACTCCGTTGAAAACTGTTTTAAATGTTTCCCATTGCTGTTCTACATCATTGTTTGCCAATATTGTTGACCATTTTATTTTCCCAAGCTCTATTCTCAGCCCTGCAAAAATCGGCTTTTCTCCAATCTATTACCCAGGTTTTCATCATACTATGTCCTTCTCGATTATTATCTTAAACGTATTATATTAGCATCATTATTGCCTAGATGTTCCCCTACTTTTACTTCTCTTATCTGCTCTGGTTCATTCCCCATTATTAGATCCAATAGTGAATCCTCCCTTGTTAGGTTTTTTTACATATTTTAGGTTATAAAGGAGTCCTGTACACATTGTAGGAATTCCATTCCCTTATCTCCTTTACCTACCTCTTCTGGCCAATTAATTTAGGGTAGTTGAAATCCCCCATATATTCTATGGTTTTTACTCATTTCCCTAACTTGTTTGCATATTTCTTCCTCTACATCCTTTCTGCTATTAGGTGGTCTGTAGACTACCCCTGTTAGTGTGATTGATCCTTTATATCTAACCACATGGATTCTATTTCTGTCTTACTAATAGCTGTGTCACTTTTTTCTACTGCCATTATGTTAGCTCTAATAAGTACAGCAACTCCACCTCCCCTGTTTTCCTCTCTATCTTTTCTAAATATGTTATACCCTGCAATGTTTAATTGCAAGTCCTGATCTTTCTGTAGCCATATCTCAGTAATCCCTACTATATCTGGTTCTTTGCAATGTTTTTTGCCTCCAGTTCCCCTGTTTTATTATGGACATTGTGTGCATTGCTATACAAACAGTTTAACTCATTTTTAATAGCAGTTCCTCTCACTTTATTTTTAACCATCTTTTTGCACTCCTGTTTGTAAAGTCTGTGGGTTGTTTAGTTAATTAATACACAGACTACCAGAGTAACTTAAAACAGGACTTTACTATTCGAAGGTCAGGGCAAATCTGCCCAATAAATCCTGACACAGCACTTATAGACCGGTGTGGTCACCGTCGGTATTACAGTATACAGAAGCCAACAAAGTAGTGCAACACCTAAAGTAGTTCTCTTAAAGGTGGACGGTTACATACAATAGTTCTCTTAAAGGTAGACGGGTACATACACTACAATCCTCCCTTTTTAGCTTACAACATACTGATTCCCCATTAAACATACATTATAACATATATACAACTTTATGCAAGACAGTTCACAGATTCAGTCTCTCTGGAGGTTTCCGGACTCTGTCCGGATAACGCCTCGGTGGTGTCGTAACTCCCGGCGGGGTAGTAGGTGCTTCTGGCAAGGTCGATTCGGCTTGAAGGACAGTGTCAGGTTCATCTGATTCCAGTATTACCAGATCGGAGGTAGGTGTTCTGGGTATCTCTGTCTCAACATTAACCGTGTAAGGTGGTGGAGTAGGTTGGCCATTTGTGGCTGACCCTATGATCTGGTCAACATGGCACCTTATTATACTGTCCCCAATGTCCACCGTATACATCAACGGCCCTAGCCTTTTTCCAATAGTTCCAGGCTGCCATTTCTCGGTACGGTAGTCCCGGGCCAAAACTTGTTGAACTATCTGAAAAGATCTAGTTGGCCTTTCATTCATGCCCTGGAATTGCCGGTTCTCTACGTCCCTTCTGACGTTTGGCTTAAGCAAATCCAGCCGGCATCTTAGTCGTCTATTAAAAAACATCATGGCGGGAGTTTGATTTGTGACCGCATGTGTTGCATTCCTGTACGCCAACAAGAAGCTATCCACCTTATGTTGTAAGTTAATGGCTTCATTACCCATGGCCTTTATGGCCTTCTTGAAGGTCTGAACAAACCTTTCAGCCAATCCATTGGAGGCGGGATGGTATGGGGCTGACGTGTAGTGCTTAACCCCATTGCTCTTTAAGAATGTCTTGAATTCTTCGGACACAAATTGCAGTCCATTATCAGAACAGATCTGTTCCGGCAGCCCATTCCTAGCAAACATGGTCCTTAACACTGTGATGGTTTTTTCCGTGGTGGTGGTGGACATCTTTATTACCTCCGGCCACTTGGAGTGTGCATCCACCGCTATTAGAAACATTGAGTCCATAAATGGACCAGCAAAGTCGATGTGTACCCTTTCCCAAGGAGATGAGGGCCACTCCCATGGATGCAGAGGAGCCTGTGGTGGCGCGTTTTGGACCTTCTGGCATCCTAGACAGCTCTTAGTGATTTCTTCGATGTCCCCATCAATGCCTGGCCACCACACAAACGCTCTTGCTAGGTTCTTCATTTTCACTCCACCCAGATGTCCCTCGTGCAGCTCCTTTAACACCTTCTGTTGAAGTTTGGGTGGAATCACCACTCTAGATCCACACATCAGGGTTCCTCGACACACTGACAGCTGTTCTTTTCTCTGCGAAAATGCTGGCAGCGTTGGTTCGCCCTGTGCTGGCCATCCCTCCACCGTTAAATCATAGGCTCGTGAGAGAGTCGGGTCATTTCTTGTTTCGCTTTCGATCATCGAATTTGTTACTGGTAGACATTCCACTATGGATGAGTGGAACATCTCTACCGGGTCCACTGTAGTCGCTTCTTCTACTATCGGCAATGGCAAGCGCGATAACCCATCAGCATTTCCATGCTGTTTGGACCTTTTGTATTCGATGTCATATTGGTGTGCCCCAAGTAACACGGACCACCTCTGTAACCTTTGCGCTGTCATGGTGGAAATGGCCTTGTTAGGGTTGAATATGGACACCAACGGCTGGTGGTCTGTCAGTAATGTGAACTTCTTGCCCTGCAGGTAATGATTGAATTTCTTTACGCCCCACACAAGGCTGAGGGCCTCCCTATCTATTTGAGCATAATTTCGCTCCGCGGAGGTCAATGATCGGGACGCGAATGCCACTGGCCTTTCCGAGCCATTTGGTAACTTGTGTGAAAGTACTGCTCCAATTCCATAGGGGGAAGCATCACAAGCTAGACGAAGAGGTAACGATGGGTTGAAATGAGCCAACACTTCTTCAGAGGTAATCAACGCCTTGCTTCTGCGAAAGGCCTTTTTACATTCCTCACTCCACTTCCATGGTACTTCTTTCCGCAACAGAGCATTCAGCGGATGCAGCACCGTGGATAAATTCGGCAGAAACTTGTGATAATAATTAATCAACCCCAAGAATGATCTTAACTGTGATACGTTTTCCGGAGCGGGGGCCTTCACGACAGCTTCTATCTTGTCAGGTGACTTGTGCAGCCCCTCTCGGTCAATGACATGACCGCAGTACGAGATCCGTTTTTGGAAGAACTCACATTTCTTGCGATTAACTCGAAGGCCATATTCCTTCAACCTAGTGAGCACCAGTTTCAAATTTGTGAGGTGTTCTTCCTCGTCTTCTCCCGTAATCAGGATATCGTCTAAGTAACACTGCGTGCTTGGAATTCCTTGTAATACCTGCTCCATGGCCCTCTGCCAAATTGCTGGAGCCGAAGCTACCCCAAAAACCAGTCTATTATAACGATACAAGCCTCTGTGTGTGTTGATGGTGAGGTACTGATGCGACTCTTCCTCGACTTCCATTTGTAAGTATGCCTGTGCCAGGTCTATCTTGGTGAAGTGTTTCCCTCCAGCCAACGAAGCAAAGATGTCTTCAATCCGCGGAAGCGGGTATTGTACCGTGTGAAGCACCGGATTCACTGTGATCTTGAAGTCTCCGCAGATGCGGACCTTCCCCGGTCCCCCTGGCTTGTTACTTGGTGAAGACTTCATGACGGGAACAATGGGCGTGGCCCACTCACTCCAGTCCACTTTTGACAGTACCCCTGATCGTTCAAGTTCTTCCAGTTCTGCCTCCACAGCAGGTCGTATCGCGTAAGGTACCGATCTGGCTTTGAAAAATTTTGGGCTTGCATGTTCTGCAATCTTAACCTTTGCTTTAATTCCTCGCAGTGTTCCCAGCCCTTGCTGGAATACCTCTTTAGCTTCGTCCAATATTCTGGACAACCGTTCAGGTTTGACATCTTCCTTTCCGGAATCTACCGTCATGGTGTTTAGTGAATGCCAGTCTATCTTTATTTTCCTGATCCACTCCCATCCCAGAAGTGGTGGACCTCCCTCAGGCAACACATACAGGTCCATCCTTTGGTGATCTTTGTCCTTGTATCTCACCTTGACTTCTATCTTTCCGATGGGGTATACTTTGTGCCCCGTGTATGTCTGCAATACTAGTTCCGTATCCCGTAGGGGAATATGCTTGAATAACTTTTTATAATCATGCTTATTCATGACCGTCAATGCCGATCCGGTGTCCACTTCCATTTTCACTTGGACTTTTGCAATCTGTAGTGTGATCCAGATAGCTTGTCGGTCAGCTTCATTACTCACATTGTGAATTCTCAGACTATCCAGTTCCTTGCAGTTGGAGTGTGAGTCCGAATTCTGTTCTTCCGGACTCTTCCTAGTCACCTCATGTACCTTCCTGTACCTCTTTTGTGGTGACTCATTATTGTTGGTCTTCTTTCCTGACCGGCATACCTTAGCTATGTGACCGAGCTTGCCACATTTCCTACATTCCTGGTTTTTAAACCAGCATTGGTTCTGGTCGTGTGTTGTCTTCCCACAATGATAGCATTTCGTTGTACCCGAAGTAATTTGCTGCACACTGAGTGCCGCTTCCTTTAGCTGCATTTCCGCCATTCCTTTTGCTGCGGCTTCGTTCGATGCAGCAATAAGGACAGCCTTATCAAGTGTAAGATCGTTCTCTTCGAGCAGTCGTTTTTGTGTTTCTTCCTTCGACATTCCGCACACGAATTTGTCTCTGAGTGCCTCTGCCAGATTTTCCCTAAACTGACAGTGTTTCGCTAGCCTACGCAGTTCAATCAGGTACTCCGCGTTGCTTTCCTCTTTCCGTTGCGTTCTTGCGTAAAATTTGGATCGTTCCACTAACATCAGTGGTGCGGGGTTAAAATAATCCTTCAGGACAGCAACAATATCATCGAAAGTCTGATCCGCCGGTTTAGCTGATGCTAGTAGATGCTTCAAGAGCCCGTATGTCTTCGCGCCCATCGAGTTTAGCAAGGTTATAGCTTTGTCATCTTCTTCTATTTTATTGGCCTCACCATAGGTCTCAATGCGTTCCACATATGTGGCCCAGTCTTCTACCTCGGAATTAAAATCGTTGATGTTACCACGCTTAGGCATCTTCCTCTCTTCCTGATAACACCACGGATTATTTCTTTAAATTTTCTTTTTTTTTTTCTTCAAGATGGCGGTTCCCGCGAAAATGGCGGTTTCCCGCGCTTATCTTCTCTCCCCGCCCACTTCAATGGCGGTTCCCCGCTTCTGTCTTCTTCTCCGCCTAATGGCGGCTTCCCGCATTTCTTCCCCTGGCGGGAGGGGCACACTTTCCCCACGGGCAACGGCCGCTGGCTTTCAGGTTCACAGCCTGCGCGTCGGCTTCAGTGCTTTCCCTTTTCTCGGCAGGGCAACCGGCGCTGGGTACACCCCGTTGACGGCGAACAGTTTCAGCCGCTGGGCTGGCTCTCGCTCAGTCTCCCTTGGTCGGCTCTGCCTCTCCCGCTCGCTCGGCTCCCAATCACGCCTCCCAGCCCTCTCGCAGTCCGGTGCTTCCCTCCCCGGCTGCGGCTGAGTTTTTATATCTTCCCGCGCCTACGCTCCCGGTCGCAGCGCTTCGTGGCTTCGGTCGCTGCCCGGCCTTTTTCGCCGGTCGCGGTCTAGCTGTCTCACGATGCCGTTGCGTCCCCAGCCTGTCTGTACCGCGGCTTCCTTGCTCCACGCTGCCCCAGTCTCAGCGCCTCTGGGCCCGACTTCTGTCCGGCTCCTTTCCCCCTCGACCGTGGTCGAGTGCACCGCCCTTATCCTCCGGTTATTCTTTTTACTTTTCCCTTACTCACAGTCACCGTGGCCGGCTTGCTTCTCGTGCTGATTGGCTCACTCCTCACCGTGGCAGAAGGGACAGTCAGTGCCTGTTGCTGATGGAAGTCTTTGTCTCTGAATTCTTCCTCCTTTCCAGCTCTGCAGACTCGAGTTTTCTCCCAGCAGAATGACGAGGGCGGTTGCCTCTTCTTGACGCTCGTTAACTGCTTTGGAAGTATTGTTGCCACAGGGTACGATCGGACTCGTCGCCACTGTAAAGTCTGTGGGTTGTTTAGTTAATTAATACACAGACTACCAGAGTAACTTAAAACAGGACTTTACTATTCGAAGGTCAGGGCAAATCTGCCCAATAAATCCTGACACAGCACTTATATACCGGTGTGGTCACCGTCGGTATTACAGTATACAGAAGCCAACAAAGTAGTGCAACACCTAAAGTAGTTCTCTTAAAGGTGGACGGTTACATACAATAGTTCTCTTAAAGGTAGACGGGTACATACACTACACTGTTCTATAACTCTAATTATTCCCAGGCCATCTATGTCCTCCCGTAGTTTAGTCTTTCCTATGCTCTCCTTTCCTGTTTCATTTATATTTAGGCTGGTTTTGTTTCTTGCAGCTCACTTGTTACGAATGCTTCAAGCATTCAGATACAGAGCCTTTAATTTAAATTTCTACATAGAAACATAGAAACATAGAAGATAGGAGCAGGAGTAGGCCATTCAGCCCCTCGAGCCTGCTCCGCCATTCAATGCGATCATGGTTGATCATCCAAGTTCAGTACCCGGTCCCTGCTTTCTCCCCATATCCCTTGACCATTATTCCCTGCTTTCACCTTATTCGCTGATGCACTATTACCGTTAAACTCTCTGTCCCTTCCTGTCACACTCTGCTTATCTTTACCCAAATCACTACACTGCTCCATTACTTTGACTTTTCTCTTTAGATATCTAAATTTCCTCTCACCTGACCCCTCCACACCACCTTTTTAGTTTAAAGCCGTATCTACAGCCCTAGTTATTTGATTCGCCAGGACACTGGTCCCAGCCCGGTTTAAGTGGAGCCCATCCCAACGGAACAGCTCTCTCTTTCCACAGTACTGGTGCTAGTGCCCCATGAATCGAAACCCTTGCCTCCCACACTACTCTGTGCCATGCATTTAACTCTCTGATCTGCTTGGCCCTATGCCAATTTGTGCGAGGCTCAGGTAACATTCCAGATATTATTACCTTTGAAGTTCTGTGTTTTAATTTGGATGCTAGCTCCTCAAGCTCTCTCAGCAGAACCTCAACTCTAGTTCTACCTATGTCGTTCATTCCTACATAGAATCATAGAATCATAGAATGGTTACAGCACAGAAGGAGGCCATTCGGCCCATCGAGCCCGTGCTGGCTCTCTGCAAGAGCACTTCATTTAGTCCCACTCCCATGCCCTTTCCCCGTAGCCCTGCGAATTGTTTTCCTTCAGGTACTTATCCAATTCCCTTTTGAAAGCCACAATTGAATCGACCTTTCAGGCAGTGCATTCCAGATCCTAACCACTCGCCGCGTAAAAAAGTTTTCCTTCATGTCGCCTTTGGTTCTTCTGCCAATCACCTTAAATCTGTTTTCCTCTGGTTCTCAACCCTTCTGTCAATGGGAACAGTTTCTCTCTATCTATTCTGTCTAGGCCCCTCATGATTTTGAACACCTCTATCAAATCTCCTCCCAACCATCTCTGCTCAAAGGAGAACAACCCTAGCTTCTCCAGTCTGTACACGTAACTGAAGTCCCTCGTCCCTGGAACTATTCTTGTAAATCTTTTCTGCACCCTAATGTGGACCACGACAACTGAACCTTCACCCTCCCACTCCAAATTCTTCTCTAGCCGTGAGGAGATATCCTTAACTCTCGCACTGGACAGGCAACACCACCTTCGGAACTCCCGGTCGTGGCTGCAGAGAACAGTATGGGGGAAAAATGGGGTTGCTTTGCATCTCCCATCAGCACTAATGGGGCACAAAGTCCCTAGCTCCCGGGCGCAGCGCCACTAACGCCTCTCGCGAAATTCAGTGGGAGGTTAGCAGCGGCGCTAGCCGGTAGCGCCCTGTGGTGCTGTGCCTCCGGCGATGACGTCATTGCAGTGCGCTGCGCCCCGCTCGAACCCCGGCCACAAACTTCGGCTGTGCCCCCAACCTATCGCTGGATGATATGTCCAACAGGGTCAGCGTGGCGTTTTTGCCGCGGCGGCGGCTGTAATTAAAGGGGCAGGTGTTGCCTGGCCTGCCAGCACCTGCTCCCTTCCCCTCTTTTATTCAGGGTGCTGGCCGCAATCGCTCAAGCCGGCACTCCTCTTGAGTGCCCGGCTGCTTTCCCAGCACCCCGCTCCCCGGTGGCCCAGCAGGGCCCCGGTGCGTGCAGCGCTAGGCCCCTCCCCTTTAATCAGGGGAGGGAGTCCTGCCATACCATGGCGCCATGTGCCGATGTGCATGGCGCTGTTGCACGTAGCACCGCAATATTCACTGGTAGCGCCCCAGGAAGGAGGGGATCACTTCCAGTAGCGCCCCGCCTCCTGCTTGGGGCACTACCACTGAATTTAGGGCGCTGGGGTGGTAACTTTTTTGGGATGCTAAAAGTTGCGCCCCAGCAAAGTTAGCACCATCAAATTTTTCCCCTATCTATCCCCCTGACTATACTGTTCCCACCAGTACAACATTCCTTTTCACTCCCCCCACTTAAATGGCCTCTGCATCCTGGTAACGTGGTCAGTTTGCTCATCCACCCTGCAGACTTTGTCCTCATCCACACAGGCAGCAAGAACCTCATGCCTATTGGATAAGGACAAAGGCTGAGGCTCCTCCAGCACTGCACCTGGATCCCCTTACCTGCCTGAGTTGCAGTCACACCCTGTACCACTGCCTAACCTAAGGGGTGTGACTGTCTCCTGAATCAAAATGTCCAGGTAACTCTCCCCCTCTCTGATGCCCCGCAGTGTCTGCACCGCAGACTCCAGCTCAACAATTCTGAGCTGAAGTTCCTCGAGATGCAAACACTTACTGCAGACGCGGTCGTCCAGGATCGCGATGCTTTCCACAAATTCCTACATGCTGCATGGAAACATTTTTATTTGGAAAACAACTTGTAAAGATGCAATAGAGAGAGAGAGAGAAAAATATTTTCATAAATATCAGCATCCTCCTCAAAAAGTGTGTGGTAGGGTGGTATTTCAGCAAAATTCAGAAACCAAAACTTCCCCACTGTGGAATAAATGATTTATGGATTGTCCTTCTGGATGCCCCAAAGAAGCGAATAAAACTCTACTGAGTACTAAATATCTCTTCAGTGCTTAAGTCTGCAACACTGGTAAGCAAAATGATTTCTTTTAGAGCCCTCCATAAAGTGCTGTAAGGGGGTTTTGTCACAACCATTTGCAAGGCCATGAAATAGAGCTGAAAACAGGAACATTGGCTGGAACACTTCTCCCACTGTTGTATCTTTATCCTAAACTGAATTATGTCTAAAACCACTTGGAACGTCCCCAGCATCACTGTTTAAAATTAACTCGGTAACAAAATGTTACAACACCAACTGAAGAGAAAAAATGTGAGTTGCAGACAGCCTTGTGATATCACCAACTTTTTGAATAGGGCCTTTGACCTTTATCTAAGGTTTTGGATAGAATCTAAGGAATTACCATGGACAAATAAGTTTATTTGTGTTCACGTGTGATGGTAAATTTTGAGTATTATAGAATGATCTAATTTGTTATGTAATGGTTTAAATATATATATATATATATTTTTTCCTATTTGATTTTAAGGTGCTAGCTAAAAGCTCTAAAGTAAGATACGCTATAATGTTTTTACATTCCTTCAGCTGAGAACATTTTGAAAGTGAATACAAAGGACTTTACATGGTAATTCCTTAGATTCTACCCAAAACCTTAGATAAAGGTCAAAGGCCCCCATTTCCAAAATGTTGGTGATATCACAAGGCTGTCTGAAACTCACATTGTTTTCTTTCCAATTGGTGTTGTAACATTTTATTGCCTAGTTGTATTATATATACACCATACTACTATACATCAAGATAAAGGCACCAAATGTGCGAAATGTGTCAAGGAGTATAGACAAAACATTTTCCCACAAATTAATAATGAATCATATGAAATGGAAAACAATCCACTCATCAACTGTTGAATCTTAATATCAGTGTTCACATAATTGCTCTGACTAGTAAAAGTTATAAAACAAGTTTTTCACCTCCAGTCCAACTGCTTTGCCATCTAGATGGTTACTCATCTGATTAATTACTTCCTATACATCTAAAGACATCTTTAATTTTTAGCAGATAGCACCTGACCTCATCTAAGCTGAATATTTAGCCTGGTTTATGTTAGAATTAGACTCATGCCTCAAAGCCTTCCTCATCAAATGTTCCGGAACAGGGAGGGCACAAGAGAACTCTGGCTTTCTCCATCAACAAGCTTGTCAGCGCTAACAGGAGAAGACGTTTGAGGCAAGCCTTTCCAGCTCGATGCTTTTTCTGTTTTACCAAGCTACGGTTTATTTTTGTTCCTAAGAAGTATTCATCAATGAAACACTCAAGCAACTCTTTATTAATACACTTTAAATGGGAATTAATTGTTAAGATTCAACATTTAAAGGAGATGGCTCACAAACTTAGAGGTTAGAAGAATTGCACTGCAGAATTAGAAAGAATATGTGTTGTCTTATTATAAGAGAGATTTCATAGTTCAACATGTCAGAACAGAAAAAAAAAATTCAAGAGGATTGATTTGTATGAAAGAACTGGGAAGCCAATGTGCGATATTGTAAAACAAGGTACAGGGTACTTGGAAGTATTAGCACATTTGATAAGGCACAAAGTACCAGAGACACTTTATAATGACATTTTTTTACCGTTCTTCAGTGGCTTAGACCACCAAGTGGGCCCACTTCCGCTGGATGACAAACCAATATACCTGCTCTCACTCAACAACAACAAGTATTTATATAGCGCCTTTAATGTAGTAAAATGTCCCAAGGCGCTTCACAGGAGTATTATAAGAAAAAAAAAATTGACACTGAGCCACATAAGGAGAAATTAGGACAGGTGACCAAAAGCTTGGTCAAAGAGGTAGATTTAAAGGAGCGTCTTAAAAAAGGAAAGAGAGGTAACGAGGCGGAGAGGTTTAGGCAGGGAATTCCAGAGCTTAGGCCCGAGGCAGCTGAATGCACGGCCACCAATGGTTGAGCGATTATAATCAGGGATGCTCAAGAGGGCAGAATTAGAGGAGCGCAGATACCTCGGGTGGTTGTGGGGATGAAGGAGATTGCAGAGATAGGAAGGAGTGAGGTCATGGAGGGATTTGAAAACAAGGATGAGAATTTTGAAAGCGAGGCGTTGCTTAACCGGGAGCCATTGTAGGTCAGTGAGCACAGTGGTGATGGGCGACGGGACTTGGTGCGAGTTAGGACATGGGCAGCCGAGTTTTGGATGACCTCAAGTTTACATAGGGTAGAACGTGGGCGGCTAGCCAGCAATACATTGGAGTCAAGTCTAGAGGTAACAAAGGTATGGATGAGGGTTTCAGCAGCGGATGAGCTGAAGCAAGGGCAGAGACGGGCGATGTTACAGAGGTGGAAATAGGCGGTCTTAAGTTATGCTGCGGATATGTAGTCGGTCACTCAGCATACTAACCCACCACCCTTCCATCACACTGGGGATGAGGAAGCTCCCTGCTTGGGAATCCCCTCTCCTGACCACACCCTCTCTTATGGCACTGTCCTTGTTTTGTGTCAGCGGAAACTCCGGCTCAAACTGAGCCTTGTGAAAACCAACAGGAAAACTGGGGCCTCTTGTCCAGGTCCTGGCCTAATTCCTGGCCCTTCCACTGAACCCGGAGCAGGAGGGAGCCGGTAGGCCTGTGTATTTTCGGCCCCATAGAATTTTACAGCCCAGAAGGAGGTCCTTCAGCTGATTGTGCCTGTGCTAGCACTTCAGTTGGAAATATCTACTCCAGTCAACTTCCCTATCCATTTTACACCCTTTCAAATTCTTCCTTTTCAACTACTTATCCTCTTAAATATGCTATAGCCTCAGCTTCCATAGCCAGTTGTGTTAAGAGACATGTTCTAATAACTGTTGGTGCGAAACATTCCTTTTAACTTCTTCTAGTCATAATCATGAGTCTGTGCCTTCTTGCTACTGATTCACCAATTAGTGGAAACAATCTTTCACTATATATCTTCTCAAAACCTTTCATAACTTTGAAAACCTTTATTGTATCCCCTTTATTCTTCTCTGTTCCAGTTTAAAAAGCTCCAATTTTCAAGCGTTTCTTTATAACTATGACCCCTTGTTCCCTCTATCATCCTCGTGAATCTTTGTTGTATCCTTTCAATGGCTCCAATGTCCTTCCCATAATGGATTGCGCTGAACTTCAAGCAATACTCCAACTGTGGCCTAATCAATGTTTGCCACAAATTCAGCATCACTTCCTTGCTTTTATATTCAATGGCCCTGTATAAAAGCATGATACATAAAAGGAAGAATTCATTTGCCTTTTTACCACCCTTTCTACCTAAACTCCCATCTTTAAAGATTTGTGTATCTGCAAGTATAAATCTTGCTATTTTCCTCTTTGCTAAGAGTTTCATCATTTGGGGTATACTTTCTTTCATTGTTCTTTTTTTCAAAATGTGCCACTTCAGATTTCGTCACATTGAACACTATGGCCGGAATTTTCTGGGGTCCGTGTGGGCGCGATTGGAGGTGGGTTGGGTGGGTAATTTGAAATTAGTTGCAGCGGGTTGGGAACCCGCCGTCATATGCCTTTCTCTCGGGTGCGGCCAACCGGCAGAGGCGG
The DNA here is from genome assembly GCF_052327205.1 of Somniosus microcephalus. NCBI lineage: Eukaryota > Metazoa > Chordata > Chondrichthyes > Squaliformes > Somniosidae > Somniosus > Somniosus microcephalus. The sequence continues at coordinate 118,947,387 of NC_140993.1, read as the reverse complement.
GCGACCTAATTCAAATCATTAACAGGTAGTGAAGAGCACTTTTCAGCCTACATTTCAAATTTCCCTGGCTGCCCATGGGATTCACGCAGCTCGGGAACCACATCTGTCAGCCTCAGGCGGGAGTTGAGTGGCCATTGCTCCAGCTGATTAGATGACAGCATGAAATGTACTATAAAAGCTTCCATCTCACAGCTAGTCACTTTCCTCGGACAGAAGCTGTTGCTGACTTACATCCCCAGCACACATTTAGCTTTGTACAGGCTGCAAGTGCTTCCAGCAAAGTCGCCATCCAGCCTCACCTCATTGTTACAAACTATCACACCATTGACAGCTTGCTCCTCTGATATCCACTTGACCTGCCACCTATTCCATCAGCATGGGTGCCGTTTATACTGTGTCACCTTAGTCCTCAGAATCACACCACGATGAGCCTCAACACCAGCAGCACCAACAACAACACCACCAACCTTCTCCTCAACCACCTGATGCTGCAAAGGACAGGGGGCATCAGTGGAGGGCTGCACCACGCTGGAGGTATACCCAACACAGGGGATACAGGCAGAGGATGAGCTTCCTCAACATGATTGAGCAGCAGTGCCAAAAGAGGCTCAGGCTATCGTGCCAGGTTGTCACAGACATTTGCATATTGTTCGAGCAAGACCTGCAGCCCAGAGGAATGGGTGGACATGCCTTACCAGTGGCTGTCAAAGTCACCATTGCCCTCAACTTCTATGCCTCAGGCTCCTTCTAGGGATCTGCAGCAGACATTTGTGGCATCTCACAGTCAGCCACCCACAAATGCATCACAGGTCACCGATACCCTGTTTCACAAGACAGCCAATTATATCAACTTTGGCACTGATGAAGTCAGTGTTACTGAGCGGGTGCTCAGCTTTGCCACTATGGCTGGCTTCCTACGGGTGCAGAGTATCATAGACTGCACAGATGTAGCCATCAGTGCACCCCATCATAGCCCAGGAGTGTTTGTGAACCGCAAGGGCTTCCACTCCCTCAACGTGCAGCTGGTCTGAAGATCATCATGCATGTGTGTGCCAAATTCCCTGGCAGCTGTCATGACTCTTTCATCCTTCACCAGTCCACCCTCCCACAGCTCTTCACATTGCCAAAAAGACTTTCCGGCTGGCTGCTTGGAGTCAAGGGCTATCCACTGAAGACGTGGCTCATGACACCCTTGAGGAGGCCAAGTACTGAGGCCCAGGAGAGATACAATGTGTAATGAAATCTGTTTGTCTTGGCCCTGTATTCGTTTTGCTCTCATGTATATTACCCTCCCCCACTGTGTATAGTTTCACTTCCTCTTTCCCGGCTAACCTGGGAGGTTCCAGGTCTTGGCTCTTGGCTCCACCCCTGACTTCTCTTACATAAAGATCCCAGGATCTGTATGACTCATTCCTGTGAACGCGTCGGCGTGTTGAGATGAAAGCTCTGATCTTAGTGATTAAAAGCCAACTTGTTTAAATCTATAACTTCTAGTTTTGTGGTAATTGAAGGCCCATCAATTTTAATCACTAAAGAATACTAGGATGGATCGACTCCTAAAACCAGAGCGTCTGGACTTGGATCCATATTCTGCTGAAGCATCAAATCAATTTGGACACTGGCTCAAATGCTTCGAACTCTTCGCGGGGGCCTCATCCGCTAGCGAGGTAGATAAACTGAGTCCACTGACTACTCGCATAAGTCATCGGATTTATTCGTTCATCCGGGACGCCACCTCTTACACGGAGGCCATCACTATCCTGAAGGCCCAATACCAGAGGCCGGTAAACGAAGTGTACGCCAGACATCTGCTGGCTACACGCAGGCAGCGACCAGAGGAATCAATGGACGATTTCTTACAGGGCCTAAAGGACCTGGTCTGGGACTTTAACTGCAAGGCCGTGATGGCCAACGCATACTCTGACGAATTGGTCCGTGATTCCTTCATCACGGGCCTCAAATCGAATTATATCCGGCAGAGACTGCTGGAGAAGGAGGTCCTGGACTTAAAAAAGGCAGTGGCCACTGCGCGATCGCTGGACGTGGCCCAGAAAAACTCTGACTCTTATTCTTCTGGCCATGCGGCCCTCACCGCCTTGTGCGCGCCGAGGGGGCCGCCATCTTGGAATCAGCCATCTTCCCCATCCAGGTCTCAGACCAGCTCTACGCTGCCGGAGTCCCCACACAGAAGTTCACCCAGGAGTCCTACTACAGCGGCAATGTCTCGAGGCCCGAAATGCTACTTCTGCGGCCAGGCCAAGCACCCCAGACAACGATGCCCAGCGAAGGACGCTACATGCTTCAAATGTAAGAAAAAGGGGCATTTTAGCAAAGTCTGCAGGGGGAATCCGATTTCCAACTCTGTCACCGCCTCGTGCGTGCCGTGCGGGCCGCCATCTTGGGATCCGCCATCTTTTCCCGACTCAACGGCCGCCCAGGGCCCAACAGTGGCTTCGATCACGGTGGATCAATCCAGGCCACACCCGTTGACAAAATCCATGATGGACATACAGGTAAACGGGAATTTAGCGAAATGTTTAATTGACTGTGGGAGTACCGAGAGTTTTATCCACCCTAGCCTGGTACAGCGGCACTCATTAACGGTAACCCCTACACGGAGCAGAATTGCTATGGCTACTAAGCCCCACACTTCGGACATTTTGGGCTACTGTGTGGTAACACTGACTGTAAAAGGCATGGACTACAAGGATTTTAAACTCCTCGTGATGCCAGAACTCTGTGTTAATGTAATCTTGGGCCTGGACTTCCAGTGCCACCACGAAAGTGTCACGCTAGCATATGGCGGGTCCCAGCCGCCACTCACAGTCTGTGGCCTATCAACCTTAAAAATCAGCCCGCCCTCTTTATTCGCTAATCTCGCTCCGAACTGTAGGCCCATAGCGACCAAAAGTAGATGGTACAGTCTGGAAGACAGACACTTTATCAAGGCGGAAGTGGACAGACTCCTGCGGGAAGGCATTATTGAATGCAGTACCAGCCCGTGGCGTGCCCAAGTAGTCATAGTTAAAAATAGCGAAAAGAAACGGATGGTAATTGACTACAGCCAGACTGTTAATATTTATACCCAGCTGGACGCCTACCCTTTACCCCGCATATCAGAAATGGTCAACCAGATTGCGCAATACCGAGTCTTCTCGACTATCGACCTCAAATCCGCGTATCACCAGCTCCCCATTAGAACGGAGGACCGCCCATACACCGCCTTCGAGGCGAACGGGCGCCTCTACCATTTTCTCAGAGTGCCCTTCAGGGTAACAAATGGGGTCTCGGTCTTCCAACATGAGATGGACCGCATGGTTGACGAGAATAAACTACAAGCTACCTACCCCTATCTGGACAATGTCACTATCTGCGGGCACAACCAGCAAGGCCACGATCTAAATCTTGCGAGATTTTTAAAAACTGCCCTAAAGCTGAATCTAATCTACAACGAAGACAAATGTGTCTTCAACACAACCCGTCTCTGTATCCTCGGCTGCGTGGTGGAAGATGGGGTAATTGGACTGGACCCTGACCGATTACGCCCCCTAAAGGAACTGCCCCTACCACACAATCCCAAAGCTTTAAAAAGGTGCCTGGGATTTTTTTCGTATTATGCCCAATGGGTGCCCAATTACTCTGACAAGGCCCGACCCCTCATTAAATCGACGTCCTTCCCACTATCAGCTGAAGCTCGGGAGGCTTTCACCAGTATTAAACATGACATTGAAAGGGCTGCAGTGTGTGCAGTAGACGAATGCATTCCCTTTCAAGTCGAAAGCGATGCGTCAGACTTTGCCTTAGCTGCGACCCTCAATCAGGCTGGGAGACCTGTGGCCTTCTTCTCCCGAACCCTTCAGGGACCTGAAATCAGGCACTCTTCTGTCGAGAAGGAGGCACAGGCTATAGTGGAGGCAGTGCGGCACTGGAGACACTACCTAGCCGGCAAACGTTTCACACTGCTCACCGACCAGCGGTCGGTGGCTTTCATGTTTAATAACAAACAAAGGGGAAAATCAAGAATGACAAAATACTCAGGTGGAGGATCGAACTATCCACGTTTGACTATGATATTATGTACAGGCCGGGAGCCCTTAATGAATCCCCAGACGCCCTATCGCAGGGAATGTGTGCCAGCATTCATACGGACAAATTACAGGGTCTCCACAACGACCTCTGTCACCCAGGGGTCACCCGACTGTACCATTTTATAAAGTCCCGCAATCTGCCCCACTCCATCGAGGAGGTCAGGGCAATGACCAGAACCTGCCGCATCTGTGCGGAATGCAAGCCTCGTTTCTACAGGCCTGACCGTGCACACCTTATCAAAGCCACACGTCCATTCAAGCGCCTAAGTCTGGACTTCAAGGGACCCCTTCCCTCTGCCGACCGTAACGTATACTTCCTCAATATCATTGATGAATATTCCCGCTTCCCCTTCGCCATTCCCTGCCCAGACATGACCAGTGCCACGGTCATCAAGTGTCTCTGTAACCTATTCTGCATGTTTGGCATGCCGAACTACATACACAGCGATAGGGGGACGTCATTCATGAGTGACGAGCTGCGCCAGTTCTTGCTCTCGAAGGGGATAGCCACTAGCAGAACCACTAGCTACAACCCCCGGGGTAATGGGCAAATGGAAAGGGAGAATGCTACTGTTTGGAAGGCTGCCACGTTAGCCTTAAAGTCAAAAGGCCTTCCGACCTCCCGCTGGCAGGAAGTCCTCCCAGACGTGCTCCACTCCATAAGGTCTCTGTTATGTACTGCCACTAACGCTACCCCTCATGAAAAGATGTTCGTTTTCCCCCGGAAATCCACCTCGGGCATATCTCTACCCGCGTGGCTGACGTCTCCGGGGACAGTACTACTGCGGAAGCACGTGAGAGGCCATAAAATGGACCCCCTTGTGGAAAAGGTACAGCTCCTCCATGCAAACCCTCAGTACGCCTATATCGAATACTCTGACGGGCGAGAGGACACTGTTTCCATAAAAGACCTCGCTCCCTCAGGGAGCGGAGAGAATGATGGGAGACTACCCGATGAAGACCTACACTACAAAGAGACAGGACACCCAGAGGTATCAATACCCAACTTTAACCTGGAGGACACTGCAGATAACCTGGAAGACACTGCGGAGGCCCGGACAGCGGAGGAACCAGTATCCACTCCCCTAGAGGCACCCCAACCGGCTTTGCGCCAATCACTGAGAACTGCAAAACCTCCTGACAGACTCACTTATACCAACTTTTAAGAAACATCACCCCGATGGACTAAATCTATAGAAGGGGTGAATGTAATGAAATCTGTTTGTCTTGGTCCTGTATTCATTTTGCACTCATGTATATTACCCTCCCCCACTGTGTATAGTTTCACTTCCTCTTTCCCGACTAACCTGGGAGGTTCCAGGCCTTGGCTCTTGGCTCCGCCCCGACTTCTCTTACATAAAGATCCCAGGATCTGTATGACTCATTCCTGTGAACCAGTCGGCGTGTTGAGATGTTAGCTCTGATCTTAGTGATTAAAAGCCAACTTGTTTAAGTCTATAACTTCTAGTTTTGTGGTAATTGAAGGCCCATCACAATGAAAGCCACATTTCCACCAGATGTGTCATAGAGCAGACAATAGATATGCTCAAAATACGCTTCAGATGCCTTGACAGATCGAGGAGCTCTTCAGTATGCACCAGCCAGGGTCTTCAGAATCATTGTGGTCTGCTGTGCCCTGCACAACATAGCACAGCAGCGAGGATTAGCACTGCATGAGGAGCAAGGCACTGAGCGCACAGCCTCTTCAGAGGAGCAGGAGGAGGAGCATTAGCTGGAAGATGAGGAGGAGCAGGAGCAGGAGGAACCTGCAGTGCAGATGGCCCCAGCGCTCGAGCACATTGCTGCCCGGGAGGCGAGGGATGGCCACATCATGTCCATATTTACTTAACTTTATGCAGTACACCCATATGGCTAAATCATGCTGTGCCAGGCTGGCACCATCCCACAGCAACACCATAAAAGATTCCGACAATGACCAAACCATTCCTTTCACGCTGACCACCATTGCTGGAGGTAACGTTATGTCTCACTGCAACCATTTCAAAGGTGCTCACAAATGTGTTTGTAATAGAGCCACCTGGTGGACTACTGATGTGTATAATAATAAAGCCTGAACCGGGATGGGACGGACCCGTGTCCTAGTGGAAAGGGTAAATAGGGAGGTGGCAAACTAGTAAGATGGTAGGAGGGATCTACAAGGAATGTAACCAGCCTAATTATAAACAAAACAGGAAAAGAGAGCAGAGGAAAGAATAAAGTAAGGGAGGACATTGATGGCAAGGAAATAAATAGAGTTATAGAACAGGAATCTAAAAAGATGTTTAAACATAAAGTGAGAGGAAATCCTATTAAAAGTGAGTTAAACTAGATCCCTCTGCATCTCAGAGCTCTGCAATCTCTCATCATTTAGATAATATGCTTCTTTTTTATTCTCCTGCCAAAATGGACAACTTCACATTTTCCCACATTATACTCCATCTGCCAGATCTTTGCCCACTCACTTAACTTATCTATATCCCTTTGTAGCCTCCTTTTGTCCTCTTCACAAGTTACTTTCCTACCTATCTTTGTGTCATCAGCAAATTTAGCAACCATACCTTCAGTCCCTTCATCCAAGTCATTTATATAAATTGTAAAAAGTTGAGGCCCCAGCACTGATCCCTGTGGCACACCGCTCGTTACATCTTGCCAATCAGAAAATGACCCATTTATGCCGACTCTCTGTTTCCTGTTAGCTAGCCAATCTTCTATCCATGCAAATATGTTACCCCCTACACCATGAGCTTTCTTTGATTGGATCCCCATGGCCCACGTGATCCCAGGGACGTTTGCAAACCGCCTCTGGGATACATGGGCCCAGCGCATTTGAGTTGGAGAGGCCCAGGAGTGGAAGTGTCTGGACCTCGGGAGCCCTCAGGTAAGTCCATAGACTTTTTCCAGATCAGAGGCCTCAGCACGCGGGAAGCCTCTGATCGGAAAATATGGCCCAATATATTCCGCTAAAAGGAAAGAACATACTAAACACTAATGAGACTCCATGGATGAATAAAGCCATAAGGGAACAATTGAGGGTAAGGAAAGAGGCATACATTAAGTAAATGGATAGCAGGGGAGTGCATGATAAAGGAGAATATGAAGAGATTAGGAGAGAAGTCAAAAACAACAATTAGGAAGGCAAAAAGCAACTATGAAATTAAATTATCAAGGAACATAAAACAAAATAGTAAATTATTTTACAGGCACATCAATAAAAACAGGAAGGTTGGGATGGGAATATGGCCCTTAAGGGATAGACAGGATAATACCACAGGCAATGATAGAGAGATGGCAGAAATATTAAATAATTATTTTGCTTCAGTATTTACCAGGGAGATAGAACAGGTGTACATGACATTGGGTGATGAGATTGGTAATGAGATAAGTGCACTTAAAATAAAAAAGAGAGGATATATTAAATAAACTAATCAAATTCAAAGAGGATAAAACCCCTGGTCCGGATGGATTGCATCCACACATTTTAAAATAATCTAGGGAAGAGATAGCAGAGGCATTACTACACATATTTAATAATTCATTAGAAAAAGGTGTGGTGCCAGAGAACTGGCAGATAGCTAACGTAATACCTAGATTAAAGAAGGGGGATAGAACATGTCCAGGGAATTATAGACCAGTCAGCTTAACATCGGTGGTAGGAAAAATAATGGAATCCCTACTAAAGGAGAAAATAGAAGAACATCTAGAAACCAAAAATATAGTAATGAATAGTCAGCAAGGCTTTCAAAAGGGAAAGTCTTGCTTGACCAACCTCATTGAATTTTCTGAAGAGGTAACAGAGAGAGTAGACAATGGTAATGCAGTAGATGTAATTTATCTAGATTTTCAAAAGGCCTTTGATAAGGTACCCCATAATAGACTGCTGAACAAGGTCAGAGAATGCAGAGTCAGGGGACAAGTAGCAGAATGGATTGCTGGCTGGCTTCAAGACAGAAAGCAAAGAGTAGGGGTAAAGGGTCGCCATTCACAGTGGCAGAAGGTGGGTAGTGGTGTTCCACAAGGATCAGTGCTGGGACCACTGTTGTTCACAATTTATTAATGATTTAGACTTTGGAATCAAAAACACCATTTCTAAATTTGCGGATGACACCAAATTGGGGGGGATAGTCAATACTGAGGAGGGCTGTAACAGATTACAGGAGGACATTAATAAACTTGCAGAATGGGCATATAATTGGCAAATGAAGATCAACACAGATAAATGTGAGGTATAGGAAACTCTTGTTTAAACGGCACCTAAATATCCGGAATTCTCTATTAACCAACAAAATTCATACTCCGAAAACAACACCTCAATAACCGAAAATGTTGCCGAGTCCGAGTCTCCCGTGGTGGCCGAGTTAGTCAGTGGGGGTAGTTCTCCAAACTGCCACTACTCGGCTTCTTGGCGCTGTCGGAAGTCCGATCACCTCAATAACAGGAGTCTGACTCTCCTGCGGTGTAGGTGAGTACCCAATTACTGTATACTGCACATTTCTTGATTTTTTAATTTTTGTTTGTTAAAAATAGCCTTGGTAGATAACCCTTTCCGTCATCCGGAATTTTTAATCAACCGGCACCATCCCGATGCCACCAGTGCCGGATACCAAAGAGTTTCCTGTATTACATTTTGGTAGGAAGAATAGGGAGGTCACTTATTACTTGGAGGGTGCGAGTCTAGGCAGGGTAGAGGAACAAAGGGATCTCAGAGTACAAATACACAAATCAGTAAAAGTTGTGACACAGGTTAACAAGGCCATAAAAAAAAGCAAACAAAGCACTAGGATTTATTTCTAGAGGTATAGAATTGAAAAGTAGGGAAGTCATGCTAAACCTGTATCGAACCTTTGGTTAGACCACACCTTGCGTACAGTTCTGGTCGACATATTATAAGCTTTACAAAGATGATACCAGAAATGCGAGGGCACAAATATCAGGAATGATCGTATTGAATGGCGGAACAGGCTCGAGGGGCCAAATGACCTACTTCTGCTCCTACGTCTTATGTTCTTATGTAGGAAATGATGAACAGGCTGGGTCTCTTTCAGCTTGAAAAAAGGCAGAGAGATGACCTAATAGAGGTCTTTAAAATTATGAAAGGTTTTGATAGAGTGGATACAGAGAGAATGTTTCCACTTGTGGGGAAGAGCATAACTGGAGGCCATCAATATAAGATAGTCACCAAGAAATCCAATAGGGAATTCAGAAGAAACTTTTTTACCCAAAGAGTGGTGAGAATGTGGAACTCGTTACCACAGGGAGTGGTTGAAGCAAAAAGTATAGATGCATTTAAGGGGAGGCTAGACAAGCATATGAGGGAGAAGGGAATAGAGGGTTATGCTGATAGATTTAGATGAGGAAAGATGGGAGGAGGCTTGAGAGGAGCATAAACGTTGGCCTGGACTGGTTGGGTCAAATGGCCTGTTTCTGTGCCGTATATCCTATTTAATCCTATGTAAAGCCATATGCAGTACAGTTCTTACCAGAAGCCATGTGTGTCTCAAGATATCACTGAATTGGCGATGAGGATGCGATTGTGGATTTCCTATCTGAAATTTTTGATGGAGGATAATCCTGCCCAACCGACGGAGGGACTGTTAGAGGTTATTTGTTTTGCAGAAAAACTTAAAAATCCGAGGTAAATTTTGCGCACACGTCGCCGAACTGTCGACGTTGCCGGAGTCCAGATGGCTGCACTGTTGGGAACAATAGGGCGCTTGGGTGAGTTCCATTGTGATGAAGAGACTTTGAGCGTATGTGGAGCGGCTAGAAATGTTTTTCACCACGAATAGTATTGTCGAAGTCCTCGATGATGTAAACCATAATCGAGCGGTTTTAGAAATGAAACAGGCAATTTTTTTGACTGAAGCAGGCCCTGAGGTGTATGAAACCCTGAAAAATGTACATGTTCCCGCCAAACCGAAGGACACACCACTGAAGGAGATCCTAACCAAGTTAGAACAACACTGCAGTCCTGAGCCCCTGGAAATTGCTGAAAGTTATCATTTTGGAACATGTGATCAATTAAATGATGAGGGTATCAGTGAATACATTGGACCTTTAAAAAAGCTATCTATTCACAGTCATTTCGGAAACTTTCAGGACTGAGCTTTGCGTGACCGCTTTGTTTGTATGTTGAAAAATGAACATATCAAAAGTAAATTGTTGACAACCCCTAACTTGACTTCTGACTTAGCTTGTCAGACAGCTATGTCGATGGATATGGCCGACCGATACTCCCGAGAGTTCCGCACCATTTCCAGTCATCAGACAACTGAAGTGGATTGGCTGCAGGCTAAAAGTAAAAGGCAGTTGGGCCCCAAGACCTCAGCAACCGGCCAATGTAACAGTGCATTGAAGTCGTGCTATCAATGCCTGGGACAACACATCGCTCAAAGCTGTCCGCATGCGAAGGCTGAGTGTTTCTATTGCAAGAAAAGTGGGCATCTTGCAAAGGTATGCCAACAGAAGAGTAAACTGACTGGCAATGCTCGAAGTAGAAGTTGCCAGACACTGCATACCGTTGAAGAGAAGCAGCAGGACAAGGAGTTTCTGGAGATTCATGTTATCAGGAGCACGAAGGTATCTAACAGCGATATTGCGACAAGTTGTTTGATTATCGACTAGAGAAATCGAAGGTAGAGCTGCGAGGCTACTCATGAGAGCAAATCCCTGTAGTAGGAAGTGTCACCATACCAGTGAAATACAAGGATCAGTGTCAGAGTTTGCCTCTCATAGTAGTGGCAGGAGACAAGCCTGCCTTGATAGGTAGAAATTGGTTGGGATCACTGAAGCTGGATTGGAATGAGATTTTTCATGCGGAAGCAAAATTTGCATCAAAAGATGATGTCATCAAGCAGTATCCGAAGGTGTTCAGTGAAACGGGCAGTCCGATCCAAGGCTGCAAGGCGAGTGTCAGAGTGCAGAAGGATGCAAGACCAGTTTACTGCAAGCCACATCCCATACCATACGCACTTAAGGAGAAAGTTGAGCAATAACCCAAAAGACTAGAAACTGAAAACATTATCTCTAAGGTAGATCTGAGTAATTGGGCTACACCCATTGCTGTTGTACCTAAGTCAGATGATAAGGTAAGGTAAAGCTATGTGGTGATTATAAGGGAACCGTAAACCAGGTTCTAGAGTGTAATCTACCCAATACGTTGCCAAATGTGGAAGATTTGTTCACAACGCTGACAGGTGGCCAGATCTTTTCGAAGTTAGATCTAACAAATGCCTAGCAACAACTTGAGTTAGATGAAATTGTTGACAACCCCTAACTTGACTTTTGACTTCGCTTGTCAGACAGCTATGTCGATGGATATGGCCGACCGATACGCCCAAGAGTTCCGCACCATTTCCAGTCATCAGACAACCGAAGTGAATCAGCTGCAGGCTAAAAGTAAAAGGCAGTTGGGCCCCAAGGCCTCAGCAACTGGCCAATGTAACAGTGCATTGAAGTCGTGCTATCAGTGCCTGGGACAACACATCGCTCAAAGCTGTCCGTATGTGAAGGCTGAGTGTTTCTATTGCAAGAAAAGTGGGCATCTTGCGAAGGTATGCCAACAGAAGAGTAAACTGACTGGCAATGCTTGACTATAAATACTCACCGAGGCCTATATCAGTTCAATAGGCTACCATTTGGAGTGTCTTCTGCCCCTGACATATTCCAGGGGGTAATGAACCAAATTTTGCAAGGGATTGAAGGGGTAGTTATTATGTCCGTGTGTAATTGAGACACGGACTGCAGGAGTTGGTTACAACAGGTGTTTACTGAGTGGAGACAAAACTGGAACGACTATGCAAAGTTACTACACAGCCTTATATACAGGGGTGGTCACTACTGGTACTGCAGTATACAGGGGCTGCAGAATATAGTTCCTTCTGCAAAGTACATACACTACAATTCCTCCCCTTTTAGCTAAACAGTACATAACATTCGATTAATAATCAAATAACATATTTACAATTACAGTTGCTATATACATTAGCTGAAGTTAAGCAATTATAAGTTCAGTCTTTGAGGAGGTTTCCTGATTCTGTCTGGATAACGCCTCTTTGGGGTATCAGGTTCTCCTGGCAAAGTTGATTCGGGATCAACGTTGTTGTTTGGTTCGTCTGCTTCCAATAACTCCGATTCTGAGGTAGATGCAATTGGTACTTCGGTTTCATCACCAGGTGTATCGGATCGTGGTGTGGATTTGACATTTTCCAGTGACTCTAGAATCTGGTCAGCATGGCGTCTTACAATGCTCTCTCCAACGTCCACGGTATACATTAGAGGTCCTTGCCGTGTGCCGATCATTCCTGGCTGCCATTTCTCTGTGCGGTAGTCCCGGGCCAAAACTGGTTGACCTATCTTAAAACTCCTGGTCGGCCTTTCATTCATATTCTGAAACTGCCTGTTCTCCACATCTCTTCTGATGTTTGGCCTAACCAAATCCAAGTGGCATCTTAGTCTTCGATTGAAGAACATCATGGCTGGAGTTTGGTTGGTAACCGCATGTGTCGCATTCCGGTAGGCAAACAAGAAGTTATCCACCTTGTGTTGTAGGGGTATGTCTTCATTACACATTGCCTTGATAGCCTTCTTGAATGTTTGAACGAACCTCTCAGCCAATCCATTGGTGGCTGGATGATATGGGGCGGATGTGTAATGCTTAACACCATTGTTCTTTAAGAACCTCCGGAACTCTTCAGACACAAACTGTGGTCCATTGTCGGTGCAAATCTGTTCAGGCAGCCCATTTCTGGCGAATATGGTTCGTAAGACTGTGATAGTTTTTTCTGTGGTGGTTGAGGACATTTTTATTACCTCTGGCCACTTTGAATGTGCATCCACCGCAATTAAAAACATCGAGTGCATAAATGGACCAGCAAAATCAATGTGTACCCTTTGCCATGGAGATGAGGGCCACTCCCATGGATGTAGAGGGGCTTGTGGTGGGGCGTTTTGGACCTTCTGGCATCCTGTACAGCTCTTGGTCATCTCTTCGATTTCTCTATCGATTCCCGGCCACCACACAAACGCTCTGGCTAAGTTCTTCATTTTTACCCCTCCCAGATGACCCTCATGAAGCTCATTGAGCACTCTATCCTTCAATTTGGGTGGAATTACTACTCTGGATCCACACATCAAAGTTCCTCTGCACACTGACAGCTGTTCTCTTCTCAGCGAGAATGCTGGCAACAGTGGTTCGCCATGTGCTGGCCATCCCTTCACCGTTAAATCATAGACCCTGGAGAGTGTCGGGTCATTTCGTGTTTCGTTTTCTATGTTTGCATTCGTCACCGGGAGACATTCGACTATGGTCGAGTGGAATATCTCCACTGGATCCACTGCAGGTGCTTCTTCCACCATCGGCAACGGTAGGCGCGACAATCCATCAGCATTCCCATGCTGTTTAGTTCCTTTGTACTCGATGTCATATTGGTGTGCCCCTAGGAAAAGGGACCACCTCTGTATCCATTGTGCTGTCATTATCGGGATGCCCTTCTGAGGGTTGAAAATGGAGACAAGAGATTGATGATCAGTTAGTAGAGTAAATTTCTGACCGTGCAGGTAGTGATTGAACTTCTTCACCCCCCACACCAGGCTGAGGGCCTCTCTGTCAATCTGGGCGTAGTTACGCTCGGCTGAAGTTAACGAGCGTGACGCAAAAACTATCGGCCTCTCTGAACCATCAAGGAATTTTTGTGACAGTACCGCTCCAATGCCGTAGGGAGACGCATCACACGCCAGTCTTATCGGTAGTGATGGGTTGTAGTGAGCCAATACTTCTCTTGAAGTGCTTAGGTCTTTACTCTTCTGAAAGGCCCGCTTACATTCATCGCTCCATTTCCATGCCACTCCAGTCTGTAGCAGGGCGTTCAGTGGGTGCAGAATTGTGGACAAATTCGGCAAAAACTTATGGTAGTAATTCACCAATCCGAGGAATGACCTCAGTTGCGACACATTTTCAGGCGCTGGAGCCTTAACTACCGCTTCAATTTTGTCAGGGGACTTATGTAACCCCTCTTCATCAATCACGTGGCCACAATACGATATCTGTTTCTTAAAAAATTCACACTTGGGGCGGTTGGCTCGTCGCCCATGTTCTCTTAGTCTAGTGAGCACCTGCTCTAGGTTGGCAAGGTGTTCACTGTCATTTTCACCTGTCACTAGGGTGTCGTCCAAGTAACACTGAGTCCCCGGAATCCCTTGCAGGACTTGTTCCATCACTCTTTGCCATATCGCCGGAGCTGATGCTACTCCGAATACCAGTCGATTATACTGGTAAAGACCTTTGTGAGTGTTTATCGTGAGATACTTCCTAGAGGATTCTTCAACCTCCATTTGCAAATATGCTTGTGCTAGGTCAATTTTTGTAAAACGCTTCCCTCCAGATAGTGAGGCGAAAATATCTTCTATCCTCGGGAGGGGATACTGTACTGTGTGAAGGACTGGGTTCACCGTCACCTTGAAGTCCCCACAGATGCGAACCTTCCTTGGCTCCTCAGACTTACTGTTTAACGTTTTTTTCATGACAGGAACGATGGGTGTCACCCACTCGCTCCAGTCTACCTTAGATAACACGCCTGCATTCTCCAGATTCTCCAGCTCTGCCTCGACGGCTGGGCGAATTGCATACGGTACCGGTCTTGCTTTGAAAAACTTGGGAATTGCATTCTCTTCTATTTTTATTGAGGCGGTTACGCCTTTAAGAGTTCCCAGTTCTTGTTGAAATACCTCTTTAGCGTTAGCTAAGATTTTTGACGTCGTCATCCTTTTTACCAGCCACAGTGAGTGCCTGAATGGAGTGCCAGTCTAAACTTATCTTTCTGATCCATTCACGTCCCAATAACGGTGGTCCACCATCCTGCAGTATGTACAGATACAATTTCTGTATTTCCTTGCCTTTGTATTCGACAGGCACCCTTATTTTCCCTCTGGGGTATACTTTCTGCCCCGTATACATCGTCAAGACAATGGATGTCTCTTTCAAGGGTATGTGTGAGAATAGCCGCTCGTAGTCTCGTCGATTCATGATGGTCAGGGCTGATCCTGTATCCAATTCCATTTTGACTTGGGACCCTGCTATCGTGAGGGTGACCCAAATGGTTCGGTGATCCTCTTTTGCGATTACGTTGTGAAGTTTGAGACAGCTTAGTCTCTTGTTCCCGGATTCACTATCGCTCTTCTGGTCTTCGGAACTACTGTCCATCATCTTTTGTACTTTCCTGTACTGTTCATTAGTAGCCTTTTGTTGTCGTTAGTCTTCTTCCCAGACCTGCAAACTCGTGCAATGTGTCCCATCTTTCCGCATTGCCTGCATATTTTGTCCTTGGACCAGCAGTCCTTCTGGTCATGGGTTGTTCTGCCACAGCGATAACATTTTTCAAATCCCCATGTCATTTCATGGGTGCCGTATTCCTGTGGCTTTTGCTGTATTTCTGCAGCTCCCCTTGCTGCTGCTTCGTACGATACTGCCATGCTGAAAGCCTTATCTAGCGTCAGCTCTTTCTCTGAGAGTAACCTCTTCTGGGTTCCTTCACTCAGGAGTCCACAGACAAATTTGTCCCGTAGGGTATCTGCCAGTCCTGCTCCGAACTGGCAGTGCTTTGATAGCTTGCATAGTTCCGTAAGGTAATCAGCATTGCTCTCATCTTTATGCTGATTTCTCTTGTGGAATTTAAATCTTTCTGCTATCAGCAGCGGTGTAGGATTTAGGTGTTCCTGTAGGATATCAACAATTTCGTTAAAACTCTTCGCCATCGGTTTGGCTGGAGTTATCAGGTTCCGCAATAGGCCGTACGTTCTTGCGCCCATTAAGTTTAGTAGTACCGATGCCTTTTTCTCATCAGCTACTTCGTTTGCCTTGCAATATACTTCGACTCTTTCCACATACGTGGTCCAGTCTTCTATTGCATTATCGAAGGCAGTGATATTGCCAGTCTTCGGCATCTTGGAGATCTAAGATGGCACCTCCCGCGCTTTGCCTTCTTCCCCGATTGAACAAAATGGCACCTCCCGCGCTTTGCCTTCTTCCCCGCTGGACTGAGATGGCGCCTCCCGCGCTTTCTGTCTTCTCTGCTGCTGCTAGCGCTGTTGCTGGCGTTTTTATGCCTTGATGGCGATGCCCTATGGTCTTCGCGCACTTCCCCCCCGCGCTGCTGCTAACGCCGCTCTCCGCGGTCCCCGTGGCAAACTGCAGCTCCTCGCGGCTTCCTGCGCTTCTAGTTTCTTTTATTTTCCCGTCGTCAGAGCAAACCCTACGGGACACTTTCCTCCCTCTTCTCGGGTCTGTACGCTGCCCGGCTTCGTAGCACCGGCCGCGCCCTGTGTGCTCCACCCTCTCTCTCTCTCTCTCCTCTTCCCGACAACGCTGCTCGGCCCCGTTGAAAAGCCACCCGATCGAGTTCTAGCCCGCCGCAGCCCAGGAAGGATCAGTGTACTACCTGCCACCAGCCCGATTAGCTGGAACACCATAGACAGGATATCCAAGCCCCGCTCTCGACAGCCTCTCCTGCAAATCTTCAACTCCGATGAATCAGAGGCGGTTGCCCACAGTCGACGCCCGTTTCTTCTGTTTGTTTTTTTTTCTTTCTTCCTTCTGGCCTCGACCTCTAACAACTTCGCTTCAGGGATGGATCCCCATGAGGTGGTGCAGAACTGTAGGTAAGTTCGGATCTGCTCGTCGCCAGTATTATGTCCGTGTGTAATTGAGACACGGACTGCAGGAGTTGGTTACAACAGGTGTTTACTGAGTGGAGACAAAACTGGAACTACTATGCAAAGTTACTACACAGGCTTATATACAGGGGTGGTCACTACTGGTACTGCAGTATACAGGGGCTGCAGAATATAGTTCCTTCTGCAAAGTACATACACTACAGTAGTGTGTTATTTGGATGACATACTCATTTCAGCACCAAACAGGCAAATCCATGATGAGGTGTTGAATGAAGTGCTCAAACAGCTAGAGCAGCATAGCGTATGAGTGACAGCGCACAAGTGCGAGTTCGTTCAAAACTCAGTGGAGTACTTAGGGCATAGAGTAGACAAAGATGGTTTACATCCAACCAAGGGGAAGCTGGATGCAGTCAGAAATGCACCCACTCCCAAGAATGTCTTTGAATTTTGATCATTTTTGGGTCTTTTGAATTATTACAGAAAGTTCCTCCCAAACTTGGCTACATTGTTACATCCACTGAATGAGCTGTTGAGAAAACAGGTCTCTTGGAAGTGATCAAAAGAATGTGACACAACATTCAAAGAGTGTGAAAGCCAGTTAGTAGGGAGTACCATGTTAGTATCTAAGGAGATCAAGCTAGCATGTAATGCCTCTCTGTATGGAGTTGGGGCAGTGATCTCTCAGGTACTAGATAGTGGGGAGGAGAGACCAATTGCTTTTGCTTCACGCACTCAGTGCCAGTGAGCGGAATTATGCGCAGATCGAAAGGGAAGCTTTGTCATTGATTTTTGGGGTCAAGAAGTTTCACAAATACTTGTTTGGTCGGAAGTTTACCATAGTTACTGACCATAAGCCCCTGACAGCAATCCTCCATCCAAAGTCCCCAGTTACAACCTTAGCTGCAGCCCAAATGCAGAGATAGGCTGTGATTTTGTCAGCGTATTGATATGACATTGAGTACAGATGATCAGCTGATCACAGTAATGCTGATGCTATGTCCAGGTTGCCATCCCAATCACAAGTTACACCTAATATGGAAGAAGTGTTCTATTTCTCATACATTGATGAGCTGCCAGTCACAGCTGAAGAGATTGGTAGGGCAACCATACGTGACCCAATTATGTCAAAGGTATATGATTACATAGCAAATGGATGGCCAAACCAAGTATCAGAGGAAGATATCCATCCATACTTCGTTCGTAGGAATGAATTGTCAGTGGATAAAGATTGTATCATGTGGGGAGCAAGAATGGTTATCCCAAATAGGTTCAGGTCTAAATTGTTAGGTGATCTTCATGACCAGCACCTGGGAATGTGCTTGACCAAGAGCTTTGCAAGCAGTTACTTATGGTGGCCAGGTTTAAATAAAGATATAGGGCTGGATTTTGATTGAGGAGGCATGTAGGAGATGGGACTACAACTTTCGGGGTTGTAGTCCCGCCTCCATCGAGTTGTGGCCAACCCACGCAATTTTCACTTGATTGACCTTGTTGAGCCTGCCCAGCGGGCTCAGCAGGCCAATTAAGGGCCACCCGGCAACAGGTGAAGTCACAGATTGACATTTCATCTGTCAAAAGCTTTTGACAGATGAAATATCAGTGTTTGACAGCTGTTTGAAGCTGTCAAACACTGACTATCTGTACTCCAAGTTAATTCCTTCCTCTCAGGCTGATTTAGAGATCTCTCCAGAACAGAAAGCTGAATGCTGCAACTTTTGACAGCTCGCGGCCATTCTGCTTTCTGTGCCCATGAGATGAAGGACTCCCGAGACCTAAAGGAAGGAAGGCTGTAAAGGTAAGTAAATGTAAGTAAAACTTCTTTACACACACCAAACACA
The DNA here is from genome assembly GCF_052327205.1 of Somniosus microcephalus. NCBI lineage: Eukaryota > Metazoa > Chordata > Chondrichthyes > Squaliformes > Somniosidae > Somniosus > Somniosus microcephalus. Next base: position 118,928,795 of record NC_140993.1, on the reverse strand, counting down.
CTTACCTCTGAACCCATGCACTGTAGGGGGTGGTGTGTGGGGTCAGCTTCACCTTTGACTTATGAGCGGTTCAAATCGCTCTCACTCCCTTGGTTCTAGACCTTGGACTTATTTGGGGGTTGTGACAAAAGTGCAACAGACAACTAGTTTTGGTGCAAGAAAATTTGATCTTTATTCAAGAGAGAAAATATAACACAACAATCTTAACACTCTAATAAAATGGGGAACACTTTGATACACATGAGGGAAATACAGTAGAAAAATACCTCACCCCTCCCAATCCCACTTTACTAGCTAAGTTGGACTCTAAAGGACCAGGGATAATGCTCACCAAATGAATGCTTGACAGCTGGGCTGGTTCGCGGTTTCGGGGTTCGCTGGATATGTTGGTTGGGGCCTGCCATACCCCAGACGCGGTAGAGGACTTCAACTACATATCTGGTCAGTCTTCGCGAGTCCGCTGATGCGGTAGGATGCGTATTAGATTTATCAGGTGAGTACCCAATTTTCTTCTGTTAGAAATAGGGCTTAGAGTCTCTTTGAGTAAAATCTTACCATGGGGTAAGTCAGGAATAGTTTGTAGAGTGAAAAATCTTGCGAATCTTCGGTTTTCTTCCAAGTTGGTTTTCTTTGGTCGCGGTGGCCCAATATTACCCGGTTGGCTGATAGTAATGTTCGGTTGGTTGTTTCGTAAAGCCCTTGTTGCCGCGAGGTGTCCGATAGTCACTGAAACTGTTGCTCTGGTTTCTTCTTGTCTGTTGCTTCTTCTTCTTTGAGAGAGAGAGAGAGAGAGAACTTCTTCGAGATGCTTGCTCCTTGATCTTGATGTTACTCGATGATGGCTCTTCTTGAACTTGGTTTGAACACACAGTACTTCTTGAACTCCCACCTTGCTGAACTGTACTGTTTGCACTGCTTGAACAGGCCTCCAATTATACTAATCGAGGCTTGCTAATCTGCGCGCCAAATCAGTTTAGGTTTATTCTTAGATTTTGGCGGGCTCGTTAACGTTGAGTTGTGTAAATTGTTTAAACGGTTTCGGGATGGCTTCCTGAGCTGTTGAAGTTGTTTAAAAAATGTGAGAAGTGGTTTCAGGATGGTTTTCCTGAGCTGTTGAGCTCTTATTTAATTGTAGTGAATTGTCCTCAGGCTTTGAGTTTCCTGTGGGGCCTGAGATTCTTTGTAGGTTGGCGAAGTGATTTGTTTTATGCATGTTTTTGGATGGGTCCTGTGAGGCTGTTCTTCCGTGGGTCTATTGTTAGCATGTAAATTTCTTGATAGGGGCTGAGTGACGTTTATAGTTCCCCCAGACAGTTTGACTATCTCGAATACTCAAACTGTCTACTGCAGAGGTAGATCCTAAATTCTGTAACAGCCTTTTTCCCAAACATGCCTGAACATGCCTTTTAAAATGCCAAGTTTGTTTCTGACCTTGAATCTCCTTGTTAGGCCCAACATGCCCTTTTATCACTCCTGAAGTTTTTAGCAAGGGTCCAAAGTCATTTTTAATAGGGTTTGCTTTCATTTTGGGGGATCTCTTAATTTTGAGAATCCTACAGCACCTATCACTCACCTGAACACCGGACATCTCGAACCCTCCAAGCCCTTCAGCCCGATGGTCCGCCTTGCTAAATTGGCGTGGTTTCGATCCGTCGGGAATCCCACACTTCAGCAATAAAAATTGGGATTAGGCTAAAAACTGCCTGTTAACTACCTGTTAACAGGCAGTTAATTGGCGCTAATCCCCTTCCCGCCTTGGGGAGGCAGGTCCCAGCACAGGTCGGGTATCCGCCTCCTTTGAAACTGGCATGGAGGCGGGTTGGGGGCAGGATGGGCTCGTGACCCCCGATTTCGAGATTTTAACTCCCCACACACCTCCAATCCCGCCTCCATGGCCCAATGAAAATCCTGCCCATAAAGTACATATTCAGTCAGTGTACAACATGTCAATCGGTGAGCAAGAAACCACCATCAGTACCATTACAGCCATGCAAATGGCGACCCAGAGTGTGGCAAAGGTTACATGTAGATTTTGCTGAGCTAGAAGGACAGCAATTATTCATAGTGAAAGATAGTCACTCAAAGTGGGTAGAGATGTTTCCGATGCGGATAATAACAAGCAAAACACTAGACAATTTGCGAAGATTGTTTTCTTCATACAGCCTCCCAGAAGAAACTGTGTCTGATAATGGGCCGCAATTTTGTTTAGAAGAATTCACACTGTTCATGAGCAGAAACAATGTGAAACATACCAAAGTTCCACTTCAAATGGTGCAACAGAATGCACTGTACAAATTGTCAAACGTGCCCTCATCAAACAAATGTTGGATCCAAATCCAAAGAAACGTCAGTTGTTGTTGGACCACAAACTGGCAAATTTTCTGATTACCTATCGGAATACTCTTCATACTACTACTGGTAGAAAACCAGCAGAGTTGTTTCTCGTTGTTAAAGCCAAACTTGGCACAGTCCGTAGAAGAGAAACAATCAAGACAGAAAGAGAGGCGCGATAAAGGTAGAGTTAGAGAGAGAAGTGTGAAGTTGAACCAGAAGGTTAGAGTGAAGAACCATCACCATAAATGGTTAAAGTGGTTAAGATATGTGGCCCTCGCACATATTTGGCCAAGATGTTTGATCATGGAAAGATTAGGTTCGATAACATTGATCATATCTTACTTACAAATGTGGAAGGAGTTGAAAGCTGGGATGATTCAATTTATTCTGATGAGTCAGATAGACGTGTTACAAGTAGAGTACCAGTAGCAAATCCTACATCAGACGTACCAGAAACAAGTCCAAGACAAAGTCAGAATTTAAGTCTGAGCCCAACTCAGGCAGGCAAACAATCTGAAAGTGTAGAGAGTCCAAATGTAGATCAAGTTCAGCCCTTGGAGAAAAGTTCTCTGCAGGCTGATCCTAGAATGAGTCAAAGTCCTATAACAAGATCTGAAAGTTCTGTTCAAGAAAGAAGGTATCCTCTTCAAAATAGAAAACCAGTGGTTAAGTTTAACTGTAAATATGGAAAATAAGTTCATATCTTTAGTTTCTGTTACAGAATTCTATAGTAGAATTTGGAAACACAAAATGGGTTCTATTTGCGAAATGTATACCAAGAATTGTGTATACCATGCAAGTCATGTACAATGATTATTTGTTATGATTAACTTCTTCGATAAGGAGGGAGAAGTGTAATAGAGCCACCTGATGGACTACTGATGTAGATAATAATAAAGCCATGTGCAGTACAGTTCTTACTGGAAGCCATGTTGTGCTGTTGTATATATATATTGTGTCTCAAGACATCAGTGTCCAAGACGGGAAAGTGGTGAAAATAAAGATTTTTATGGTTGACAATACATTAACCGAAACTTGACATTAATGTTGACTAAAACACCCAAGTGGCTACCCTTGTGAATTTACTTGTGTGTCATCTTTCTCTTCCATGAGGTGCTACCCCTGTGGCTTCAGCAGAGGTAGAGGCAACCTGCTCACTTCCCTGCTGCGACTGCTTAGACACTCTTGGCGGACATCCTCTGGGTTTTGAAGCCTGTGATGCCCCCGCCAAAGTCTGCTCCTCCTGCGATTGAGCAGGGGCAGACTCGGCCATCGCGATCCGAGGAGCCACCTGGGGCTCTGACTGAGGGGGTGGCAATGGGGGAGTAGTGTAAGCACTTTAAGAGAAGCCCACACTTCCCTCTCCCCTCTCACCGTCATCCCTCTCACGGACCACCCACACTTCCCTGCTAGCAAGGAGCTGGAGAGCACCTTGCTGCACATCAGTGGGGCCATGAGGACCAAAGTCTATGTTGATATCTCTCCTAGATAGGAGGTTTATGAACCTCTGCCATCTATTCTCCATAGGAGATCATGTGCTCTTGTGAGTGGTGCATTAGCTGCTCCATGCAAGTGGCCATCCTGTCGCCTACGACATGGTTGTGCTCATGTTGGAGATGGACTCCTCCATTCTTTGAACATTTGCAGACATTGCGGTCGTAAAACCCGTCAGACCCTCCTGCACTTCTTCCTGCAGCTCCAGGATCGCCCTCTTTCTCGATGGCATCCGAGGCCCAGTGTCTGCAGGCAGCTGAGCAGAACTGTGAGCGTCCTGCACCATCCAGCGAGGAGTCTCCACTGCTGTCCCTGTCTCCACCATCTGCTGTTGCTCACTTGTGGCCTCACCAGGTGACAACACTACTCTCTCGCGTGGGACCTACCAAGGTGTAGTGTCTGCGCTGGTGCTGGGTGTGCTCATGTCTGGTGATGCTGCACCCTCAGAGGCTGGAGACTCCTCTGAGGAGTTGTCTTCCTCTTCCTCCTGGACAGTGGGGTGGGGTGGGGGGGGGGAGGGTTGCGGGCTCTTGATGGACCTGTGGGAGAGTAAAGTGATGAATTAGATACGCCATATGAAGAATGAGTACAGATACCATTATGATGACCATTCAGTGGCTGATGACATCAGTCCCCATATGAGTGACTGATGTATGCCATGTGGTTGTATGATATGTAATTCTGTCACCAGGTTGCTGAAATGTCCCCCTCTCTCTGTCTCCCACCTCCAGCTGCTCAGCCACTCCCGATACTTCAAACGCAGCCTCCTCTGCTGTTGTGAGGGTGGCAAATGATGGAGGCCCACCTCCAGTTCTCTCCCTCTCCCTCTTATTGTGCGCTTTCCTCTCCTGCAAGGAGGGAAAGAAGAGAAGGTTGAGTGAGAGTGATGGAATGAGTGTAAGGAATGGATGGGTAACATCTGTAGAGGGTGATTATGATGGAGTGGGGTGGAAATTCCAAGTGGCCTCCTTGCATGTTATTAGTTGGTATGATTGCATTAGGATGAGAGTGAGGGGGAGTGCGAGGGATGCTTAGTCAGATGGGGATGTGATAATGTAGATAGAGAGAGGGATGGGTGGACATGCAAGGTATGTTGGTGTGAGTAATGATGTGCAGGAGTAGGGTTGGGAAGGCAGAGTGCTGGGGATGTGATGACAGGCACAGCAGGAAGAAATTGAATGTGGCTTTGTACTACCCTTTCCTGATCTAATGAGATAATTGAAATGTTTCCGGCACTGAACTCAGGTCCTCCTGAACACATCCCTGCTGTTGTCCTCCTCTGCAATTTGGAGCCAGGTTTTTTGTCTCCTGGGGAGGTCTCTTCTGTCCATTGGAAGGGAAGAGGACATCCCTGTGTGCTCTGACTCCCTCCACAAGCATAAGGAGGGAGTCATCAGAGAACCTGGGTGCAGCCCTCTGCCTCTGTGCAGCCATCTTTCCAACTGTTTGGAGCAATCAAAACCTCCAGTGTGCCGCCTGCACACTACTAGATGAACCTTCAAACGTAATGTGGCCATGGCTCCTTTAAATATCACGGCTGAAAACACATCATTGATGATGTCATCAGACCCACACCATTTAATAGGGCCGGGTAACGCGCAGGGCAGGCTTAATAGGCCTCATCAGCGCAAAGTTGATTTCTGCAACAGGATGGAAGCAACGGGATCACGACCTGCCACGACGACCGCCCGCACCCGACCCGCCCAGGTACCGAAAATTCCAGCCATATGTGGTAGAGTTTTCGCTTTGGGCAGAATCGGCAATTTGGCACAAATTGGTTATCCGAAGTTATAGTTCAAGTTTCCACTCAAAGTCTTTTGCATAATTATACATGTAAAATCTTCCATGAATCCGCACACTTGGGCAGCGTAATAGAGCGTAATTTCTCCTTGCATTAAAATATACTGATTGCTGCTCAGATTGAGTAACCTGATTTTAAATCACTGCAAATGACTTTAAAAAACTATACTGAGCCATTTGTTAGTTTCATTGGTCACTAGTCACTACACTAGTCACTTTCTTAGTAAATTTAATATTTTTTAATAAAAACGTGCCTACTATGCCTTTGCACCTAAAAAACAAGCTTAATTTGAAGAGGCTCTTTGAACGGACGCAATTGGCGAAAACTCGCTATGCTTATTATTTTGATAGTGGGGTGTGGCCAATTTTGTGGGCGGAACTGGCTTCCAGTGCGCTGTTTTTTAAACCAGTGTTAAAGGTCGTGGAAACTCAATTTACAATCAACGTAACTTGCGATTAAAATTCCTCGATCTTTTGTGCTGGTTTGGATGATTTCAGGAAAATTTCAACTTTAGGCCGATCTGTCACCTATCAGGCCAATTTGTTAACCTGACTATGTCCACCTGCAGTCTCTTGACTACTTCCTCACAGTTTGCCACAACCCCCAATTTGATATCCTCAGCAAATTTTGATATAAGTCCTCTTCTGCCCATGTCAAATCATTTATATAAATTGAACCAGGTCTCACAGCTGAACCTGATCCTTTGCCCATTCAATATGCACAGAGATGTGCTTCCCAGCAGGGGTAACTTAATATCATTATGGTCAGCAAGAACCCAGACTGATTTTTATTTGAGATTCAAATTTTAAACCACAGCCCTGCTGAGATAACTTAACATAGCACTGGTCAGGAAACTCGCCTGAGATCTTTCTGGTCCATGTGGTTCAGTACCTAACCATACAATGTATTTACAAAGTAAGCTAGTGACATCACTTTGAAACTTGAGGAAGGAATTTGTGCAGTTATAATCTGATTGGCTGAATTGACCGGGAAAAGCCTGCTGTAAGACACAAGGGGGTGGACTTTGACTTTGTGTGATAGTGTAAAATGGGTGATAGCGAATCGGCAGCCCGTTTTACATCTCTCCCAATTTTAATTTCCATGGAATCAGGAGAGATGTAAAACGGGCTGCCGATTTGCTATCACCCATTTTACACGATCGCACAAAATCCAAATCCACCTCAAGCTGGGGCAAATTACCCTAATATTTTTCCAGCAAAGTGTGACTCATCATTTGCCCTAGCAAGAAATTGTCAGACCTCTTTCTAAATTTATATTAAATCATGCATGATTTATGAACATAGCACAGAAATGTAGTTTGTTTACATTATTTACCATTTTATATTATTCATGTAGAGGGCACTTGTTATGAAAAGGTAATACATGGGTTTAACTTGAAAAGTGAGACTTTATGGGGGAATTTTAACATGAAAAAACAGGTGGGTTGGGGGCATGAGGGAAGTTAAAGGATTAAAAATCTAAATCCCGACTGTTGGATCCGTGATTCTTAGAGTATGATGTTTTCCAATAACTACACGGAGGCTGTAACTTAACAATCAACAGGTGTTTACTGGAGTAGGGTAGTCTCAAGACTGGCAGTACAGAGGCATGCTCAAGGCTTATATACAGGGGTGGTCACTGCCGGTACTACAGTATACAGGAGCTGTAAAAGTAGTTCTCTCTTAAAGGTACATACACTACAATTCCTCCCCTTTTAGATTAGCAGTACCCATAATATTCAAATAACAATTAACACATTAACATGCACATTAAACAGAAATAGTCCATTTATAGATTCAGTCTTTGGGGCGGCTTCCTGATCCTTTCTGGATAGCGCCTTTCCTGAGGTTCTTGTTCTTGGTGCGGAGGCGATTCTGGCTCCCTTTCGTCGGTTAGTTCATCCGTTTCCACTGCTACTGTTTCTGAGGTAGATGCTACCGGTATGTCGGGTTCATCCCCAGGTACGCGAGACATGGGGTTGACTCATTCCTGTGACGCTAAGATCTGATCGACGTGGCATCTCACAATGTTCTCCCCGACATCCACTGTGTACATTAATGGCCCCTGCCCTGTGCATATCGTTCCGGGTTGCCATTTCTCTGTTCGGTAGTCACGGGCCAAGACTGGTTGTCCTACATTGAAGCTCCTTGTCGGCTTCTCATTGATGTGCTGGAATTGTTTATCCTCAACATTTCTTCGCACATTTGGTCTGAGCAAGTCCAGACGAGATCTCAACCTTCGGTTAAAGAACATCATGGCCGGGGACTGGTTGGTAACTACATGTGTCGCATTTCTGTAGGCTAACAGGAAATTGTCCACCTTATGCTGTAGTGGAATTTCATCATCGCACATGGCCTTTATCGCCTTTTTAAAGGTTTGTACGAACCTCTCAGCCAATCCATTTGTGGCTGGATGACACGGGGCGGATGTGTAATGCCTTACCCCATTCCTTCTCATAAATTTCCGAAACTCTTCGGACACAAACTGTGGTCCATTATCAGAGCAAATCTGCTCTGGCAAGCCGTTCCTGGCAAATATGGTCCGTAGGACTGCAATCGTTTTCTCTGTAGTGGTTGAGGACATTTTTATCACCTCAGGCCATTTCGAGTGAGCATCCACTGCTATTAAGAACATTGAGTCCATGAATGGACCAGCAAAATCAATATGCACCCGTTGCCATGGAGAGGAGGGCCACTCCCATGGGTGTAGAGGGGCATGTGGTGGTGCATTTTGGACCTTCTGGCATCCTGAGCAGCTCTTGGTTAGGTCCTCGATTTGTTGATCGATCCCCGGCCACCACACATAAGCCCTAGCAAGGCTTTTCATTTTCACCCCTCCCAGATGACCTTCGTGAAGCTCATTTAGCACTCTCTCCCTTAACTTGGGTGGAATTACCACTCGGGATCCACACATCACTGTCCCCTGCCATACTGACAGCTGTTCTCTTCTGGATGAGAATGCTGGCAACAGTGAGTTGCCATGTGTTGGCCATCCCCTCACCGTCAAATCATATACCCAGGACAGCGTCGGATCATTGCGGGTCTCCTTCTCTTTATCCGCGTTAGTTACTGGCAATCGTTCAATTATTGACAAATAAAATATCTCGATAGGGTCCACTGCTGGTGCTTCCTCCACAGTAGGCAGTGGCAGGCATGATAGCCCATCAGCGTTTCCATGCTGTTTCGTGCCTTTATATTCTATTTCATATTGGTTCGCCCCTAGAAAAAGGGACCATCTTTGGAACCGTTGTGCAGTCATCACCGGAACGCCCTTCTTTGGATTAAAGATGGAGACAAATGGTTGGTGGTCAGTCAGCAAGGTGAACTTCTGCCCATGCAGATAGTGGTTGAATTTTTTTACTCCCCATACTAGGCTGAGGGCCTCCCTGTCAATCTGGGCGTAGTTGCGCTCGGCTGAGGTTAGTGACCGAGACGCAAAGGCTACTGGCCTCTCCAACCCGTCTGGGAATTTGTGCGACAGCACTGCTCCAATACCATAGGGTGATGCATCACATGCCAAACAAATTGGTAGTGCTGGGTTGAAATGGGCCAACACCTCTTTTGATGTGATCAATTCTTTGCACTTCTGGAAAGCTTGTTTACGTTCGTCATTCCACTTAGATGGTACCCCCGTTTGCAGTAAGGTGTTCAGTGGGTGTAATACTGTAGACAAATTTGGTAAGAACTTATGGTAGTAGTTCACCAGCCCGAGGAACGACCTCAGTTGTGACACATTTTCCGGTGCTGGAGACTTGACTACTGCCTCAATCTTTTCAGGGGACTTATGTAACCCCTCTTCATCAATAACGTGGCCACAATACGAGATCTGCTTCTGGAAAAACTCGCATTGTGGCGATTAGCTCGTAGCCCATATTCCTTTAATCTAGTAAGCACCTTCTCCAGGTTGGCGAGGTGATCACTGTCATTTTCGCCCGTGACCAGGATGTCGTCCAAATAACGCTGGGTCCTTGGAATCCCTTGCAGGACTTGATCCATCACCCTTTGCCAAATAGCCGGAGCCGCTGCTACCCCGAACACCAGCCAGTTGTATTGGTAGAGACCTTTATGAGTGTTGATCGTGAGGTATTGTTTCAAGGCTTCTTCTACCTCCATTTGCAAGTACGCCTGGGCTAGATCAACTTTGGTGAAGCGTTTACCTCCAGATAGCAAGGCGAAAATATCCTCAATCCGTGGAAGCAGATATTGTACCGTGTGAAGGACTGGGTTCACTGTCACCTTAAAATCCCCACAGATGCGGACCTTCTTTGGTTCCCCAGGCGTATTACTCAACGACCTCTTCATTACAGGAATGATGGGTGTAGCCCACTCGCTCCAGTCTACTTTGGACAGTACTCCTGAACGTTCCAACTCTTCCAGCTCTGCTTCGATGGCTGGTCGGATCGCATAAGGCACTGATCTGGCCTTAAGAAACTTTGGGCTTGCATTTTCCTCTATTTTAATCGTTGCTGTTATGCCTTTTAGTGTTCCGAGTCCCTCCTGGAACACTTCTTTTGCGTCAGTTAGCATTTTTGACAGTCGTCCAGGTGTGACGTCGTCATTCTTTTTGGCCTCAACCTTCAGTGCCTGTATGGAATGCCAATCTAATTGTATCTTCCGGATCCATTCACGTCCTAGTAGTGGTGGTCCTCCATCTGACAATACATATAGGTCCATTTTGGGTATTTCCTGGCCTTTGTATATCACTTTCACCCTTATTTTTCCTTTGGGGTAGACTTTTTGCCCCGTGTACGTCTTCAAGACAATCTCTGTAGCTTTCAAGGGAATATGTGAAAATAGCCGCTTGTAGTCCCTTTGGTTTATGACTGTTAGGGCTGATCCTGTGTCCATTTCCATTTTCACTTGGACTCTGTCTATCTTGAGTGTGACCCAGATAGTCTGGTGATCCTCCATTTTGGTTACCTTATGTAGTTTCAGACAACCCAGCTCCTTGCTTCCAGAGTCTGTATCACTTTTCTGTTCATCTGAACTGCTGTCCATCACCTTATGTACCTTTTTGTACTTCTCCTGTGGAGATTTCTTGCTGTTGGTTTTCTTCCCTGACCTGCAGACTCTTGCTATGTGTCCTGCTTTTCCACACTGTCTGCACACTTGGTACTTGAACCAACAATCCTTCTGGTCGTGTGTTGTTCTGCCGCAGCGATAGCACTTCCCTGCTCCATATGACATTTCATTGGTGCCATATTCTTGCGGTCTCCATTGTATCTCTGCAGTGCCCCTTGCGGCTGCTTCATGTGATACTGCCATGCTGAAAGCTTTGTCCAGCGTAGGTTCCTGTTCTGATGGAAGCCGTTTCTGGGTTCCTTCACTTTGAAGCCCACACACAAACTTGTCCCTTACGTATCTGCTAGTCCCACTCCAAACTGGCAGTGTTTCGATAGCTTGCGCAGTTCCATTAAGTACTCAGCATTACTTTTGTCTTTATGCTGGTTCCGTTTGTGGAACTTAAATCTTTCTGCTATCAGCAGCGGTGTGGGGTTTAAGTGGTCCTGTAGGATTTCTACTATGCTTCCAAAATTCTTATCCACGGGCTTCTCTGGGGTTATTAGGTTTTGCAGTAAGCCATAAGTTTTTGCAGCCGTGGAATTTAACAAAACCAGTGCTTTCCTAGCATCTGGCACTTCATTCGCCCTGCAGTACACCTCAATGCGTTCCACATATGTCGCCCAATCTTCGACTTCATTGTCGAACGCAGAGATACTGCCACTCTTCGGCATCCCTGGGTGTGATTTAACTGTCAAAAATGGCATCTCTCACGCGCCCCCTTCTTCTCCGCTGGCACAAAATGGCATCTCCCGCCCTTTCCTTTCTTCCCGCGCTCGCCCTTTTTCTCCGCTGCGGCTTCTAAAATTGGCGTCTCCCGCACTCTCCCTTCTTCTCCGCAGCTCAATGTCGTCTCCCACGCTCTCCCTTCTTCTCCCCGTGGATGCTGTTCAGCCCTTGAGCCCTGGCTGTGCTCTGTGCGTTCTCCTGTGCGCCTTTCCCGTTTCCGCCGCTCGGTCCTGAACCCGGCTGCTGCTTTACCCTCTCTCTCTCTGTTTTTGTTTTTCCTCGACGCCGCTCGGTTTTCAACCCCCGGCTGCGCCCTGTGCGCTTCACCCTCTCTCTTACACCGTCGATGCTGCTCGGCTTTTTTCTCTGCCGTCAGTCGGCTCCAGCCGCCGCTGTCCGGGAAGGGTCTGCGTTGTACCTGTTGCCAGTCTGTTGTTGGATCGTCGTGGCTGGGGAACCAAGCCCGGCTCTCAACAGCTTCCCCTGCGATGTTCACTCTCTGCCAGACGACTGGGCGGCTGCTCGTGGACGACGCCCGTGCTTCTGGCCTCGACTTTCTTCCACCGCCTTCCCGGAGCGAATCCTTGAAGGGAAATGCAGAGTTGCAGGTAGATTTGAATCGACCTCGTCGCCACTGTTGGACCCGTGATTCTTAGAGTATGATGTTTTCCAATAACTACACGGAGGCTGTAACTTAACAATCAACAGGTGTTTACTGGAGTAGGGTAGTTTCAAGACTGGCAGTACAGAGGCATGCTCAAGGCTTATATACAGGGGTGGTCACTGCCGGTACTACAGTATACAGGAGCTGTAAAAGTAGTTCTCTCTTAAAGGTACATACACTACACCGACCCCAAACCGCCCACTTCTGGGTTCAACAGAGGCGGGATGGGGGATGGGCAGCCAACTCGCTGCCAGGAGGCAGGTTGGCACTTTAAATATGATAATGAGGCCCTGAAGCCTCTGATTTAACCTGCTGTGCAGGTTTAACTGTGGCTGGCCGGGGATTCTGGGCCTTGGGATTCCTGATGGCTGCAGCGAGGCGAGGACAGCCTCAGGGAGCAATCCTTGTGGGCCGGGAGTAGCAGAAGTGTTTCCTCCCGGCCCCCCCAAGCTCACCCACCATCAGCCTGCCCCATACAAACACCACCCCCACCCCCCCGGGATTGGAACTTTCTTCCCCACCCCCCGGGGTCAGGATCGGACCTCAACCGGGTATTGGAACTGCCCCCAGGGTCAGGGATCAGACCCCCCCAGGGATTGGAGCTCCTGCACGCCCCCCCCCCCACCGATGTCGTGGATCAGATTCCCCCCCTCCCGGGATCGGAAATTGGAACTCCCCCCACCCGGGGCTCAGGGTTCAGACCCCCCCCCCTCCCAGGATCAAAGCTCTCGCCCTACACCCCACCGGGGCTCAGGGTGCAGAACACCCCCCCGCCAGGGATCGAACCCCCGGGCTTGGAACCTACCCCTCCCCCACCGGCTTGGGGCTCGCACCTACCTGTTTGTTGTGGCCTCCTGTCCAGCGTTCATAGCTCGACTGGAAGCCAGCCTCTCTCAATCAGGCTGGCTTCTGGGCAGGGAACTGGTCCGTGACGTTACATGCATACTGTGGAGTTAAACTCCACAGCGTGCGGGGAAACCCGACTTCCAGGTTTCCCATGGTCTGCTGGGCCCCCCTCTCCGGGCGGGTCAGAAACTTAAAATATTCAGCCTACAATTGAAGTAACAAGGTCCCAAACATACCAATACAAAATTAAAATACTGTGGATGCTGGAAATCTGAAATAGAAACAGAAAATGCTGGAGATACTCAGAAGTTAAGACAGCATCTGTGGAGAGAGAAACAGAGTTAATGTTTCAGGTCGATGACCTTTTGTCAGAACTGGAAAAAGTTCGAGATGTAACAGATTTTAAACAGGTGCAGAGGCAGAGAAAGGGGGAGGGGATTAAAGTGATGTAAAAGACCGAGGACAAAAAGGTCAGAGTGGGAGTGGAGCTGAGAATTATATTAATTCTCTGCTCCACTCTCACTCTGTCCTCGCCCTCTTTCATTGTTCCAACAAAGCTCAATGTAAGCTCGAGGAACAGCACCTCATCTTTCGATTAGGCACTTTACAGCCTTCCGGACTTCAGACCATAACCTCTGCCCCAATGTTTTCACATGGCAGCTGTTGATGATTCTGCTATTCCCATTTACACTTCATCTAGACTCATCTTTTGTTTCTTTACTTGTTCCATTACCATCTCCTTTTGCTTTCTACTATCACCCCTTTTGTCATTTAATCTCTCCTGCCTTTCACCCAGCACAGACCTTCCCTTTTGTTCCTTCCTCCCCTCCCCCTTTCTCTGCCTCTGCACCTGCTTAAAATCTGTTACATCTCGAACTTTTTCCAGTTCTGACGGAAGGTCATCGACCTGAAACGTTAACTCTGTTTCTCTTTTCACAGATGCTGCCTGACCTGCTGAGTATTTCCAGCATTTTCTGTTTCTATCCCAAACATGCTATGTAGTTCTTGCTCATGGTTGGGAAGCAGTTAGACAGCTGTCTTCTATCAAGTATTTTGTTTATATCACAAGTTTTAATAAAATAAAGAAACTCATGTTTTATTTAAATTAACATTTTAAATATTTACAGGGTGCTGTGGCAGGAACTGTGTCCTTCAGTGGTTGGAGCAACTCTTTATCTTAGTCATGATAGAACAAAGACCTACAATCTACAATTATGTTACTCAGGGAGGGAGGGAGAGGTCATCAGAATCATCTTCACACTGTGGCTAAACAATTCTACTAATATCTGTTGTTGAAAATAATATTTTATAATTTATGGTATTTTAAGTTTTCTTCTAACAGCAAGACTAATTTTTGAATGCACGAAGACTCCCTTGGCACTATGCTTCACAAGATGTTATATAATTGCACTGTAGGAAGTTGAACTCTTGTTTATTTAAGCAATTGTGAAGCAAGTACTGAAGCTCTAATTGTGGGATCTAGCAATGCTATTAATGAAAACACAGTCCTGCAGAATGATCACCATATGTTATGTTTTTTCAGTGAAAAGGCTGGGTAATGCTATAATTCTCGAAGCAGCTAAATACAGATTAGACTAGCTATTGTACGTCTGCTTCTTCAGAGAGAAGAAAAGATAGGCAGTTTACAAGAAAATGATGCTATCGTTTCTTAGAAGTGATGCAGGACTAAACCTTAAACTTCTATTTCAAAACAGCAGAATGACATTTTTAATGAATACCCTTTCTACAATGTGTTCCATTATAGGGTAAAATCAGATTTAATTTATGAATTTAGGGAGATTTCTCCCTTTTACTTTCAGTCTGAATTAATGTAGGTTTTAATTGGAATGCTATTTTCTAGAAATGATTGTCTAAATTCTGCAGCCATTGCTACAAATGACCATGTATATGTTGCAGCTGTAAATCTTTTCAAATTTGAAGCTGTTTCACTATTACCAGTGTGAAAAGTAAGGAGCTATTGTACTGATCATAAATCAGATTAGAAATTCCTGTCACCTGATATCAGTTCCAAACGGGCAGTGAAGCTGATTAGAATCAGACAAGCTTAAACAATAACTGCAAACCCCAAAGTTCGAGCATGCCACACCAATACCTAACTACATTTCTAGGATTTGGCTGCAATGCAGATAATTAGATTTGCTTCCCTTTTTGAATATAAAAGTTCAAACTAAGTTATCAGTTTAAGGGCACCCAAATTTTAAGACTGAACATACTTAAAAAATAAATGCCTTAAGTAAAAATAAATTTTACCACAAACTGTCAGAACCTGGCAACTGTAAAGAGCTCCATTTACTAAAGTTACAGCATGAAAAGTCAACAAATGGAAGAAAGAATGGATACCGATGAGTCTTGTGCCAAGTCCAATACAGAGACAGGATGTTCAGTTATGAATAACTTTGGAAAGGAATCATAAAGAATCCAATTCACTTTTTGAAATGCTACTGAAAATATCCACTGCCTTAGCGAATGGAAAAAAAGTAAGAAAAGCCAATACAATACGCAGTTTGGTACAGGCAGAATGATTGGGCCCAGTTTACTGTATTGACTAATTTGCCGAAAAATTGGATTGCGCTGCCCCTGTTTTACAGGCATAATACGGACGCCTCAGGGTCCAATATGGCAAGCAGCCTGTGAGTGCTACTTCTGCACCGGAAGTGCTCCGCCATCCATATTGGATCGGGCTCCTCCATAAGCGAGGAGCAACACCAAAAGCATTTAAAAGGCTCGCTTAAATATTTAAGTAAGAATCCTACGTTTGTTGTCGGATCCTTTTATGAAATTGGTCTACTCCAGTGCTTGACTTGCCATGCAGAATCATAGAATCATGCAGCACAGAAGAAGGCCATTTGGCCCATCTTGCCTGTGATGGACTCTTTAAAGTGCTATCCAATTAGTTCCACTACCCTGCTCTATCCCTGTAGCCCTGCATATTTTTCCTTCTGAAGCATATATCCAATTCCCTTTTGAAAGTTACTATTGAATCTGCCTCTACCACCCTTTCAGGCAGTGTATTCCAGATCATAACAACTCATTACGTAAAAATAAAATTCCTCATCTCCCTTCTGGTTCTTTTGCCAATTATCTTAAATCTGTGTCCTCTGGTTATCGACCCTCCTGCCGGTGAAAACAGTTTCTCACTATTGGTGATAAACTCACCAGCAAATCATGGCACTACCAGGCAGCAAGGGCCCTGCAGAAGTGCTATTTAAAGGGTTTATTCACTCCGTACAGGTTAGTTGCTGGTTTGTCTTCTTAGGCTGCTGGTTCACTTCTGGGCCTTATATTGGCTATTTTCTGCTTTCAACAACTGAAATCTGACTTCTGCTAACAGCTTTTTGCTGGTACTGTGCTGATTTTGTCTGCCTTGAAAACAGTTTTGTTGCAGTCATGGATGGCCTGGTAGGTCTGCCTTTGAAGCTGGAAAATGAGGGGAAGCAGCAAAGAAGACAGGAGAGACCCAGAGCAGCTGGGAGAAGGGCACTATGCAGGAGGCCATACCCACAGTGAGCACTTTTCATACCTGAACTTCACCGAGGAGCAATGTATTAGGCACCTTCGCTTCACCAAAGAGACTATCACCAAATTATGTCACCTGCTGCAGCCATAACTCAAGCCCCAAACCAGGGCATAGACAGCACTCCCTATGGCTGTCAAGATCATGGTGGCCCTTAACTTTAACACAACGGGCTCTTTCCAGGCTGCAGCAGGTAACATCAGTGACATCTCCCAGTTTACAGTCCACTATTATATCAGGGAGGTCACCGAGGCTTTCTGTAACAGGAGGAATAACCAACATCACTTTCCCAATAGACAGAGCAAAGCTGAACAAGAGAGCACTAGGTTTCATCCACATTGCAGGCTTTCCTAGGATCTAAGATGCTATAGACTGCACCCATATTGCCTTGTGTGCTCCCCATCACCATCCTGGCATCTTTCTCAATAGAAAGGGATTCCACTCTCTGACTAACTTTGCCATGCTGAGGGACATGAACCATCACATGAACCATCCCTCCCATCCTAATACACCAACAGTCCCACAATCCATATCACCACTGTCTTTACTGCCACCATCCAATTGCCTTCCTTCAGTCCAGCCGTATAGGTCTTGCCCTCACTTCGCTACAATTATTAATACCAACACCAAATCCAGAACAAAAATTACTCCCAACACTATTCCATCTGTGTCTAATACTTAACAGGAATAATTAAAAATTATCCTTGTGCAACCCCTTAGTGCCTATCTTGAAGTCATCCAAAGCTCAGCTGCCCCGTGTCCTAACTCGCACCAAGTCCCTTTCACCCATCACCCCTGTGCTCGCTGACCTACATGGATAAATGTGAAGTTATCCAATTTGGTAGGAAAAACAGAAAGGCAGGGAAATGTGGATGTACAGAGGGACCTGGGTGTCCTTGTACACAGTCACTGAAAGCAAGCATGCAGGTGCAGCAAGCAGTTAGGAAGGTAAATGGTATGTTGGCCTTCATTGCAAGAGGATTTGAGTACAGGAGCAAGGATGTCTTACTACAGTTATACAGGGTCTTGGTGAGACCACACCTGGAGTACTGTGTGCAGTTTTGGTCTCCTTACCTAAGAAAGGATATACTTGCCATAGAGAGAGTGCAGCGAAGGTTCACCAGACTGATTCCTGGGATGGCAGGACTGTCGTATGAGGAGAGGTTGGGTCGATTAGGCCTGTATTCACTAGAGTTTAGAAGAATGAGAGGGGATCTCATTGAAATGTATATAATTCTGACAGGGCTAGCCAGACTGGATGCGGGGAAGAAGTTTCCCCTGGCTGGGGGGTCTAGAACGAGGAGTCACAGTCTCAGGATATGGGGTAGGACATTTAGGACTGAGATGAGGAGAAATTTCTTCACTCAGAGGGTGGTGATCCTGTGGAATTCTCTACCACAGAAGGCTGTGGAGGCCAAGTCACTGAATATATTTAAGAAGGAGATAGATAGAATGCTAGACACAAAAGGCATCAAGAGGTATGGGGAGAGAGCAGGAATATGGTATTGAGATAGAGGATCAGCCATGATCATATTGAATGGCGGAGCAGGCTCGAAGGGCCGAATGGCCTACTCCTGCTCCTATTTTTCTATGTTTCTATGTTTCTACATTGGCTCCCAGTTAAGCAGCGCCTCGATTTCAAAATTCTCATCCTTGTTTTCAAATCCCTCCATGGCCTCGCCCCTTCCTATCTCTGTAATCTCCTTCAGCCCCACAATCCCCTGAGATATCTGCGCTCCTTTAATTCTGCCCTCTTGAGCATCCCTGATAATAATCGCTCAATCTTTGGTGGCCATGCCTTCTGTTGCTGAGGCCCTAAGCTCTGGAATTCCCGGCCTAAACCTGTCCACCTCGCTACATCTCTTTCCTCCTTTAAGATGCACCTTAAAACCTACCTCTTTGACCAAGCTTTTGGTCACCTGCTCTAATTTATCCTTATGTGGATCGGTGTCAAAATTTTTGTCTTAAAATACTCCTATGCAGCGCCTTGGGATGTTTTACTACATTAAAGGTGTTATATAAATACAAGTTGTTGTTGTTGCTGTTGTCTTGTCTGCTTGTTTACCTATCTTAGTGGTTTTTTGAGGTGTATCCCCAGTGCTTACAGCTTGCAAGGTGGAATGCTGCTGAGCTTCCATTGAGGACACTTCAGATGGTCGTGGTGGGTGACCTCGAGCAGCTCTGGTCCTCAAGGGATCGGCTGTAGACTGTAGCATCTCAGTGTGGGCTGGGGGCAGTCTGGTCCAGTTGGCAGTGTAGCAGTAATAAATGCACTGGCGAAATGGCTGGTGGAGGAACAGGCATGCTGTCATCTTGAGAGAGGACAGCAGGTTCTTCGTCCATGGAGCAAAGGCCGCACTCCTGGAGCTGCACCTCCGCACTTCTATGGCTCTGCGCGAGAACAGAGTGCAAGAGTGATGTGATGCTCTGGAAGCCCCTTTCAACACTGGCCCCCAGAGCCAAGATGTGAGCTGCCATAGAAGCTGTCAAAGCTGTCAGTAAAGGCTCCATCATGGTTGTGTTCATGGAGCTGACCACTCACTATATATGGGAGAGAATAGTCTCTATGCTCTGCGTGAAAGTTGACACAAGTTGAAGCTGGACTCCTCCATGCTCTGAGCTATAGCGTGCAAACACTCTGGCAGGCTGCTCAGTGTACCTACATTTCCTAGTGTATGCCTGGGCCCTCAAAGTCTGCATCTGTGTCCTCTGCAGCAGAGCTAGTATGTGACCTCGCCCTCCGGTGAACTGGCACCTGTGGCATCCTATCCACCTAACCTAGCTCCTGCATAGTTGTGGCCAGTGATTCACCACATGAAGACTCTCACTTACCCTTTAAACTACACATGGTGCGAATCTCTAAGCTGGTGCTTGCTCGGGTCAGAGCGAGTGAAATTGTGTTTTCAGGAAGACGGGCCTCCTCTTCTTGAAGCAGCACAAGAGCTTCCACATTTTCAGCACCTGAAATGAAGGAGAGGGACAAGGGTTAGCTTTTACTGTGCAGGCAGAGCAGAGAGAGATGAGTGGTTGGTGAAAGCAACTGTAGTTTGTCATGCAGAGTTTGTGGGGTGAGATAGAAGTAAGAAGTGAAAAAGAGCAAAAGGTGCAAAGAAACCCTGCAGAACATCTCCTCCAGTGTTGCCACTTGCCATGGCCATGACACTCCTCCTGCCCATGATGGCCAGCATATTTTCTTCCACAGGAGAGAGGATGTACAGGTGGACTCAGCCTCTTCCGGTTGCTGCCTTCTGCCTCATGTTGTGCCTGACCTTCTCCTGCAAGAAAGAAGGGACTGTGTTAGTGATAACCTTATGAACTGTTTTGGGAATGTGCCTGTCATGGTAGAATAGTTCGTATGTTGTGTGGCAGATGTGAGGTGTGGGGAATTGAGAGTTGCAATAGTGCTCCTAGTGTGAGTTGGAGGAGAAGGAGGCAGAGTGAAGTGTGGTGCAGTGATTGTAGAAGAGTGGATGGAAACGGGGAGGAGAGTGGTGTGAGTCATGTGGCTGCAGGTGGTCCAGGTAGGGGGGAGAGTAATTGATGTAATTCTTAACTTGACAACTCTGGTGAGGTCATTGACCTTTTTCCTTTATTACAGCCATGTCCTAGGATTTACCTCCTCTACGACCTCTTCCCACAGGCAGCAGAGGTGTTGTCTGGAGGACTTTCTGTCTCTCGAGGGGAACAGGATCTCCCTCCTGCTGTCCAGCGCCTGGATCTGGACCTCCAACACTGTATCAGAGAACCTGGGTGCCTTCTATGTACCTCTTGCAATCATTCCTCTACTTGCTAAGATTCTCTGCTGTCTGCAACCAGAGTGCATCTTCCCTTTTAGAGGTGTTGGCTGCCCTTAAGTGGCGTCAGTCAAATCTGACTTTGTGCACCCCCCCACTCCCCACCCCCAAACAGGCGTACTGTCAATGAGTAGAGCGGGTAACAGTGGCTGAACATCTGGTTCATTATAATGAGTTCTCTGCATTAATTTTGCATTGTCCTTGTGCTCACGTGAACAGGCACATGCAACGCCCTTGCCCTCTTGCGACCATGTTCAGGGATGATCGAATTTCTAGGCCATTGTCTCTAATTTTTTTCCTTACCCTTTGAGACCCGCAACTCATAATGGATATTAGACTGATTGACAGAGATTGATTGCTATGATTAATCAACAACTCCATTATCATTGTATTGTGTGACTAGCAGGATGGTAGAAGGCGAACTAGATGGACCTTGGTCTTTTTTTGTCAAGCAATTCCTGTGTTCCTGTAAAGTTTCATTCACAGCAGAAGTTCTACAGTGTCAGCTGTGGCTCAGTTGGTAGCACCCTTGCCTCTGAGTCAGATAGTTGTGAGTTCACAGTCCCACTCCAGGGACTTGAGCACAAAAATCTAGGCTGACACTCCAGTGCAGTGCTGAGGGAGTGCTGCACTGTCAGAGGTGCCGTCTTTTGGATGAGACGTTAAACTGAGGCCCCATCTGCCCTCTCAGGTGGACATAAAAGATCCTATGGCACTATTTTCAAAAAAAGCAAGGGAGTTATCCCTGATGTCCTAGCCAATATTATCCCTCAATCAACATAACTTTAAAAAAACAGATTATCAGTCATTGTCACATTACTGTTTGTGGGAGCTTGCTGTGCGCAAATTGGCTGCCGCGTTTCCTACATTACAACGGTGACTACACTTCAAAAAGTATTTAATTGGCTGTAGAGTGTTTTGAGATGTCCGGTGGTCGTGAAAGGTGCTATATAAATGCAAGTCTTTCTTTTTTCTCTGCTTTGACAACTGGAACAATCTTTATATGTGAGTCTGCAGAGTGAATATTAGTTTGGGAACCATCACAGGTGAGCATACTTTCAAATTTTCCAGATGGTTTGGGATAACTTAATCCTATTGGTGCAAAATATGTTTGTACTGTTTCTACAAGTTGCATTGATAGTTCCCAGATTCTGTTTTTTCCCCTGGTTTTTAATGTTGTTGCCCAGCAAAAACAAGATCTGGGAGTGATAGTGGGCTCAACACTTACCATGCCTGGTCATTGCAGAGCAGCTATTAACAAAATAAAAACACAGTGCTGAACGATATTGGAAAATCAGCGGAATATCAGTCTCAGGCCATCATGTTGAAACTGTATCTTCTTCTGGTCAGGCCACATCTTGAATGCTGATTACTGAGACATAAGAAAAAACGTGCAGAGAAGGGCTATGAGGCTGGTCCCTTGTGTCAGAAGACTGAGTTATGAGGAAGGGTTAGAAAAAAACAGACTTTATGCCTTGAAAGCAGGTGAATGAGATGTGACCATATGGAGTAAGCAAGATACCAAGTGGTATAAAGAAGTTTAGCCCTGAAAACTGTTTCGCGCGAAACCGTTGCCGTATGACCTTTTCATACAAAAGTGATTAATCCCTGGAATGAACTTCTGGCAAAAATTCTGTAATCATTCAAGAGGCAGTGGGATCCTATGTCAGGGGAACCATAAGTCTCTATGGAATGGTCTCTCATCTGTATTTAAATGGTGATTCTTGTGATCTTGGTGAAAAGAAAGCAACAAGAATGTTGTGACTACTGGGCTATCCCAGACTTCATAGTGCAATTGACAGCTGTGTTTCCCCCCCATTTCGTAGCCTGGGAACTCTGAGGGCAATTGGAAAACCCCCAATTCCAGGGTAGCTGAGATCATCTAGACTAAAGATAATGGAACCCTTCTGGTCTGGTTGGCTTAGTGCCAGACCACACAATGCATTTTTCACTGAACCAGTCTGATGGCAGGAGAAGAAGATTTGACAACTTTATGAAACGGTTAATGTGATTAATTTATTGGTAAGTATATTATGGTTAGAAGCAAAGCAGCCCTCATGGTTCACAGAAACACATGGTGAATCCCTTCCCCTGCCTTCAAATTTCTCCCCTCCTCTCCGGAAGGTGGTGACTCACATTGAGCTATGTTCCAAGTGGCAATTTTCATATGCAAGTCTAGACAGTGACTATTGGAAAGAAAGTCACAAGGGTATGTTCCAGCAGAATTGTACTGATTTTTATTTTATTTTATAGGGAGTAATGATTAGAAGTGATTACTAGAAAATAATCTTATGCACCAATTACCCCACAGGTTTGATGTAGTTTAGAGAAGTGTGAGCCAGAGGCAATACAATTATACTGATGGCCTGCAGTGTTCTCTGGTTGGAAAAATTGGAATGCTGGTCTTATATGCTTACACATGTACTCATAGCGACACTCATCAGTGTCCAAAGACCATATAAAATGTTAATATTAGAATGTCATAAAAAGTTTAAAAAGAAAATTTGGAACCACCTGGGAATGTTTTAATGTTTGCTTCACACAAATTGCAAAGCCAAAGTGATGTGTGCCTATCTCCACAAAGTGATGTGTACCTATCTCCACAAAGTGATGTGTGCCTATCTTCACAAAGTGATGTGTGCCTATCTCCACAAAGTGATGTGTGCCTATCTCCACAAAGTGATGTGTGCCTATCTTCACAAAGTGATGTGTGCCTATCTCCACAAAGTGATGTGTGCCTATCTCCACAAAGTGATGTGTGCCTATCTTCACAAAGTGATGTGTGCCTATCTCCACAAAGTGATGTGTGCCTATCTTCACAAAGTGATGTGTGCCTATCTCCACAAAGTGATGTGTACCTATCTTCACAAAGTGATGTGTGCCTATCTCCACAAAGTGATGTGTGCCTATCTCCACAAAGTGATGTGTGCCTATCTTCACAAAGTGATGTGTGCCTATCTCCACAAAGTGATGTGTGCCTATCTCCACAAAGTGATGTGTGCCTATCTTCACAAAGTGATGTGTGCCTATCTCCACAAAGTGATGTGTGCCTGTCTTCACAAAGTGATGTGTGCCTATCTTCACAAAGTGATGTGTACCTATCTTCACAAAGTGATGTGTGCCTATCTCCACAAAGTGATGTGTGCCTATCTCCACAAAGTGATGTGTGCCTATCTCCACAAAGTGATGTGTGCCTATCTCCACAAAGTGATGTGTACCTATCTTCACAAAGTGATGTGTGCCTATCTTCACAAAGTGATGTGTGCCTATCTCCACAAAGTGATGTGTGCCTATCTTCACAAAGTGATGTGTGCCTATCTCCACAAAGTGATGTGTGCCTATCTCCACAAAGTGATGTGTGCCTATCTTCACAAAGTGATGTGTGCATATCTTCACAAAGTGATGTGTGCCTATCTTCACCAAGTGATGCGTGCCTATCTCCACAAAGTGATGTGTGCATATCTTCACAAAGTGATGTGTGCCTATCTTCACAAAGTGATGTGTGCATATCTTCACAAAGTGATGTGTGCATATCTTCACAAAGTGATGTGTGCCTATCTCCACAAAGTGATGTGTGCCTATCTTCACCAAGTGATGTGTGCCTATCTCCACAAAGTGATGTGTGCCTATCTCCACAAAGTGATGTGTGCCTATCTCCACAAAGTGATGTGTGCCTATCTTCACAAAGTGATGTGTGCCTATCTTCACAAAGTGATGTGTGCCTATCTCCACAAAGTGATGTGTGCCTATCTCCACAAAGTGATGTGTGCCTATCTTCACAAAGTGATGTGTGCCTATCTTCACAAAGTGATGTGTGCCTATCTCCACAAAGTGATGTGTGCCTATCTCCACAAAGTGATGAGTGCCTATCTCCACAAAGTGATGTGTGCCTATCTCCACAAAGTGATGTGTGCCTATCTTCACAAAGTGGTGTGTGCCTATCTTCACAAAGTGATGTGTGCCTATCTCCACAAAGTGATGTGTGCCTATCTCCACAAAGTGATGTGTGCCTATCTCCACAAAGTGATGTGTGCCTATCTCCACAAAGTGATGTGTGCCTATCTCCACAAAGTGATGTGTGCCTATCTCCACAAAGTGATGTGTACCTATCTCCACAAAGTGATGTGTGCCTATCTTCACAAAGTGATGTGTGCCTATCTTCACAAAGTGATGTGTGTCTATCTTCACAAAGTGATGTGTGCATATCTTCACAAAGTGATGTGTGCCTATCTTCACAAAGTGATGTGTGCATATCTTCACAAAGTGATGTGTGCCTATCTCCACAAAGTGATGTGTGCCTATCTTCACCAAGTGATGCATGCCTATCTTCACAAAGTGATGCGTGCCTATCCTCACAAAATGGTCTCACTTTGGAATAATGCCAGATGACTGTAACTATGGTGCATATTTTGACAGTTTGATGCAGTTTTCACATCAAATTGATATTGAACCTGTATTATAACAGACCGGTTATTAAAAGATTTATATGGCCTTATAAACTACAAGAAGGAAAATTCAAACAACAACTTGCATTTATATAGTGCCTTTAAAAATGTCCCACAGTTTTACAGAATAAAAATAGATGGCAAGCTAAAGAAAGAGATATTAGGAGGTGTGGCCTAAAGCTTGGTCAAAGAAGTGGATTTTAAAGATGGTCTTAAAGAAGGTGACAGAGGTGAGGGACGATTTTAACTCTCCGTGGAAGCTGACGGCAATCCCACACAGGAGTCTTCAACGGAGGCCGGCAGATTTTAACTGCAGCTCATTTGAATGAAGCTGGTCGGATGCTCACTCATTTCGGGTAGAAAGCGGTGGCTGTGGGAAGAGGGGGGAAGGGGAGAGGAGGGGGATGCAGAATGGATGGCCCGGATGCCACCCACCAGCACCAGGAGAAGGTTGCCGGTAGTCATAGAGTCATAATGGCACAGAAGGAGACCATTCAGCCCATTGAGTCCATGTCAGCGCTCTGTAGAGCAATCCAGTCAGTCCCATTCCCCCGCTCTATCCCCGTAACCCTGCGAGTTTATTTCCTTCAAGTGCCTATCCAGTCTCCCCTTGAAAACATTGAGTGTCTCCGCTTCCACCACTTCCGTCGGCAGCGAAGTCCAGGTCATCGCCACTCGCTGCGTCAAAAAGTTTTTCCTCACATCCCCCCTGTATCTCTTGCCCAAAATCTGTGTCTCCTAGTCTTTGGACCATCAACTAGTGGGAACAGCCTTTCCCTGTCTAGCCTATCCAAACCCGTCATAATCTTGTAGACCTCTATCAAATCTCCCCTCAACCTCCTTTTCTCTAATGTAAACAAATCCAGCTTCTCCAACCTGTCCTTGTAGCTAAGATCCCCCATCCCCAGAACCATTCTGGTAAATCTCCTCTGCACCCTCTCAAGGGCCTTCACATCCTTCCTAAAGTATGGTGATCAGAACCAGATGCAATACTCCAGTTGTGGCCTAACCAGTGCTTTATAAATGTTCAGCAAAACTTTTCTACTTTTGTACTCAATACCTCTATTTATGAAGCCCAAGATCCCATGGTGGAAAAATTCGGTTACTTTGCGCCTCCCATTAGAGCAATCCAGTCAGTCCCATTCCCCCGCTCTATCCCCGTAACCTTGCGAGTTTATTTCCTTCAAGTGCCTATCCAGTCTCCCCTTGAAAACATTGAGTGTCTCCGCTTCCACCACTTCCGTCGGCAGCGAAGTCCAGGTCATCGCCACTCGCTGCGTCAAAAAGTTTTTCCTCACATCCCCCCTGTATCTCTTGCCCAAAATCTGTGTCTAATGGGGCGCAAAGCAACTAGTGCCCGGGCACAGCACACCAATGCCTTCATGAAGTTCAGCAGGAGGTTAGCAGTGGCACTAACTGTTAGCACCCCCCGGCGCTGCGCCGCCAGCGATTACATCATCACTGTGCGCAGCGCGCCGCTCGCGCCCCATCTGCGATCTTCGGTAGCGCCCCCTGGCTTACCACTGGACGCTATGTCTGACGGGGTATGGGGGGCCTACCTGCAGCCGGGGCGGCGCTATTTAAAGGCGAGGTGCCGGGCGGCCATTTTTGTTGCTGGCCGCCTGCAGCACCTGCCTCCGCTCCCATCCCCGGCCTCCTTACCCGCCCCCCCCGCGGAGTGCCGACTGCGCTCCATGAGCCCGGCACTTCGCTTGAGTGCTGGGCTCTTTTGCCAGCACTCCAATCCCCGGGGGCCCAGCTGGGCCCCGGGTCGCACTGTGCAAGGCCCCTCCTGTTTAAGAAGGGGAGGAAGGCCTGCAATACCGCGGTGCGACATGCTGCAGCGCCTGGTGCTGTGCCACGTAGCATTGCTATATACCCTCGCAGTGCCCCAAGAGGGAGGCGGGGCACTTGCAGTACTGCCCCGCTTCCCTCTTGGGGCGCTACCACTCAATTTCAGTCGCGGGGGCGCTAATTTTTCTGGGTCACTAAAAGTAGTGCCAAAGGGGGCGCGATTCAATTTTTCGCCCCATATGCTTTGATAGCCACTCTCTCAATATATCCTGGCACCTTCAGGGACCTATGCACATTAACTCCCAGGTCCCTCTGTCCCTGCACACCCTTTAAAACGGTGCCATTAAATGTATATTGCCTCTCCCTGTTCCTTCTGCCAAAATGCATCACCTCACACTTCTCTGTACTAAATTCCATCTGTCACTTGTCTGCCCATTCTGCTAGCCTTTTTGTGTCATGTTGCAGTCGATTGGTATCATCCTCACTGTTTGCCACACCTCCAAATTTGGTGTCATCGGCAAATTTAGAAATTCTACTCTGTATTTCAATATCCAGGTCATTTATATATATCAAAAAAAGCAGTGGCCCCAGCACTGAACCTTGGGGAACACCACTGTCTACCATCCTCCAGTCTGAAAACAGCCATTTACCACAACTCGCTGTTTTCTGTCCTTAAGCCAATTCCTTATCCAAGCTGTCAATGACCCACTTATTCCATGAGCCTTAATTTTGTTAACCAGCCTTCTATGTGGTACTTTATCAAATGCCTTCCGAAAATCCATGTAGACAACATCCATTGCATTCCCTTCATCAAGTAAGTTAAGTTTGGGAGTGGGGGTGTTGTGAGGGTCTTACAGCTGGGAAAGGGAGGTAGCTGGGACAACAGAGACCCAGAGGTACTCCTATCCCTTCTGGCCCTAGTAAGCGAAGTTTTTTGAACTTATTGTAGAGGGCCTCGCTGGCTTCCTGACAGCTTTACCTGGCGGGCAGCTGCGGTGGGTGCCCACTCATGAGTTGAGTAAAATGTCATCAGAGTCCCGTTTATGTCATAGGACCCAGATTTACATTGTTTAATAAGGCAGAATGCCTAATCCACTAACAAAATAATGGCATTAAAAAGAGGAATCGGCAGGAACAGATCAGGAAATGCAGCCGCTCCATCTTAACTGCTCTCCTGCTCTTTCCCTGATGATTAGGGAGATTTAAAATTTTTCCTGTGGAGAGGTGCAAGGGCTTAGGAAAGTAATTCCAGAATGTGAGGCCTAGGTAGCTGGAAGAGTGGCCACCAATTGGGGGGGGGGGTGAAAGGAGGGGGGAAAGCACAGAAGGTCAGAATTGAAGTAACAGAGGCCTAGAAATTCGTGGCCACCACGAAAGCTGCTGGTGCCATCGTTGCCAGGGATTAACGGCTGCCGAAATGGTGGCGTTGCCAGGACTGAAAAATTGGTGTGAGGCAAGCGCTAAACTCACCATGCAAAGCTCTCCTGGTGGCGTTTGTCACGGAATCAGGCCCCAGTGTAGCATGTCCAAATGGCGTTGCAGCTTCAACAACCTCTGAAAGCGAGGTTATGATTTCATAAAGCATTGTGGGATCTTAAAAGGGCAATGCGTTGTTGTTTTCTTAAAAGAGCAATGCCTTCTGAAAGTATAAAAATAAAAATGATGTAAAAATATGCAGTTTTCAGCCCTTACAACTCAACTGCATTCTGAGAAAAAAATTAACATTAAAAAGAGTTCCCAAATGGGAGTCTTCAGCTCTTAAAGCTGAATTGCCTTCCACATCTAAAAATAATGGGCTAAGTGCTTCAGCATTAACACAAATGGCCCAACAAGCCAGGGAAGGGGCACTCAGGGTCTCGCACACAGCACTCCAGCTTTGTGCAGGGGGTCAACACTGCAAGAGAGGCCCTCTACCCACAGGGGCCAGGAGGCTTTCCAGAAAGAAGGATGTGGGACCACATCACCGAGGCTGTTACTGCCAGCAGTGTCGCCCCCACCACCTGGCTCCAGTGCCCAAAGAAGCTTCATGACCTCAGACCAGTCAGTGGTCAAGGTCAGTGAATGCATCTTCAAAAGCCGACTCCTACCAACTGCATCACTAGCCTCACACACTTATCAATGCATGATTCCCCCCCTGACTGCCCCCCGCCATCAATCACCAACCAACAATCTGTACCAATGACGAGGCACACCTCTCATTCCTAGCTTCACCTCACCCCCTTGGAGGAGACGGTGCTGGCCATTCTTGGCAGGGGCATTATCCTCCTTCTCGCATGCACCTCTGGCTTTCCTGCCCTCCCTCACCATAACTCCACCCTTGTGCCTTCCTCATTTCACACACCTAAGAACTGTAGCCTGCCCAGCCAGTGGTTGACCAAGAAAAGGGAGAGGAGAGTGAAGATGATAAGAAGATAAGGAAGAAGAAAAAGAAAAAGAAGAACCATCACTCGATTTGACACTCCCAGCCACCAGCTCCTCAAGGCCCATCAGCAAGGCCATTTGCAGTGTCCCCCACTGAAAGTCAGCAGCCTTCCACCAGCCATGCTGCAGCCCTTGGGGTAGTACTGTGTGACATCAGTAGGATAGACAAAGGCACACACAAGACAGTCACTAAGGGAATGCATACGGGTGATTAGTTGATTTCTTGATGTCATATTGGATGGATAGGTGTATAAGGTTGGATTGGAATGTTTGCTTTGTGATGGCTTTTATTTCAGCATTGTGGCCAAGAGGATGCTGTGATGGTCAGCAACAGAGGGAAGGTAAGGTGTGGGACAAATGTGGAAAGGGGAATTGGGATTGTGGTCATTGGTACGACAGGCGGATGATTATGTCCCGGATATCCCGGCCAGAAAGGGGCTGTCTGGGTTGCTTCCTCCTCTTCTGCTTCTTCCTCTTCGGCTTCTTCTTCTTCTACAGCTTCCTCGTCCCTCTGCGAGTGGATGCTGTAAATCTGAAATAAAAGCATAAAATGCTGGAAATACTCAGCAGGTCAGGCAGCATCTCGACCTGAGACGTGAACTCTGTTTCTCTCTCCATCGATGTTGCCTGACCTGCTGAGTATTTGCAGCATTTTCTGTCTTCTCAGAGGCCTTCCTTTATCATCTGAGGCCTTGCAAGCTTTCAGCAGCACTCCCTGCACTCCCTGTACACTTAAAAAACTTTTAACATGTATTGTACCAAGCCATTACTTCAATAAAATTAAAAAATCCAATTCAAAAGCTTAAATGCGAACTTACCTGAAAGATGTGTGTGTCCCTTTAAGAGGTGCTGACAGCACCTCTGTCAGTCTGCTGAATGCTGGGTTTTCATGGCAAGCTTAGGAGCCAGTGCTGAACTCAGTGCTAAGGTCCAAGTTTGCTGAGCTGACGTTAAGTCGGTGTTGCACGTCGACTGACGTCACCCTCTCTTAATTTACATTGACAACGCTAAGGCCCTCACCAAAATAGTGGCCACTGAGTCTCGCACCACAGAAGGGTGTTAGAGTGGCAGCCGCCATTTTTAGACCGGATCGTGGCGGTGACTCGTGGCGATAAGTGGGCCAATTCCTAGGCCAGAGACTTTGGGGTAGGGGGTGATTGTCAGGCTGGAGGAGGTTACAGAGATGAGGAGGGGAAGGCCATGAAAAGATTTAAACTTGGATGAGAATTTCAAATTAGAGATGTATGGGGATTGGAAGCCAATGTTAATCGATTAAGGATAGGGGTGATGGGTGAGTGGGATTTTGTGTTGGATAGGATACGGACAGCTGACTTTTGGATGAGCAGAAGCTTACAGAGCATGGATGATGGGGTGCCAGCCAGGAAAGCATCAGAACACTTCAGTCTGGAGGTGAAGGGTTTCAGCAGCAGATGGGCTGAGGCAGGAGTGGAGGATGATGATGTTATGGAGGTGGAAGTAGGTGTCTTTGTGATTGGGAGAATATGGGATTGGAAGTGCAGCTCAGGGTCAAATAGGATGAAATTGGTGGCAACGGCACAGAGTTTGTGACTGAGGCCAAAGATGATCACTTCCCAATGTTTAACTGGAGGAACTGCGGCTCATTGAAGACTGTATGGACCCTGTGGGCTCTGCCAGTGGATCGGCTATCACCGCCCCTCTCCGCATCTCCCTCCAGAATGTCTGTTCACTTGTGAACAAAGCCTTTGCCATCCATGAGCTCATTGTGGATGATTGCATTAAATCCTTCCATGGCCTCACCCGTCCCTATCTCTGTAACTTTCTCTAGCCGTACAACCCTCCGAGATCTCGGGCCTCTTACGCATCCCTGATTTGAATTGCTCCACCATTGGCAGCCGTGTCTTTGGCTGCCTAGGCCCTAAGCTCTGGAATAACCTCCTTAAAGCTCTTCTCCTCTCTACCTCTCGTCCATTAAGATGCTCCTTAACACCACCTCTTTGACCAAGTTTTTGGTCACTTGTCCTAATATCTCCTATGTGCTTGGTGTCAAATTTTGTTTGATAATGTTCCCGTGAAGCGCCATGGGATCTTTTATTACATTAAAGGCGCTATATAGATGCAAGTTGTTGTTGTATGTCAGACGAGCAGTCTGACACTACTGAGCCAGTGGAGGGGTCAAAAGGGAGAGGTGGAACTGGGTGTTGTCAGCATAAATGAGGAAGCTAACCCCATGTTTGTGGATGTTGTCACCAAGTGACAGCATGTAGATGAGGAGGGAGCCAGAGATAGATTGTTGGAGGCTCCAGAGGCTACAGTGCAGGATGGGAAGAGAAGCCATTACTGGAGATCCTCTGGCTATGATCGGTTAGGCAAGAGTGGAACCAAGCAAGAGTGGTCCTACAGAGCTGGACAATGGAGGAGAGGCGTTGGAGTAGGTCGGTATGGTCGACAGTGTCAAAGGCTGCAGGGAGGTTGAGGAAGATGAGGAGGGATAATGTAGCATGGCCAGAGTCACGGAGGATATCATTTGTGTAGCTTACTGTTAAACCTGGGATAAGATTGTTTTAATACTCACTCCCACACACCCATTATTTGTTATATAGTTGTTATATTTATAAACATAGTTAGCTTCCACCTGTTTCTGATGTGTGGAAGGCAATTCTTTAGTGGTAAGTGCCACAGATGACACTGATGCCCAGGATGTTCCATTCCTTTCAGTGGTGATGTCTTCACTGAAACAATAAACTAATAATAGAATCAGTGGTATATACTCTCAATGTAATCGGCAACGGATTTGTGGGAAACAAACTTGTCCACGTCTATTGAATCTAATTGTCAATGAGCGTATTTAAAGCATTTTTATCTGAAATTGCCCACCTTTAAAATGTTCCATATACCTGAACTTTAACATAGTTTAAATATTTTAAATTTAAGAAACAAAAAACGCACAATTAAGTTCATAACAAAGGCATTTACTGAATTTACTAGGCAAAGGTATTTAGTGGCCATAGATTCTAAGCCGCCTTTAGACTACCTAACAAAGATATGCTTCTCTTTCAATAAAGTGAGGACATCAACGCTCCGCTGCATGTAAAAACAAGTTAACTGGTGCCAGTTACATTGAAGTACCTTGTTGTGCCGTTTCCTGCAATTGAGAGGTAGCTGGGAATAGATTAAAGTGTTTGATTTTGCACTGTTGCTGTGATTTAACAACCCCTCTGGTGAAATTTATGCTATTTTGTTGTGCACAGGTGACTGTCAAATTCGAATTCCGAATAGGTTAGAAACGACTCAAAAAGGACCAAGATATAAAGCTTCAAAGCAAGTTTCGCGCGAGACTCTGGATCAATATATTAACTACATGCTACTTTTCGAACTGATTTGGGAACTTCACAAGCTGAAAATAAGCAGCCTTTTCCGTTATCAGGGTGCCTGATTCTCATCAAATCCGTCCATAATTTACCCTACTTTGAGTCTTGAAATGACAATCACATTTTCAGAAAAAGAAAGTTCCATTGTTTGAGCTTCTGACTTTGGTCTAAAGCAAACAAGCATTGCTGGTCATAGTTTAAATGATCGGAATTTGATATTTAGATTGCCTATTTAGCAACACACTTTGGAAAGATTCCCCACGATGCAACATATTAAAGGCTGGGAGGTATTATATTAATATATATGTTAATTTTACTGGAACATTTCTTAGCTATGACAAGTTTGTGCTGAGCTGGCAGCCATGTGGGACAGAAATTAAACGAAACATTCTCAGACAGTCGAGTGAATGGCAGGTGTTAATTCAGTGTCAGACAAAATATCCATCTTGACCACAACTTAATATAAACTCTGAAGTAATCAAATATTTGTACAGGATGAGTATATTTAAATGCACCCTTAACGTGATCAGGTGCGGAATTAACAAACGATTTAATGTAATCATTGAATTGTCAAAGATTACATTAAATCGTTAAACTAGTATTTCCTGTATCCACACATCGTTTGTAACTCGATTATCTCTGAAGTAGCCGTTCACAAATTCTCGCTCTGTGTAAACGCTTAATTGTCTCTCTATAGTTGTCGACTGGGCATTTTCCGTTTTCCGAAAGATCTCGTCCACATCCTACTGCATCTGTCTATGATTCACAAAGTTACACTTATTCATACCTACGTTTAATCAGCGGACGGTATTCGGCAAAATTAACCTACGATACTTACTAACGTTACGTTTTTATAACCCAGTGGAAGTAATTTAAGAAACAGATGTTACAAAAATTCGCGTACTGCGAAGGAACAAACCGAAGAAAAAAATATTTATGAATTAACAATTCCTACAATCCAGTTGGAAAGTAGCTCTAGTTAACATGTAGGATTAATGGGAAAACTCACACCTATCGTTCACTATTTCGGGTTGTAACCTTCCGCTGACATACCTGCGCTACAGACGCACCACGCAGAGTGTAACTGACCAAAGTATATGACGTCATCAGTTGTGAAAGAGAAAAGTGTGCATATACTGCAATTACAATGCAACGAGAAAAAAAATGGAATTCACAGATCGAAAGGTCAGACTAATGGCTATCAATGATACGGAGGCCGTACATACCTTACAATTGAGATGTTGTGCATCTCGTTTTAATGGACTAGCATTTAACGGCCGTGTTAAACGTTTCTGAAAGGCTGCAATTCAATTTACTCTCCAGTTTGTAAGACACCTCAACAGGAAAATGATTATTTCCTGAACCGTGTTGTGTTCATTGGTTAATAGAACCAAATACCTTATAGCTTTGATCTGAAACAGATGGTAATTAACAGCCAGGATTTCACAGAAACAAAACCCATCCTGAACGGACATTTGTATATTGAGGTCTGTATGACGCCTAACATCCCATTGACTGGCATTTAGTAGACGGATATGACAGTATGACATATTTAAAAAAGGTTTATTATAAAACGTCAAAAACATGTTTATTTTTTTTAAATGATGGAACATACAAAGCTAAACGTATCAGAGTGCAGGCTGTAACAAATAAACTTTTGCCTTTAACTTGCACACGTTTAAGTGTCTTGGTGCATTACTGCATTCAGTTCACTTTCATGCAACCAAATACGAAAATAGAGTATTTACATTATATATGGACATGATGTGCAGCCGCATTGACAGAAGGCACAAAGGGGTATTACACTGAGTGTCCCAAACAATATTGCATTCCATGGTGCTGTTCGTAGTTAGAATATTCTTAATCATCATAACTCTTGTTTTCAAGACTTTTATCCTAAATGTAAATTATAAAAATTGCTTCAACAATTTCAAAATAATAAAATCTTGATGGAACAGAGCAGTTGGGATGCTTGGATCGTGAACTTGAAAACAGAATTATAATTAGTCCTTAGTATAATTCCATGTTTCTCAGTGTGCTATGCAGCATCCTGATTCTTCGTGTTTGTGGAGCAGAGACATTCTAGAGAAAGTTTTGGCACAGTTTTTGCACTGATATTTTTTCACATCCGAATGAGTTTGTAGATGTGCCCTCAGGTTCGAGCGATCAGCGAATGCTCTGCTGCAATGAGGGCAAGAGAATGGCTTCTCGCCTGAAATAGAAGAAAATCGTCAACAAAGTTAATGTATTAAATTCTAAAGTGGGTTTCTGTTTTTTGTTAAACAAATCTAGTATTGCAATTTCTTCGACATTTGTTAATGAACAAGAATGAGTTTTAAGTTTAGGTAAATTATTGAATCTATGGAATTGGTATATGTATAAAAATACTTTAACAGTACTGTTATAAGTGAAAATGTTGTGACTCCGTTAAAAAAGGAAATCAGCTATCTGCACATTAGTGGAAGAGCAGAGGAGAGTCAAGTGGTGGGATGGAGCTGCTGCTGATGCCATTTGGTAACAGGTGCATTCAGACCATGAGTCCTGCCAACATCTCAGTGCTCCATGTATTTAAAAAAAACTACATATCCTTTGTACAGATAGCACTGGGAATACAACCTGTAGACCAATCTCAAACTTAGCAGCCACAACATTTCTTCCACAATTTAAACAATGACTTCTGTTGTGTCTTGAGGGCGATTTAATAGAGGCGTGCTTACAAATCGGCCAATGTTTATCCAAACTATCTCGCTAAATGCAATTTTAAAATAAATTCGCACAATATAATGCATTTTTGAACAACTTCGTATCTGTTCATTTTCCGTCAACTTGTATTTTTTTAGGGGAAAGCAACAATCGCAAACTCGATGAGACGTGAGAGACTTTCCGCTGCTACACTTTGAGGGAGCATTCGATTTGATCTGGTAAAGTGCCGAGAATATCTACCACTGTAATTACATGCCAGAATGTGTTTAATATTTTGCTTATATGATAGTTTAAAACAGGCAAACTAAGTCGCTCGCTTAATTGTAAACCATTCCGTTACACTTCGAGCCTTACTCACCCGTGTGTGTTCGGATATGCCCCTGCAGTAGCCACGGTCTGGAGAATGCCTTCCCACAGATTTTACAGACACAGGGCAGTGTGTGGGTCCGGATGTGCATCTTTAATGCTCCCAAGCTGACATACTCCTTCTCACAGTATTTACAACTGAAGGATTTTCGAGTCTGAGCGTCGCAATGTAGCTGTTTATGTTTGGCCAGTCCTGAGAAAGTCGAGTAAGCCTTGCTGCACAAGTTGCACTGAAACTTCTCGGCGTCCACGGCGTGTTCATCCGTGACTTTGGGGTGAATTCTCTCCTCCTCGTCGCTGATGGAGGTCTCCGAGCCGTTTGGATCCCTATTGAGCCGATCGGAATTGGACTGTCGAGGGCTGAGCCGTCCTGCTGGGCACAGGCTACCGTTACTGAGGGGCGAGGAGTGTGCGGACGAGTAGTCAGAGGCAGGTGCAGGGTCGCTGGGGACAGGAGAGGGGATCAGCCCGGAGCAAACGCTGCTCCACACACTCACTGGATTGTAAGCTCCAGAACTCAGGATCTCCGGCTGAGGAATGACTGGCATTGGGTAACTCTCATACAGGTACGGAGAAATGATGACTGGAAGCAAAATAAAACACGCGTTGATACACAAAAATCAAAATGCAATAGTTTAATTTACTAGAAAATTGACGTTTCAAATGCAACGACTTAAATTGACTCACAAACTTTTGCTGGCACTGATGAGTCCGTACAGTATTTTGAGTCAAATAAACTTACTAAAAACTTACAGCTTCGTTAACTGACAAAAAGTCATTCGGCAAAAAAAGTTGCACCAAAACTAAGAATGCATCTATCGTGTATGCCGTGTTTATTTTATAATTACTGTAGTAAGACTATAGTTTACCTGTTTGCGTGTCCAGTTCGCCGTAATTTGGTTTTCTGCTGGTGCTAAAATGTTTCTTAACTAGGAAAGATCGCGGCATCTTGGGGAGGGATGGGGGGTGGGGGAAGTAGTATTTTCTGGAAAATAATCCTGAAATGGAAGACGGTAAAAGTCAGTCACACTTTGGAGGGTTTGACGATAAGCCGAGCGAGTTGTGGGTGAGTGGGGTGGAGGTGGTCTTGCAGCCGGAGCGCTGGTGCAGGAGGCGGTGCAGCGGCCGTGAGTGCGGCGCATTCCTTCAATGTGCTGTAAATACTCGCGAGTCAGGTGCAGGGGGAAGGCGCGCGCGCACAGATTTGCATCTGTCGCTTGGACTGACCAATGGCGTGCCGCTCTGTGATGGCCGCGGGGCGGGGCGCTGGGCGGGGATTGGTGGGGGCCGAGCTCGCGCCAAGCGACAGGTGCTGGGATGAAAGGAGCTGCAAAATCACAGAGGGGCGTCGTGAGCAGGCGGTGTTGTTGGGACTTGTTGCCCTGTGTGGAGCGCACATTCCTCTCCCAAATAATGGTCCCGACCCACACATACGCCGTTTACCTGTTCTGGTATCAAATGGGACCTTTATTTTTTTTTAAATACCACTTTTCAAAGCTGTCAAAAAGTTAAAAGTCTTGCAAGACAAATCTGACAAGACATTAGGGGAAAAGTGCCTGATTTTTACAGAGCGTTTCATTTGGAAAGGAACATGCAAATTAATGTAAAACATTGTGACCAATAAATTAAATAATGTATGTCCCAAAGTACACTTTATGCCATTCTGCCTCTGTAAAACTGATCGGAATGCTTGCTGTGCAAATGATATACTGTAACCCATAATTAGCTAATTAAGATGAATGGCAGGTTGATTTAAAGTATTGGAACAAGGGACATGAGCTTTCAATTTTACATTGATACTGATTACAAATTCGATACTAAAGAATAAAACTGAAATCTAAAGGACAGATTATAATAGTACCTCTTTGGTGTCAAGGGTGTATGTGAATGAAAGATGTTCCTTTTTATAGATCAATAATAATATTGTGCTGCAGTTTAAACATATGCACTACCTTACACTTAACCGTCAAATTGTTTTTGAAAATGTGAATATAACAAACAAATGTAAAGATTTTGCTTGGCTAAAAACTTTCTTAAAATGTGTGCACTCGAACGACAAAAATAAACACTAGTTTTTAGGACAGTCGAGTTTACAATGCGGTTTTCTGTGAAATTCAAACAAAATTTTATGTAACGAGAAACTTAAAGGAAACTTGTCTTTATGAAATTGTTCCATTATCGCCACAGTAAACGTACGAGAATATTAACGGTAAGTAAAACACGTTATTTTAACTGATCGGTTACTACGGGAATAAAAACTTTTTGGAACGGTATTATAGGCAGTATCAAAGAATGGTTTATTTAAACGTGGATTAGTGAACACTTTATGCATTTGGATTGCTTCAAACAAAATCCAAATTGGGTATGAGCAAGCCGAGCAAAATCCATAGGAGTCTCGATCTGGAAATGTTCCAAAAACTTAAACACTCGTAACAACGCGTTTAATAAATACATTATTTTTAAACTGATCATGTCGTGCAGTTTTGAGGCAATACAATTTCTGTCTTTTTTTCCAAGGCAGATGATTACAAGGAGGTAAGAAGTGATCCGTTAACTCGCATGCATCGCACGTACAGATGTTTTATCGGAAAACATTCTTCCGCAAAAGGACTTTTAGAAGAAGCGGCTGCGCGCACCTGTCTAGCCACATGACTGCAGGCTGTTGTCGGGAAGATTACACGCGGAAAAGTTCAAGGAGGGAGGGAAGAGGATCAAACCATGCAGATTCTGTAAACTGCTGCAAACAATTCCGTGTCAAGTATTGTATTGGCATGTGTCCTGGTTCAGCCGTTTCTGTCTTAATGCTGCCGCCCCCTACTGGCGATGATGACTAACTGCAAGACAAGTGGGTACGGTGTGGGTACATTTCAGCAATCAAATGTCACCACCACGCGGCTGGAAATACTAGGAAATCATGTAAACCTGACAGAAGAGGAGGTAAACACATGAGAAATTTTGGCAAAGTTGTATCATGGCCCGGAATTTGCGGTCCGGATGATGGCGAACTGGCAGCGTTCGCTGTCATTTCGCCTTTGAAACTGATCACAACTTCAGAATTTAGCGCCTAAGCAGCCGAATGCGGAAATCCTGAAGTTGCGGTCTGTTATTCACTGCTCCGACACAGGCTGTGCTATGCACCCCCTCCCCCACCCCAACCCACACACAGAGCCTGCAATCAGTGAAATCTCTCAAATCATGGAAACTAATGAAAACTTCAGTTCTTCCATAGTAATTACGCTGTTTTAACAGTGTATTGACACCGATATAGATGCTATTATAACCTCTCCTTTATGTATGCTGAAGTGGTAGTATCAATGCCTGTGCGCATACAGCAGATATTATTATCAATGACTGTTGTATACAAATGGCTGTGGCTCAGTGGGTAGCACTCTCTAGGTGGGAGGGGCTAGGAGTGAGCCAGGTGTTGCTGGTTGCCTGATTGCAGCTGGGAGTTGGAGGGTGATTTGTAAAAAGTTGGTGGTGGGTTTTGTTTTCAGGTTTTAGGGCCTTTTTGGCCCACAAAAACAGCCAGATGGCTGCTGAGGGGTCCGGAGTGCCGGGCCCCTCAGAGGGCAATATTCCTGAGAGGAATTTAATTGGGGAAGAAACTGTGGTGGGAAAGGGAAAAAAAAGGCCCAAAGATTTGGGCCGGGACCCCAGGAGGTTTGGTAAAGAAAACACGGTGGTGGTGCAGTGTGAGGATAAGAAGATTCGAGCTTGGGATATTATCCAGGCGGTTCATGAGGACTGTGGCGAGGTAAGCTGCTTTGCCTGCCGACCAAAGCCAAATGTGGGATTCGAGGTGACTGTCAGTGGCTGTGAGGAGGTGGAAAGACTGTTACTCAGTCTGAAAGTTGGTGAGAAATTCTTGGAGGTGACGCTGCTATATTCAGAGGAGGTGGTGGGTTCATTTTTAAACTTGCCAGTTTACATTGAGGATGAAGTACTAAGCAAAAAGTTGGAGTCGTGGGACATTAAAATCTGTTCTGCAATAAAGAGGAGGTATTATCCGGGAACATGGGTAGCAGACGGAACCCGGTATGTAAAGGTGCGGTTCCCAGAGGGGGTGAGGACATTGCCGTACAGTATGAAGTTCAAGACACTGGAAGGAGTGCAGTACTTTCGTGTGCTGCATGATAACCAAGCAAAGGTGTGCTATTATTGCCTTGGACATGACCATCTCGTAAGAAACTGTCCAGATCTGTATTGTTACAATTGCGGTGAGTCGGGACACATTGCTCGGAGCTGCAAGGCGGAGAGCCGTGGGGTGTGTCACAAAGGCCCCACCCACTGTGAGTGTGTGGCAGAAGGGAGCGATATGAGTGATGAGGAGATGGGAGAAGGAGCAGGAGATGAGAGTGGAATGGCCGGAGGAGCGGTGCAGTCGGAGGACACAGCCGGAAAAATGAAGGAGAAAGGAGCACAGGAAGAGGCAGAGGATGGCGGAGTGGAGAACGGGATGGAGATGGCGGAAAATACATCGAGTGCTGTGGAGGGGAACAAAGACAACAGCAGGCAGCGAGGGTCGAGTGCAGACTCGAGCCTTAGTGCGGTTCGGCTCCCCCTGGGGAGTCTGGTGTCTGCGGGGGGAGAGGAGGCGGGAGCGGGGTGTGTGGTGGATGTGGGTGCTCCGGGGAGAGGCGGGGAGTCGGATATCTTGGTGAGCGGGAGGGGCAGGACGGGGAGAGGGTGCAAGAGGCAGGAGCCTTAAAGGGACAGCAGGATGGGATTGGCGAGATAGAGACGTCAGAAGGGAACAATTTAGGTACGCCATTGTCCCATGGAGAGAGTGAACAGGGTGCAAGGGTCAGAGGTGGAGATGAGGTCGAAGGGAGCAGCACAGTGGGAGAAACTGCGATAGCAGGAAGACTCTCTATGGGAGATGAAGTATTTGATGGGGAGCAGGATTATGTATCTGACGGGGAGCAGGCACAGGGGATTGCAGAAGAGCTTGAGCGTGAGGCATTAGAGGGGGACAGAGACATGGAAGTCGGGGGTGGGGTGGCATCATGTGGAAAGGGAAAGCTTAGTGAGGGGCAGAAGAAGGGCGAAAGGGCAGCTCCTGGGCCCAAACTTAATGTAAGGAAGAGGCTGAAACAGCAGGGAGGGGTCAAACAGGAGGTGAAAAAGAGCCGGAGGCTGCAGGAAAAAGCAACAGCTGCCCGAAAAGTTGAGAAGGAGCATGAGAGGAGGGAAGAGCCAGAGATTAAATGATGGGGAGATTATCAGGCATACTTCCCTTCTTTGGAGGCATGATTACATTGGTCTCGATTAATGTGAACGGACTGAGGGGTGAGAAGAAATTGCAGCAGTTGTTGCAGGGTTTTAAAGGTTCGGACTTGTGTCTGCAAGAAACCTTTTGGGATGAGGATATCCTAGAAAGAGTTCAGAAGGTTTGGAAGGGAGAGGTGTTTGCAAGTTGTGCAAACAATAACCGTAGAGGGGCGGCTGTATTGGTGAGTCCATCCATAAAAGAGAACATTGCCTTGGTGGGCAAGGACACTAAGGGGAGATTTTTACGTCTAAGGGTAAAAATGGAGGGATTTAATTGCAATCTCTTTAATATCTATGCACCGAATGACCATTGCAAGCGTCGCAACTTTTTTCGGGGGTTATTCACTGAAGTGGCAGAAGTGGAAAATCCTTGTATAGTGGGGGATTTTAATGTATTTTTATCTCGGATGGACATTTCAGCCCAGATGACCTTTAAGGATGATAACTCCAGAGGGATGATTGTAAAAATGATGGCAAATTTAGGACCGGAACCCCATAAAAAGGGAGTTCTCCAGAGCAGGTTGGGTGGGTGATGTTTTAAAACAGAGCCGAATAGATTTTGTGTTAATGCGGGAAGGGTTAAGTTCTGAGGTGATGGAGATTTATTATAAAAAAGTATTTTTTAGTGATCACTCGGCTTTGGTTCTTAGAATTAGGAACAGCAGAGTTAAAATCGGTTCAGGGGTGTGGATTTTAAACAATCAATACCTGAAATAAATTGCTTATAAAGAAGGGATTATAAACATAATAAAGAATGCTCAGAAGGAACCTTTGTTCTTGAAAGAAAGAAGAGTTTGGTGGGACAATTTCAAATATGAGGTAAAAGTTTTTTCGGTACGTTATGGGAAAAAGAGGGCGGCAGCTAACCGGCATCGAGAAAAGAATATAAACAAAAGGTTTACGGATGTCTGTAAAGCAGTTGACAGAGGGGATAAGGGAGCTGAGACTAAGTTCCGGGTGCTAAAGGAAGAGTGGGAATTATTGCAAGCTGAAAAATGCAAGGGGGCCATTCTCCGTGCAAAGGCTAGAGATGCATTGGAGGGCGAAAGATGCACTAGATATTTTCTAGAGCAAGAGAAGCTGCGACAGAGATTATCATTAATTGAAGAGTTGAAGGTTGGGGAGAAGATCATTCATGAAAGTGGGGAGATTTTAGAGGCGGCTAGCAGCTTTTACCAAGAGTTATATACAAAAGAAGACATTTCCAATTTGGCGATGGAGAAGGTTACTGCTTTTATTGAAGAGGGTTTAAAGGAGGATGAGAGAAGCATGTGTGACAAAGAAGTAGGACTAACGGAAATAAAAGTAGCAATAAGTGGAATGAAGGGGGGGTGGAAAGCCCAGGGTCCGATGGACTAAGTGCAGAATTTTATAAAGAATTTTTTGAGATTTTAAGTCCATTGCTCTTAGAAGTTTTTAAGGAAATTAAAATTGAGGGAAGCCTGGCCCCATCTATGAGGAGAGGTATCATAAGCTTAGCTTATCTATATATATAAAACGGTCCGTCTTTCCGTCTGTCTTTCCATCTTTCCGCCTTTCCGTCTGTCTGTCCGGCTATACAATCAAAAGTTATAGAGCGTACCTACACATATGTTATATCAAAAGAAAGCTTATCATTAGGGGACTCTCGTAGGCATATTTACTTTTTGCTCAGACAAAAATTGTTCCGACAGTATACAAGAAAGCTTCAAAAAATGGCAACATTCCGCTCATTAGCATTGAGTGATGTGATGGTTGACCAATCATACAGGGGATTAACCTGATGGTTGACCAATTGGAGCGTCACAGGACGCATTTCATTGCATGTGTGGGTGGGCCTAATCCTTCTGAGCTGAGGTGAGTGGCCGCCATCTTGATTCCTAACACTTCATTTATTTTTCCCACTTTCCGCGTGTTTATTTTCAAATCTAGATTTCCAGCAAAAAAAAGTTGCTTTTAAAACACAATTAAATTGTTTTAAAAAAAAGTTAATTCATTTGTAAATCTTTTCTCTAACCTCATTAATTTTCCTACCTTTCACCCTTTTCCAGGGTTACCCCAGCTGCAGGCCTCGAAGCCTCAGCCTCTGCTCCCAAGCCACGCCTGAGCTAGGCACCTCCCGTCCCGCTCAACAAGCGGCCCGCGATCGCCGCCATCTTTGTAAAGGCTGGCGGGGCGGTACGGAGCTCTGCGGAGCCATCGCCGGCGCTGGGCTCAGATGCTTTGTGGCCTGCGGCTGAATGGCGGCTGCGGAGCTCGGGCTGCCCGGGGCGCTGGGCTCGGCTGGGCCATGTCAGTGCGGGTGTTCGCCTCGGCCAACGGCACCAGGGTGACGGCCGAGGCCGCCAAAAGCGTCCAAGGGAACGCGTTCATCCAGGTGCCGAGGCCCGGGCCCCGGGGTGGAAAGAGGGATTGGAGCGGGGGATGAGGGCTCGGGGAGGGGGAGGGGGAGGGTGGAGGAGGGGGAGGGTGGAGGAGGGGGAAGGGGGAGGAGGGGGGGTGAGGGGGAGGGTGGGGAGGGGGAGGGGGAGGAAGTGAGAGGAGGGGAGAGGGAGGAGGGCAGAGTGGAGAGGGAGGGGAGAGGGGAGAGGGAGGAGGGGGAGGGGGGAGGAGGGGGGAAGAGGGAGGAGGGGGAGGGGGAAGAGGGAGCGGGGAAGAGGGAGGGGGAAGAGGGAGGAGGGGGAGGGGGAAGAGGGAGGGGGGAGGGGGGAAGAGGGAGGAGGGGGAGGGAGTCGGGGTTTCATCAATTAGGGGCATTTCCTAATTAAGAAAAAGTCACAGAAATGGATACAGATTTATTGGCATCATTCAAACAACCAGCAAGGATTCAGCATCAAACTATGTCTGAGTTTCTGCTTCACACAGGCGGTCAGAAGCTGCAACATAAGACTTGAAGCATTACTAACTACACCCTGGATCCCAAATATTAACCAGAATTATATTCAATGTTAGAAGTATTTTAAAGTACATAAAATTTAAATGTGGAACAAGTAACAGTATTTTGAAATTGTTAAATCACAGATTAAAAGCCTTAAGAAAGTGGCTCCTGATTCCTCCAATCAGAGGATAGCTGGCTTCATTGTCCTATAACACAGTCATCATCGCAATATAACCCACGGTCACCGCGGCTGGGCTCTAAGTCCAAGCCCTTCCCCGTGGTCTCAACCTTCCCGCCGACCTCACAAAATGGCGGCCGCCCTTCTTCACCCGCCGGGCTCTGAGTCCAGCCCCTTCCCTCACTCTCACCTTCCCTCTCTCTCTGTGTCTCTCTCTCCTTCTTCCCCTCTCTCTCTCCTTCCCCCCCTCTCTCTCTCCTTCCCCCCCCCTCTCTCTGTCTGGCACAGGGTTCTTGAGTTCCCTCGGCACCGCCGGGCACTCCAGCTAGTATAAAAATAAAGGGGATAGACGGGATCTGAAGAATTGGAGGCCCATCACATTATTAAATGTGGATTATAAGATCTTGGCGAGGGTTATGGCAAATCGTTTCAAGGAGTTGTTACCGGAGATAGTTTGGCCCTCTCAGTCCTATGGAGTCATACGTCGAGACATCGCAGACTCTGTGATCTCAATCCGAGATGCGATAGAGCTCATGGAAGAGAGTGGGAGGGAGGCTTATGTATTAAAGATAGATCAAGAGAAAGCATTTGATAGAGTCTCTCATGAGTTTTTATTGAAGGTTTTGGAAGCATTTGGTTTCAAGGGAAATTTCATTCAGCGGATAAGGGTTTTTTATTCAAACATATTTAGCTGTGT
Source organism: Somniosus microcephalus (assembly GCF_052327205.1). Lineage (NCBI taxonomy): Eukaryota > Metazoa > Chordata > Chondrichthyes > Squaliformes > Somniosidae > Somniosus > Somniosus microcephalus. The sequence continues at coordinate 118,884,453 of NC_140993.1, read as the reverse complement.
TAAATGTAATAGTTTTATATCCAAGTATTTTCCAATACAGAGATCAGTGAGACAGGGTTGTCCCCTGTCCCCATTGTTGTACACATTGGTAGCAGAACCATTAGGTTACATGATGCGAAAGAAACAAGGTGTAGTTGGGATTGTGGTCCCCAGTTCTGGGCTGGTGTCGGTGATACACCAATATGCAGATGACACAACCTTAACATTGAGAAATGGGGAGTCAGTGAGGAAAGCTATGGATGTAGTGCAGGAATATTTTTTTAATTTTTTTATTCATTGATGGGATGTGGGCGTCGCTGGCTAGGCCTGCATTTAGTACCCATCCCTAATTGCCCTTGAGAAGATGGTGGTGAGCCGCCTTCTTGAACCGCTGCAGTCCATATGGTGTAGGTACACCCACAATGCTGTTAGGAAGGGAGTTCCAGGATTTTGGCCCAGCGACAGTGAAGGAACGGCGATACAGGTCCAAGTCAGGATGGTGTGTGGCTTGGAGGGGAACTTGTAGGTGGTGATGTTCCCATGTGTCTGCTGCCCTTGTCCTTCTAAGTGGTAGAGGTCACGGGTTTGGAAGGTGCTGTTGAAGGAGCTTTGGCGAGTTGCTGTCGTGCATCTTGTAGATGGTACACACTGCAGCCACAGTGCGCCGGTGGTGGAGGGAGCGAATGTTGAAGGTGGGCTGCTTTATCCTGAATGGTGTCGAGCTTCTTGAGTGTTGTTGGAGCTGCACTCATCCAGGCAAGTGGAGAGTATTCCATCACACTCCTGACTTGTGCCTTGTAGATGGTGGAAAGGCTTTGGGGAGTCAGGAGGTGAGACACTCGCTGCAGAATTCCCAGCCTCTGGCCTGCTCCTGTAGCCACAGTATTTATATGGCTGGTCCAGTTCAGTTTCTGATCAATGGTAACCCCCAGGATGTTGCTGGTGGGGGATTCAGCGATGGTAATGCCATTGAATGTCAAGGGGAGATGGTTAGAGTCTCGCTTGTTGGAGATGGTCATTGCCTGGCACTTGTGTGGTGCGAATGTTACTTGCCACTTGTCAGCCCAAGTCTGAATGTTGTCCAGGTCTTGCTGCATATGGACACGGACTGCGTCAGTATCTGATGAGTCTCGAATGGTGCCGAACAGTGTGCAATCATCAGCGAACATCCCCACTTCTGACCTTATGATGGAGGGAAGGTCATTGATGAAACAGCTGAAGATGGTTGGGCCTAGGACACTGCCCTGAGGAACTCCTGCAGTGATGTCATGTGATTGAGATGAATGACCTCCAACAACCACAGCCAACTTCCTTTGTGCTAGGTATGATTCCAACCAATGGAGAGTTTTCCCCTTGATTCCCATTGACTTCAGTTTTGCGAGGGCTCCTTGATGCCACACTCGATCAAATGCTGCCTTGATGTCAAGGGCAGTAACTCTCACCTCACCTCTTGAGTTCAACTCTTTTGTCCATGTTTGGACCAAGGCTGTAATGAGGTCAGGAGCTGAGTGGCCCTGGCGGAACCCAAACTGGGCATCAGTTAGCAGGTTATTGCTGAGTAAGTGCCGCTTGATAGCACTGTCGACGACACCTTCCATCACTTTGCTGATGATTGAGAGTAGACTGATGGGACGGTAATTGGCCAGGTCAGATTTGTTCTGCTTTTTGTAGACAGGACATACTTGGGCAATTGTAGAGCTTCAGGAGCCAGAGTGAATTATAGTAAGTCCCAATGCCTGGTTGCAGGGAGGGGTAGGGGGGAATGGTTGGGGGAAGGTCCCTTTAAGGTGTTGGAGGTTTTGGAAGTCCTGGGGGTGCATATGGGGTGCAAGAAAGACAGGGATGAAGTGGATCGATTAAATTGGAAACCGAAGGTTATGAAAATTAAAAAGAGTTTGGGAAGATGGGAAAGAAGGTGGTTGAAAGTGCAAGGAAGAGCGACATTGGTGTCTGCTCTCCTGCTATCTAAGCTATGGTACTTATTGACAGTGGAGGATAATCCTGAGTGGGCGGAAAAGTCCATCCGAGAGGCTTGTGTGAGGTTTTTATGGGAAGGGAAACCAGCCTTGGTGGCATACAATGCCATCATTGGACGGAGAAATCAGGGAGGACTCAATTTTCCAGATACTGATTTGAAGAAGAAATCCTTTAGAATCAAATGGGTGAAGAGATTTCTTCAGAAGTCAAATACAAGTTTTTGGAAGAGTTGTTTTGAGCATTTTTTAAAATGAAGTGGGATAGGAGGGCAGGGGATATTGTATATGGAATACAATAATATGTTTTTGAAATCGATTAAACTTCTCCCTAGGTTTTATAAGGGGGTTGTAGAGACTTGGGCCTAATTTTTAAAGAGTGTGCAGTTTATGCCCAAGGGGGCTGAGGAATTTTTAGAACAGCCCTTATTTTTGAACAGGTGGGTCAACATCGAAGGAGAGGTTTTATTTAATCAAGCTTTTATAAAAGCTGGGATTATATCTGTGAAAGATGTATTATACGAGGTAATTCTAGGTTGGTTGCCAGAAGCGATAGTGAGGGACATGGTGTGGGAGGAGGATCAGGAGGTAGAGGGAAAAGCAATAGGAATCATGTATGAGAAGATTGTGAGGGCAATGCCACAGGATTGGATGGAAGAAATAAATGCGGAAATCTCCAATGGAAGTAAAATGTGTCCTGCTTTTCCAAGCTTTGCACTGGAGAAAGGGGGAGAGTTGGTCCAATTTGACAACATTAATACTCGAGATTCCTATGAGGTATTCAGAGAATGGAGATTCAAGACACCTGCTGGTCAGGAGTTTTGGCAGCGTATATACCCACAGCTGGACTTCAACAGGATTTGGAAGGGAGTGTGGGCGAATTTTAAATGCCCAGAATGGATTGAACTGGATTTCAAATGGGCTCATAACCGGATTTTTACCATGACGGTCTTGTGCAAGATTGGATGAGTGGAGGCGGCAACTTGTCCAATGTGTGGGACACGGGATGAGACTCTATCCCATTTACTGGTGTTATCTCCGCAGTTAAATGACTTTAAGTACTATGTTCGACAGTTGTGTGAAGCTTTTTGCTGGGTGGGGACCGAAGAGCGAGAATGGGAATCCCGTGGGACTCAATTTTGAGATGCGGATTGCAGGAGAGTCTGCCCGAGTCTAGCGGAGTGGCAATTAATTTAATATTCAGTTTGGCTAGATTCATGATTGTGCAAAGAAGGAATGCACTGTTTTTTAAGGGGAGGAGAATTAATCTAAAAGAGTATTTTAAATATAAGCTTAAAGATCATTATAAGGCTCTGTGGATGTTTTATTCAGAAAGGAATTTAAGGACAGTATTTTACAACCAATTTTTAAAGTACAATCAATTAATATATGTTACAGGAGACAAATTAAACGTCAGGTTTTGATGTTAAAATGTGGTGGTGGAATGGCTGTGCAGAGCGGCCGAATTGATTTGTATCATACAATGAAATGATCACGATGTTGTAAATATTCTTAATGTTCAATAAAGTAATTTAAAAAAAAGTTGGTAGCACACTTGCCTCTGCGTCAGAAGGTTGTGGGTTCAAGTCCTATTCCAGGGACTTGAGCACATAGAGCTAGGCTGACACTCCAGCGCAGTGCTGAGGGAGTGATGCAATGTCAGAGGTGCCGTCTTTCCGATGAGACGTTAAACCAAGGCCCTGTCAGCTCTCTCAGGTGGACATAAACGATCTCATGGCACTATACCCGAAGAAGGTTAGGGGAGTTATCCTCGGTGTCTTGGCCAATATTTATCCGTCAACCAACATAACAAAAACAGATTATCTGGGCATTTTCACATTGCTGTTTGTGGGAGCTTGCTGTGCACAAATTGGCTGCTGCGTTTCCCACAATACAACAGTGAAAGCACTTCATTGGCTGTAAAACGCTTAGAGGCGTCCGGTGGTCGTGAAAGGCACTATATAAATGCAAGTCTTCTTCACTATGTGTGAGAAAATACATTTTTATACTGTAGCTGACTGCAGACAAGTGGTTCTTCCTCTATCAACTGTGCTCCATTCTGGAAACCGACCAACCTACAGAAAACCTACGACTAAACAGTAGGTTGGCCTAGTAGTTAAAGTACTGAACTATCCACAGGTCATAAGTTCAAATCTCACCATGGTAAGTTGTGAAACTGAATTTAATGAATCTGGTAATTTGTGGGATAGTTGTAAAAACTCAACTGGTTCACTAATGTCCTTCAGGGATGGGAAGCTGCCTGGTCTGGCCGACATGTGATTCCAATTTTGCACTATATGGTTGGCCTAGGGCAGCAAGGGAATACTTTCCCAGCACAAATACAAAAAACGGTGCCATTGGGCCAGTCTAATTAGACAGTTTCTATATTAACAGTGGAGTGCAGTAGCTCCCAAATGTAGAATGTAAAAATGGAAAAGTGACAGTAATAAAAATCCTGCAACATATAAAAGCACCTAAAAGCAGTATTAGTTCCTGTGTGAGTCAGTGAGTATGCTGTCTATGTATAATATTAGGGTGCAGTTTTACTGACACTTCTCTATCACTGTAAAACAGTTTCCGGTTCACAGTGATTCACAAGTGATGGTATACTCCAGAGACAAGTCTCAATCTGACTCTAGAACACAGATGTGTAGAAGAGAGCGAGACCAGTGCAATGTGAAGCTCAGGGTGCATTGAACCTCTTGGGAACTTTAAAATATAAGATGAGATTTAAAAAAAAATTTGTGTCAGCCTCCACTAGCAAGATCCAACATCTGGTTGATTGGCTATGATAAATTGACCCTTAGTGTTAGGGGGATTAAATACGTGGGGTTACGGGGATAGGGTGGGGTATGTGTTGGTGTAGGGGTTACGGGGATCGGGTGGGATATGTGTCGGTGCAGGCTTGATGGGCCGAAGTGGCCTCTATCTGCACTGTGGGGTTTCTGTGATTCTGTGATTCTGTGATCTGGGAGCAGAGCTTTACATATGTGTGTAAGCACGTAAACCAGAGCTCTTTTATGGAGACGGGAGCAGCCTGCAATATAATAATGTGAATATTAATATTAATGTCGGAATGCCTTAGTATGTGAGGCAGAGGGAATACCATTTTGTGTGCGCGTGTATATATATATATATAAAATATGCGCACATGGATATGAGATATAATATGAGCAGAGTTATGTGAGAAAGAGCAACCACTAAATGACTGCTAGAGATATTTTGTTCTTTTGGAAATAATTATTAACGTTTACCTGTTTTTGTATCAATTAGCCATCAGCTGACAAGATCATCTGGGTTGCCTCTCAATGAATTCATGTCTCGCAAATTAAAGAGTTTCACCCTACAGAAATGAGCCAATTTGCACACACCTGCACTGGTTGTCATTGTTACACTTCTCAAGCAACAAATGAGCCACTTAATCACCATTTCTTCCAAATGTGCTGTAAATAAGGCAGTGAAGAAATCAGAATGCTCACATGATGTTTGCTTACATTGTTCACAAACCCTGACTTTCTGACCTGAGCCCTTTTTAACAGAATCCTTAAAAAGCAGGATAGCCCTTTCAAAACCAGCAGGTGGTCCACTACAGTAAAGACATTGATAACCTTTGAACAAAGGATGGTAGTTTTCAACACATAAACCGTCAAAGGCATTCCTATTGAGGAGGGAGAGGTGCATCAGGTGGTATGCACAATACTCATGGTGCCTTATGATTCCTACAACAGGTAACATCACTTTTCTATGCTTTAATATCTAGAACAATAGTTTTGTACTTCACTGCTTTCCAATTCAGTTGTGAATTGGAGCAATCTGCTTGTGCATTCATCATTTATGTTCGACTGTCTTCATAAATGATGGTGAAAGAATTAATAGTTAGAAGTGACTCAGCCTAGGATTAGTTGGTAGGCATACTGATGAACCTTTGGCGCATTTAACACTGATTAAGCAGTTTTGTACACCAAGTTGTCAACAACATCATAGCTCACAATCGATTTACATTCATAATGCTGCTACCACGTATGCGCAGGGTAACAAGAATACCAGTCTGATATCCATAAAATCTTCAGCTTGACTTGTTAAATACTATTCCTTCCAATCATAAAAACTGCACCAAGTGGTGCTGCATATCAAACATGGTTACAATGCCAAAATAAAGAGCGATTCATTGTAATTTGTAACGGTTTCTTTTATAAATCAAATTCTCATGCACTTCAGTCATATGAGTATGATTCACAAAATTGCCTGTTGCAAGTTCAAGTAACCTTCTCTTCATTTAGACAACAAAACCTATTTCTCAAGTAGCAGAACTTGGTACAGTTCTTCTGATTGTAGTAAAGTTAAAGGCCTGCCCAAAATGAATAAATGGTAAGTGCAGAGTCAAAGTGTCAGAAATTACATTACTTATTAAAGTGCATGACTCTATGTGAGTTGGTGCCTTTGTACAATATACTGTGGAAACAGGTTATGATGATTTACTTGTCCAACCAGGTGATTTGCAAGGAGCCCACGCTCTGTAAAAGTTTGCTATATATCAACTTTACTATGGTGAGAGTGGATGTTTGACCTGCAAAGACAATATCAGTCCATGTTAGATGGCATGCATGAATAGACAAACGTATCATCCTGTTTGAATTATTCTTACCTTGAGGAAAACATCAATGTTTCTATACAAAAAAAATTCAACAAGCATATTCCAGATATTAGCAAACATTTAACAAGCCCTTATCAAGGTTTTTTTTAAACTTTCTACTTTTATTATTTACATCTCACAACTTTAGGAACAGGAGGAGAGAATAACAGAAAAGTTACAGAAAATATCAACATTACTTCTGTACTTCAGCCTTTTCCTTATGAGGAAAATATACACTTATGTATGAAGAAGATATATTTTTCACACCAGCCATACTCCACTCAGATAAGAGCAACATGAGAGAAGCCGTAACTTGCCAGTGCCAGAGTGAGTCTTGTAATTGCTCCTGTACATAGACATAGATGTTGATTTTCTGAGTTTGTGCTGCCAACAGAAAGTCTCACCCACTGCCTATGCATTTCAATATTTAATAAGGAAATTTTCCTCTTATTGCACTTGAGCATAAAAGATGGTTATCAGTTTAACCTCTCATTATTTTACAAAATCAAAATGTTCTCCTATTTTCCCATAAACACCTGATAATTTGTGTTGAAATATTAAGTACCCCACACCTTAATATATACTGTAGAAACTAGTTACTTCCCTGTGGAGTTGTTCACAAGTTGGTTCTGGTCTGGAATGTGAGTGTGATGTTTAGAATGAGGCAGGAAAGGTACACAGCAGGGGAAGATGCCTGTGCGTGAATTCTTTTGTCGTGGGGTGGCCGTTCCACACCAGCTACCACATGGGCTTGACAGAGCAAGGTCTTGGACCAATGGCAAGGGGATCCAAGACGATTGGAGACCAGGCTCTGCTACATCGGCCTAGCACACACACACAAACATACTCCTACTGTCCTCCTCCCTCCTTCCTGCAAGACCTCTCTGCCTGGGTTTCATAGGATGCGGTGTGGTCCTCCCGACCCCACTGTTGGCCCATGCTGCACCTTCCCTGGGCCCCGACCCTGCTGCTGGTCCACGCTGCGCCACGCTTGGGCCTCGACCACGCTGCTGGGCTCGTCCTCGCTCCTGGGCCCCGTCCTCACTCCTGGGTTCCACCCTTGCTCCTGGGTCCCGACCTCGCTGCTCCTCCCAACCCGCTCCTGGGCCTCGACCATGCTGCTGGGCTCATCCTCGCTCCTGGGCCTCGTCCTCGCTCCTGGGTCCTGGCCTCGGACATGAATGATGTTGTCTTTCACAAGATCAAATTAGCACTAATATTCTGGTGAAGGTTAACCAGGGGGAGGTTAGTAGAACTCATCAGTTTTTTGTATTTGTGCCTCGCGATCTCTGGCCCCCAGCTCAGATGCTTGCGTCTGCGCACACTTGCAGGTCAAACTCCAAACCATCATCAACACCTTCACCAAAGCATACGAGAGCATGGGTCTTACATTAAACATCCATAAGATAAAGGTCCTCTACCAACCTGCCCCCACCACACAGTACTGCCCCCCGATTATCAAAATCCACTACGAGGCCTTGGACAACGTGGACCACTTTCCATACCTCGGGAGTCTACTGTCAACAAGGGCAGATGTCGATGACGAAGTCCAACACTGCCAACAGCATGCCAGTGCAGCCTTCGGGCGCCTGAGGAAGAGAGTGTTTGAAGACCAGGATCTCAAACCCGGCACCAAGCTCATGGTCTACAGAGCAGTAGTGATACCCGCCCTCCTGTATGCCTCAGAGACATGGACCATGTACAGCAGGCACCTCAAAGCACTGGAGAGGTACCATCAACGCTGTCTCCGCAAGATCCTGCAAATCCATCGGTAGGATAGGCGCACCAACGTCAGTGTTCTCGCTCAGGCCAACATCCCCAGCATCGAAGCTTTGACCACGCTCGATCAGCTCTGATGGACAGGCCACATTGTCTGCATGCCCGATACGAGACTCCCAAAACAAGTGCTATACTCGGAGCTACGACACGGCAAGAGAGCCCCAGGTGGGCAAAGGAAACGCTTCAAGGACACCCTCAAAGCCTCCTTGAAAAAGTGCAAAATCCCCACCGACACCTGGGAATCCCTGGCCCAAGACTGTACAAAGTGAAGGAGAAGCATCCGGGAAGGCGGCGAACACCTCGAGTCTCTTCGCCAGGAGCAAGTGGAAGCCAAGCGCAAACAGCAGAAGGAGCGCACGTCAACCCAAGCACCCCACCCATCCACCACTTCAACCACTGTCTGCCCCACCTGTGACAGAGACTGTAGGTCCTGCATTGGACTCATCAGTCACCTGAGAACTCATTTTTAGTGTGGAAGCAAGTCATCTTCGGTCCCGAGGGACTGCCTAAGAAGAAGAAGACACAGCAGGGGGTACTTGAACTGAGCACTGGGTGCAGTGTTTAGCAGAAAATCAGGTGGGGTGGATTGCATGCTTGTAACGGAGCTCAGACGAATTTCTATCCATTTAAATTAATAGAAGAAAAATGGGAAGGGGGGTGTGGCTTTGTGTAGGAGAACAATCCCCTCCTGCCTGATTTTCCTCTATATGCTGCACCCAGATGATTCCCTACACTCAAGCATAATAGGGGGGAAATCAGGCCCTATGTCTCCCCTAGTGTGTTGAACAGTTTAGCTCTCCCTTCCCCCTTCCCCCATCACCCCCAGTGCCCAGTTCGCGGATCCCCTGCTGTGTACCTTTCCTGCCTCATGTTAAGCATCACAATCGCATTCCAGACCAGAACCAACTTGTGAACAACTCCATAGGGAAGTAACTAGTTTCTACAGTATATATTAAGGTGCACTGTATTTAATATTCAACACAAATTATGAAGTTTTTAAGGGAAAATAGGAGAACATTTTGATTTTGTAAAACGTTAAACTAAAAAGATAATATTTAGGATTTCAGTTTTGTGGTACATGGTGTGTTTTCTCAGCGAATGGGTCTTCTCAGTGGAGTTGGTGATATATTTGAACAGATTGAAAGCCACGCTTGAGTTCAAGTGCAAACGTTACCTCAAAGCAAACCGAAGGTATCAGTGATGTTTCTAAATGTTAATATACCTCTTTAGCGACATCTGCTGGACGATTATGCAAACTGTACCGAACAATTTTCAGAAAATGTCCAAAACCAGGTAAAATTGTCTCTTTAAACTTAAGAGTTCATTTCAGGAGCAACTAAAAAAAAACAACTGATGTCTGGGTCGTATTTTGCGAGAAGTATCAACGCAACCCATAACATGATTGTTTTTGTAGTCGAACACCTCTGTGTGGAGTTTGCACATTCTCCCCGTGTTTGCGTGGGTTTTCTCCGGGTGCTCCGGTTTCCTCCCACAGTCCAAAGATGTGCAGGTTAGGTTGATTGGCTATGATAAATTGACCCTTAGTGTTAGGGGGATTAAATACGTGGGGTTACGGGGATAGGGTGGGATATGTGTTGGTGTAGGGGTTACGGGGATCGGGTGGGATATGTGTCGGTGCAGGCTCGATGGGCCGAAATGGCCTCTATCTGCACTGTGGGGTTTCTGTGATTCTGTGATTCTGTGATATTTGCTAAATAATAATTGGTGATTAGCACTCAGTGCTACTCATTTAAACTGTCAGTCCTAAAAGTGTAAACTAGTCTGATCATGTCACACCAACAAATAAACTTAGCTTCATATATTTAAATAGGTTTCAAATCTGTCACTTTTGCTGATGATAAATCTCATTCCTACTATATTTTACCAGTATTCACAGACTAATAATTAGCTTAAATTAAGTAAAACAGAAATGTATTACTTTGGTAAAGAAAATTCAACAGAAAATAACAGGCAAATCCTAATAAATATAAATGTATTAAAAGCTGTAATCACAAGTTATACAGCTTCTATTATTGATTTAACCAGTCTCACTTGTTGACTCAAGCACCCTCTGCTGCTGAATTCTTTCTAGCTGTTTTGTAACTGCAGCTTTAGCATCCTTATGAAGTGGTTTCCACTTTGTGATGATGTTAAAGTGACAGTATGGTGTAGATTTTCAAGTAGCGCTCAAAAACGGTTGCGAAGTGGGTGGGCGTCAGCTACGTCTGCCTAAAGCCGACCATGTGAGGCACGTGCTTCAATTCCACAGTAAGGGCCAGTGGTCAGCACTACTTGTGTTTGTAAATGGCAGCTTACCCATGGGAATGAGGGGAGGGGCGGGCAGGAGATCCAGTGGGATTCCTGTCATTTAACGGCAGCCTGCATCCCCTGAAGAGGAGGTGCCTTTGTTGAATGGTGAAAGACAGAACTGATGCTGCATAAAAATGTCTGCTGCTAGGATCAACCTCCCCCACCCCCCACTTTCTGGCAGTGGCATGGAGGTCTTTGTGGAGGGAGTGAGCCGAAGGAAGGAGGTATTGTTCACTGCAGATGGGTGCAGAGTACCCCGGCCAGATAGCTGGGCAGCAACAGGCACAGATAGCTGGGCGTGTGAATGCCCAGAGTCTCACACCATGAAACTCCTAGCCTCACACCATGAACCTCCTAGCAATGTGGAAAGAAATTCAAGGACTCACTAGACTCCCATTCGCAGCAGCACGGGGAGCTGCGGAAATACAACAGAAACAAGAATACAGCGCTAATGAAATGGCGTATGGAGCCGAAAAGTGCTATCGCTGCGGCAGAACAACCCATGAGCAGAAGGACTGCTGGTTTAAAGACAAAATATGCAGGCAATGCGGGAAAATGGGACATATAGTAAGAGTCTGCAGGTCAGGAAAGAAGACCAACACGACAAGAACTACTAAGGAACAATACAGGAAAGTAAAGAAACTGACAGATAGTAGTTCAGAAGATCAGGAGAGTGATAAGGACTCCGGGAGCAGGCGACTAAGTTGTTTAAAGTTACACAACGTGATCGCAAAAGAAGATCACCGAACCATTTGGGTCACCCTCATGATAGCAGGGTCCCCAGTGAAGATGGAATTGGACACAGGATCAGCCCTAACTGTCATGAATCGATGAGACGATGAGCGGCTAGTCTCACACATACCCTTAAAGGACACGTCCATTGTATTGAAGACATACACGGGGCAAAAGGTCTACCCCAGAGCAAAAATAAGGGTGCCAGTTGAATATAACGAACGGAAACACAGAAACTATACATGTATACACTACGAGATGGAGGACCACCATTACTGGGACGTGAATGGATCCGAAGACTACAATTGGATTGGCATTCCATTCTGGCACTAACTGTGACTGACAAAAAAGATGATGACGTCGCACCTGGACGTCTGTCACAAATTCTATCTGACGCGGAAGAGGTGTTCCAACAAGGACTTGGGACTCTAAAAGGAGTAAAGGCAACCATAAAGATTGAGGATAACGCAACCCCAAAATTTTTCAAGGCCAGACCGGTGCCATACGCGATACGCCCAGCTGTGGAAGCTGAACTGGAGAGTCTGGAGCATTCGGGGGTGCTGCCCAAGGTGGACTGGGGCGAGTGGGCCACACCCATCGTTCCTGTAATGAAGAAAGCATTGAGCAGCATGCCTGGGGAGCCAAGGAAGGTTCGCATCTGTGGGGACTTCAAGGTGACTGTGAACCCAGTCCTGCACACAGTACAGTATCCGCTTCCGCGGATAGAAGATATTTTCACCTCACTATCTGGAGGGAAACGTTTTACAAAGATTGACCTGGCTCAAGTGTATCTACAAATGGAGGTGGAAGAAGCATCTAGGAAATACCTCACAATAAACACTCACAAAGGCCTTTACCAGTACAGTTGACTGGTATTTGGGGTAGCATCGGCCCCGGCTATGTGGCGGAGGGCAATGGAACAAGTCCTGCAAGGGTTCCCGGGGACCCAGTGTTATTTGGACGACATCCTGGTTACGGGCAAAAATGACAATGAACACCTTGCCAACCTGGAACAGGTGCTCACAAGATTGCAGGAATATGGGCTACGAGCCAACCGTCCCAAATGTGAGTTCTTCAGGAGACAAATCTCGTATTGTGGCCACATGATTGATGAGGAAGTGTTGCATAAGTCGCCGGACAAGATTGAGGCTGCAGTAAAGGCTCCAGCACCAGAAAATGTGTTGCAACTGAGGTCGTTCCTCGGGTTGGTGAACTACTACCATAAGTTCTTGCCGAATTTATCTACAATTCTGCACCCACTGAATGCCCTCCTTCAAACTGGTGTAACATGGAAATGGAGTGATGAGTGTAAGAGTGCCTTTCAGGAATGTAAATGCTGAATCACTTCAAAAGAAGTATTGGCCCACTACAACCCAACACTACCGATTTGGTTGGCATGTGAAGCGTCACCTTACGGCATTGCAGTGGTGCTGTCACACAAATTCCGTGACGGTTCAGAGAGGCCAATAGCCTTTGCATCGCACTCGCTAACCTCAGCCAAGCGTAACTACGCCCAGATTGACAGGAAGGCCCTCAGCCTGGTGTGGGGGGTGAAGAAGTTCAATCACTATCTGCACAGGCAGAAATTCACCCTACTGACTGATCATCAACCTCTGGTCTCAATTTTTAACCCAAAGAAGGGCGTTCCGGTGATGACGGCGCAACTGCTGCAAAGATGGTCACTTTTTCTAGGGGCACATCAGTATGACATAGAGTACAAAGGTACGAAACAACATGGAAACGCTGATGGGCTGTCGCGCCTACCGTTGCCTACGGCGGAAGAAGCACCTGCAGTGGACCCTGTGGAGATATTCCATGTGACCATAGTTGAATGTTTGCCTGTTACAAACGCAAGTATTGAGAAGGAAACCCGAAATGACCCGACACTCTCTCGGGTCTATGATTTGACGGTGAAGGGATGGCCAGCATATGGCGACTCACTGTTGCCAGCATTCTCGCCAAGGAGGGAACAGCTGTCAGTGTGCCGGGGAACCTTGATGTGTGGATCCTGAGTGGTAATTCCACCCAAGTTGAGAGATAGAGTACTCAATGAGCTTGACGAGGGTCATCTGGGAGGGGTAAAAATGAAGAGACTAGCCAGGGCGTTTTTGTGGTGTCCGGGAATCGATAAAGAAATCGAGGATATGACCAAGAGATGCACAGGATGCCAGAAGGTCCAAAGCGCTCCACCACAGGCCCCGCTACATCCATGGGAGTGGCCCGCATCTCCATGGCAACGGGTACACATTGATTTCGCTGGTCCATTTATGGACTCAATGTTTCTAATCACTGTGGAAGCCCATTCGAAATGGCCAGAGGTCATTAAAATGTCCTCCACCACCACGGAGAAAACTATTGCAGTCCTAAGGACCATCTTCACCAGGAATGGGTTGTCAGAACAGATCTGTTCCGACAATGGCCCACAGTTTGTGTCTGAGGATTTCCGGAGGTTCCTGAAGAATAATGGGGTGAAACATTACACATCTGCCCCATATCATCCAGCCACAAATGGATTGGCTGAGAGGTTTGTTCAGACCTTTAAAAAGGCCATAAAGGCAATGTATAATGATGACATACCACTGCAACACAATGTGGATAACTCCCTGTTTGCTTACCGGAATGCGACATATGCAGTAACAAACCAAACTCCAGCCGTACTGTTTTTCAACCGGAGACTAAGATGTCACTTGGATTTGCTCAAACCAAACATAAGACGAGATGTTGAGGATAAGCAGTTCCAGCATATAAATGAGAAGCCAACTAGGAGCTTCAAGATAGGGCAACCAGTCTTGGCCCGCGACTACCGAACAGAAAAATGGCAGCCAGGCACGATATGCACACAGCAGGGACCACTAATGTACACAGAGGACGTTGGAGAGAGCATCGTGAGACGCCATGCTGACCAGATTCTAGAGTCACAGGAACAAGCCAAACCTGTACCACAAGCATGTGCACCTGGTAATGAGCCCGAAGTACAGATTGCGTCTACCTCAGAAGCAGGGGTATTGGAAGCTGACGAACCAACCAATGACAATGAGCCAGAATTGACTCCACCGCCAGAACAGGATACTCGAGAAAGGCGCTATCCAGTCTGGATCAGGAAGCCTCCTCAAAGACATAAGAACATAAGAAATAGGAGCAGGAGTAGGCCAATCGGTTTCTTGAGTAGTATGTAACTGAACCGACCAGGGGGCAAGCAACCTTAGATCTGGTCCTGTGTAACGAGACAGGATTAATTAAAAATGTCCTAGTAAAGGATCCTCTTGGAATGAGTGACCAGAACATGGTTGAATTCCATATTCAATTAGAGGGTGAGAAGGTTGGATCTCAAACAAGCGTGCTAAGCTTGAATAAAGGAGACTATGAAGGTATGAGAGCGGAATTGAGTAGAGTGGATTGGGAAAATAGATTAAATGGTAAGACGATGCATGAACAGTGGTGTACATTTAAGGAGTTATTTTACAACTTCCAAAAAAAATAGATTCCACTGAGAAGAAAAGGGTGTAAAAGAAAAGACAGCCATCCGTGGCTAAGTAAAGAAATTAAGGATAGTATTCGACTAAAAACAAGGGCATATAAGGTAGCCAAATCTAGTGGGAGGATAGAGGATTGGGAAAACTTTAAAAGACAGCAAAAAATAACAAAAAGATTGATTAAGAAAGGGAAGATAGATTATGAAAGTAAATTAGCAAAAAATATAAAAACAGATAGTAAGAGTTTTTTACAGTTATATAAAAAGAAAAAGGGTGGCAAAAGTAAATGTTGGTCCCTTAGAGGATGAGACCGGGAAATTAATGGTGGGAAATATGGAGATGGCAATAACACTGAATGAATATTTTGTATCAGTCTTTACAGTAGAGGACACTAAGAATATCCCAACACTGGACAAACAGGGGGCTATAGGGGGGGAGGAGCTAAACACGATCAAAATCACTAAGGAAGTGGTACTCGGTAAAATAATGGGACTCAAGGCGGATAAATCACCTGGACCTGATGGCTTACATCCTAGGGTCTTGAGGGAAGTGGCGGTAGGGATTGTGGATGCATTGGTAATAATTTTCCAAAACTCCCTGGACTCAGCAAAGGTCCCAGCAGACTGGAAAACTGCTAATGTAACACCCTTATTTAAAAAGGGCAGTAGACAGAAGGCTGGAAACTATAGACCGGTTAGCCTAACATCTGTGGTAGGTAAAATTTTGGAGTCCATTATTAAGGAGACAGTAACAGGACATTTGGATAATCATAATTTAATAGGACAAAGTCAGCACAGTTTTAGGAAGGGGAAGTCATGTTTGACAAATTTGCTGGAGTTCTTTGAGGAAGTAACATATTGGGTGGATAAAGGGGAACCAGTGGACGTAGTGTATTTAGATTTCCAAAAGGCATTTGACAAGGTGCCACACAAAAGATTATTGCTTAAGATAAAAAATCACGGGATTGGGGGTAATATTCTGGCGTGGATAGAGGATTGGCTATCTAACAGAAGGCAGAGAGTTGGGATAAATGGTTCATTCTCAGACTGGCAATCAGTAACTAGTGGTGTTCCGCAGGGGTCAGTGCTGGGTCCCCAACTCTTTACAATCTATATTAACGATTTGGAGGAGGGGACCGAGTGTAACATATCAAAGTTTGCAGATGAAACTAAGATGGGAGGGAAAGTAGTGAGTGAGGAGGGCATAAAAAACCTGCAAGGGGACATAGACAGTCTAAGTAAGTGGGCAGAGATTTGGCAGATGGAATACAATACTGGAAAGTGTGAGGTTATGCACTTTGGCAGGAAAAATCGTAGAGCAAGTTATTATCTTAATGGCAAGAAACTGGAAAGTACTGAAGTACAAAGGGATCTGGGGGTCCTGGTGCACGAAACTCAAAAGGTTACTATGCAGGTGCAGCAAGTGATTAAGAAGGCCAATGGAATGTTGGCTTTCATTGCTAGGGGGATAGAATATAAAAATAGGGAGGTATTGCTTCAGTTGTACAAGGTATTGGTGAGACCGCACCTGGAA
This sequence comes from Somniosus microcephalus, assembly GCF_052327205.1. Lineage (NCBI taxonomy): Eukaryota > Metazoa > Chordata > Chondrichthyes > Squaliformes > Somniosidae > Somniosus > Somniosus microcephalus. The sequence continues at coordinate 118,868,041 of NC_140993.1, read as the reverse complement.
TACTGCATACAGTTTTGGTGTCCATACTTAAGAAAAGACATACTTGCTCTCGAGTCAGTACAAAGAAGGTTCACTCGGTTAATCCCGGGGATGAGGGGATGGACATATGAGGAGAGGTTGAGTAGATTGGGAGTCTACTCATTGGAGTTCAGAAGAATGAGAGGCGATCTTATTGAAACATATAAGATTGTGAAGGGGTTGGATCGGGTGGATGCGGGGAGGATGTTCCCGATGATGGGTGAAACTAGAACTAGGGGGCATAGTCTTAGAATAAGGGGCTGCTCTTTCAAAACTGAGATGAGGAGGAACTACTTCACTCAGAGGGTGGTAGGTCCATGGAATATGCTGCCCCAAAAAGCTGTAGAAGCTACATCATTACATAAATTTAAAACAGAAATAGACAGTTTCCTAGAAGTAAAGGGAATTAAGGGTTACGGGGAGCGGGCAGGAATTTGGGCATGAGTCTAGGTTCGGATCGGACATGGCCCTGTGGGTAGCGGAGCGGGCCCAGGGGCCGTGTAGCCTGATCCTGCTCCTATTTCGTGTGTCTAATTCTGTTAGATTCAGGAGATGGTTCTGTGATAGTAGATTGGCGGTTAGGATCAGATCAGCCATGATCTGAACTTATAAATGACTATTTCAGTTGATGTATATATTACTGAGAAAATTGTGATTGTAATTAGTTAATATTTAGTTGTTAAATGAATGTTATGTACTGTTTATCTAAAAGGGGAGGAATTGTTGTGTATGTGCCTTTAAGGGACTAACTGGTTGTGGTAAACCACTGTTATACCTGTCTGTACGTGTATGTGTATTCCACTAGGTACAGGTCTGGACATGCCTCGGCTGACTCCTCCCACTATTCCAGGTATATAAGTGACTACCTCCCAGTCCCTTAGTATTCTGGACGGGTCGACCACTCGAGACTAGACCTTCATTCTTTAGTTAATAAAAGCCTGGTTGTTACTCGCTTAACCTCAGTCTTTTGAGTAATTGATGGCGCATCACTGGTCTTAGACTGCAGTACCGGCAGTGACCACCCCTGTATAAAAGGCCCTAGCAGGCTTCTGTAGTTTCAGTTTCAAGCTGCCTCTTGTTCAGTAAAGTACCTGTTAAACTGTTCTCCCGAAGTCCGTGTATTATTGAGGCGCGGACTTTACACCCTGCACCACAGTATTGTAGCCCCAGCACTAGCAAGTATTGCCACTGTTAGAGATTAAGATTGAACAGCCAGCCTCTGATAGTAATGTAAGAACATAAGAATTAGGAGCAGGAGTAGGCCATACAGCCCCTCGAGCCTGCTCTGCCAGTCAATAAGATCATGGTTGATCTTTGGCCTCAACTTTCCCACCCGATCTCAATATCCCTTCATTCCCCTAGAGTCCAAAAATCTATCTATCTCAGCCTTGAATATACTCAACGATTCAGCATCCACAGCCATTTGGGGTAGAGAATTCCAAAGATTCACAACCATCTAAGTGAAGAAATTCCTCCTCATCTCAGTCTTAAATGGCCAACCCCTTATCCTGAGGCTATGCCCCCTAGTTCTAGACTCTCCAGCCAGGGGGAAACAACCTCTCAGCATCTACCCTGTCAATCCCCGTCAGAATCTGATATGTTTCAATGAGATCACCTCTCATTCTTCTAAACTCCGGAGAGTATAGTCCAAATCTACTCAATCTCTCCTCATAGGACAACCCTCACATCCCAGGGATCAATCTAGTGAACATTTGTTGCACCACCTCTAAGGCAAATATATCCTTCCTCAGATAAGGAGACCAAAACTGTGCACAGTACTCCAGGAGTGGTCTCACCAAGGCCCTGTACAATTGTAGCAAGGCTTTCTTACTCTTGTACTCCAACCCCCTTGCAATAAAAGCTAACCTGCCATTTGCCTTCCTAATTGCTTGCTGTACCTGCGTGCTAACTCTCTGTGTTTCCTGTACGAGGAAACATAAATCACAACATTTAATAGTTTCTCACCATTTTAAAAATATTCTGTTTTTCTATTCTTCCTAACAAAGTGAATAACCTTATATTTCCCCACATTATACTCCATCTATTACCTTATTTCCCACTCACTTAACCTACCTATATCCCTTTGCAGGCTCTTTGTGTCCTCCTCACAGCTTATGTTCCTACTTAGCTTTGTATCATCAGAAAACTTGGATACATTGCACTCGGTCCCTTCATCTGAGTCATTAATATAGATTGTAAATAGCTGAGGCCCCAGCACTGATCCTTGCGGTACCCCACTAATTACAACCTGCCAATCTGAAAATGACCCGTTTATCCCTACCTTCTGATTTTGGTCCATTAACCAATCCTCTATCCATGCTAATGTATTACCCCCAACCCCATTAGCCCTTACCTTGCATAGCAACCTTTTATGTTTTTTTAAATTCGTTCATGGGATGTGGGCATCGCTGGCAAGGCCAGCATTTATTGCTCACCCCTAGTTGCCCTTGAGAAGGTGGTGGTGAGCTGCCTTCTTGAACCGCTGCAGTCCTTGTGGTGAAGGTACTCCCACGGTGCTGTTAGGGAGGGAGTTCCAGGAATTTGACCCAGCGACGATGAAGGAACGGCGATATATTTCCTCCTTATCAAATACCATTTGGAAATCCAAATATACCACATCCACTGGTTCCCCTTTATCTACCCTACTAGTTACATCCTCAAAAAACTCTAATAAATTTGTTAAACATTTACCTTTCATAAAATCATGTTGACTCTGCCTGATCATATTATGGTTTTCTAAGTGCCTTGTTACCACTTCCTTAGTAATGGATTCCAGCATTTTCCTGATGACCAATGGTCTGCGTAATTGAAAGGGGAAATTGAGGAATGGTTCAGGATAAATACCTTATGACAACTGCCAGGATACGAGGCACAAACCTGCATGAAGTGCTGAATGTTGTTGCACATCAATTGCAACTGGAGGTATATACTCCAGGGTCTTGTTTTGGAGCATGCAAGACTATGTGTGTGGAGTCAATGATGCGCTGCACCTGGAGGAAACCTGCAATCCTGGCGAAGCCCAGAGCCCTGTTATCCTGCCCCGTAGCCTCCATAGGGAAGGAGATGAAATCGTTGGGCCTGGCGAACAGTGCATCTGTCACTTGCTTGATGCAGGCATGCACAGCTGATTGACTAATGTTGCTAATATCACGTGCTACAGCCTCGAATAACCCCCAAGGCATAAAATTTCAGCTCTGCAGTCACTTTCAGAACCATAGGCCAGAATGAGAGTGATCTGGCTCTGGGCTGCACTTAATGCTGCAGCAGGTGACATAGCTGTGATGGTCTCCGCGGTAAAGCAAAGCCTCCTCATATACTGCTCCTCACTGATAGGTAGATTCTTGTCCTGTATACTCTAATAGACCAGAAAAAGCAGTAAACCTGAGAATTGGGAGCAGTTTAGGATCCAACAAAGGAGGACAAAGGGATCAATTAAGAGGGGGAAAATAGAGTATGAGAGTAAGCTTTCAGGGAACATAAAAACTGACTGTAAAAGCTTTTATAGATATGTGAAGAGAAAAAGATTGGTGAAGTCAAGCGTAGGTCCCTTGCAGTCAGAATCAGGGGAATTTATAATGGGGAACAAAGAAATGGCAGACCAATGAAATACATACTTTGGTTCTGTCTTCACAAAGGAGGACACAAATAACCTCCCAAAGATGTCGGGGAACATAGGGTCTAATGAAAGGGAGGAACTGATAGAAATCAGTATTTGTAGGGAACTGGTGTTAAGGAAATTGATGGGATTGAGGGCCGATAAATCCCCAGGGCCTGATAACCTACATCCTAGGGTACTTAAAGAAGTGGCCCTAGAAATGGTAGATGCATTGCTGGTCATCTTCCAAAATTCGACAGACTCTGGAACAGTACCCATGGATTGGCGGGTAGCTAATGTTACCCCACTGTTCAAAAAGGGTGGTAGAGAGAAAACGGGGTATTACAGACCAGTAAGCCTGACATTGGTAGTGGGGAAAATGCTAGAGTCCATTATAAAGGATGTAATAGCAGAGCACTTGGGAAAAAAGTGACCGGATCGGTCAAAGTCAACATGGCTTTAAAAAAGGTAAATCGTGCTTGACTAATCTACTGGAATTTTTTGAGGATGTAACTGGTAAATTAGATAAGGGAGAACCAGTGGATGTGGTGTATTTGGATTTTCAAAAGGTTTTCAATAAGGTTCTGCATAAGAGATTAGCGTGTAAAATTAAGGCACATGGGATTGGGGGCAAGGTATTGACTTGGATAGAGAACTGGTTGGCAGACAGAAAGCAAAGAGTTGGAATAAACGGCTCTTTTTCCGAGTGGCAGGCAGTGACTAGTGGGGTACCGCAGGGATCGGTGCTAGGACCCCAACTATTCACAATATATATTAATGATCTAGATGAGGGAACTAGATGAAATATCTCCAAGTTTGCAGACGACACAAAGCTGGGTGGGCGTGTGTGCTGTGAGGAGGATGCCGAGAAACTCCCGTATGATTTGGACAGGTTGGGTGATTGGGCAGAAGCATGGCAGATGCAATATAATGTGGATAAATGCGAGGTTATCCACTTTGGTGTCAAAAACAGGAAGGCAGATTATTATCTAAATGGCAATAGATTGGGAGAAGGGGAAGTGCAACGAGACCTGGGCGTCCTTGTGCACCAGTTACTGAAAGTAAGCATGCAGGTGCAGCAGACAGTTAAGAAGGTAAATGGTATGTATGGCCTTCGTAGCGAGAGGGTTTGAATACAGGAACAAGGATGTCTTGCTGCAGTTGTACAGGGCCTTGGTGAGGCCACATCTTGAGTATTGTGTGCAGTTTTGGTCGCCTTATCTGAGGAAGGATGTTCTTGCCATGGAAGGAGTGCAGCGAAGATTCACCAGGCTGATACCTGGGATGGCAGGAATGACGTATGAGGAGAGATTGGGTCGCTTGGGCTTGTACTCGCTGGAGTTTAGAAGAATGAGAGGGGATCTCATCGAAACTTATAAAATTCTAACAGGACTAGACAGACTAGATGCTGGAAGGATGTTCCCGATGGTCGGGGAGTCCAGAACCAGGGGTCACAGTCTAAGGATAAGGGGTAAGCCATTTAGGACAGAGATGAGGAGGAATTTCTTCACCCAGAGAGTGGTGAACCTGTGGAATTCTCTGCCAAAGAAGGCAGTAGAGGCCAATTCATTAAATATATTCAAGAAGGAGTTGGATATATTACTTAAGGCTAAAGGGATCAAGGGATATGGAGAGAAGGCAGGAACAGGGTACTGAATTTGGATGATCAGCCATAGAAACATAGAAACATAGAAACATAGAAGATAGGAGCAGGAGTAGGCCATTCGGCCCCTCGAGCCTGCTCCGCCAATCAGTGCGATCATGGCTGATCATCCAAATTCAGTACCCTGTCCCTGCCTTCTCCCCATATCCCTTGATCCCTTTAGCCTTAAGAAATATATCCAACTCTTTCTTGAATATACTTAATGAACTGGCCTCCACCGCCCTCTGTGGCAGAGAATTCCACAGGTTCACCACTCTCTGGGTGAAGAAATTCCTCCTCATTTCAGTCCTAAATGGCTTACCCCTTATCCTTAGACTTTGACCCCTGGCTCTGGACTCCCTGGCCATCAGAAACATCCTTCCTGCATCTAGTCTGTCCAGGCCTGACAGAATTTTATAGGTTTCAATGAGATCCCCTCTCAATCTTCTAAACTCCAGTGAGTATAAGCCCAATCGACACAATCTCTCCTCATACGTCATTCCTGCCATCCCAGGTATCAGCCTGGTGAATCTTCGCTGCACTCCTTCCATGGCAAGTACGTCCTTCCTCAGGTAAGGCGACCAAAACTGCACACAATACTCAAGGTGTGGTCTCACCAAGGCCCTGTACAACTGCAGCAAGACATCCTTGTTCTTGTACTCGAACCCTCTTGCTACGAAGGCCAACATACCATTTGCCTTCTTAACCGCCTGCTGCACCTGCATGCTTACCTTCAGCGACTGGTGCACAAGAACACCCAGGTCTCTTTGCATTTCCCCTTCTCCCAATCTATTGCCATTCAAATAATAATCTGCCTTCCTGTTTTTGCCACCAAAGTGGATAACCTCACATTTATCCACATTATAGTGCATTTGCCATGTTTCTGCCCAATCACCCAACCTGTCCAAATCGTACTGGAGTTTCACGACATCCTCCTCACAGCATACCCTCCCACCCAGCTTTGTGTCGTCTGCAAATTTGGAGATATTACATCCAATTCCCTCGTCCAGATCATTAATATATATTGTGAACAGCTGGGGTCCTAGGACCGATCCTTGCGGTACCCAACTAGTCACTGCCTGCCACTCGGAAAACGACCCGTTTATTCCAACTCTTTGCTTTCTGTCCGCCAACCAGTTCTTTATTCAAGTCAATACCTTACCCCCAATCCCATGTGCCTTAATTTTGCACGCTAATCTCTTATGCGGGACCTTATCAAAAGCCTTCTGAAAATCCAAATACACCACATCCACTGGTTCTCCCTTATCTATTTTAACAGTTACGTCCTCAAAAAATTCCAGTAGATTAGTCAAGCATGATTTACCTCTTGTAAACTATGTTGACTTTGTCCGATCTAGTCACTGCTTTCCAAGTGCTCTGCTATTACATCTTTTATAATGGACTCTAACATTTTCCCCACTACTGGTGTCAAGCTTACCGGTCTATAATTCCCCGCCTTTTCTCTACCACCTTTTTTGAATAATGGGGCAACATTAGCTACCCGCCAATCCATGGGTACCGTTTCAGAGTCTATCGAGTTCTGAAAGATGACCAGCAATGCATCTACTATTTCTAGGGCCACTTCCTTAAGTACCCTGGGATGTAGATTATCAGGCCCTGGGGATTTATCGGCCTTCAGTCCCATCAATTTTGCAAACACCATTTCCATACAAATACTGATTTCTTTCAGTTCCACCCTTTCATAAGACCCTATGTTCCCCGGCATCTCTGGGAGGTTATTTGTGTCCTCCTTTGTGAAGACAGAACCAAAATATGTATTTAGTTGGTCAACCATTTCTTTGTTCCCCATTATAAATTCCCCAGATTCTGACTGCAAGCGACGTACGCTTGACTTCACCACTCTTTTTCTCTTCACATAGCTATAAAAGCTTTTACAGTCAGTTTTTATGTTCCCTGCAAGCTTCCTCGCATATTCTATTTTCCCTTTCTTAATTAATCCCTTTGTCCTCCTTTGTTGAATCCTAAACTGCTCCCAATCCTCAGGATTATTGCTTTTTCTGGCCAATTTATATGCCGTCTCCTTGGACCTTATGCTATCCCTAATTTCCCTTGTTAGTCACGGTTGGGTCACTTTTTTTGTTTTATTTTTATGCCAAACTGGGATGAACAAATTTTGTAGTTCATCCATTCGGTCTTTGAATATTTGCCATTGCCTATCCACCGTCAACCCTTTGAGTGCCATTCCCCAATCAATTCTACCCAACTCGCTCCTCAGACCATCGTAGTTTCCTTTATTTAAATTGAGGACCCTAGTCTCTGAGTCAACTACTTCATTCTCCATCTTAATGAAGAATTCGTACATATTATGATCGCTCCGACCCAAGGGGCCTCGTACAACAAGATTGTTAATTAATCCTTTCTCGTTACATAATACCCAGTCTAAGATGGCCTGATCTCTGGTTGGTTCCTCAACATATTGGTCCAGGAAACCATCCCGTAAACACTCCAGGAATTCCTCCTCCACAGTATTGTTACTAATTTGGTTGGCCCAATCTATATGTAGATTAAAGTCATCCATGATGACTGCTGTGCCCTTATTGCACGCTTCTTTAATTTCCCTTTTAATGCCATCCCCAACCTCCGCCTTACTGTTTGGTGGTCTATAAACCACTCCCACTAATGTTTTTTTCCCCTTAGTATTTCTCAATTCTACCCATACAGATTCCACCTCATCAGAGCTAATATCCTTCATTACAATTGTGTTAATCCCTTCTTTAACCAGTAATGCTACCCCACCTCCCTTTCCTTTTTGTCTATCTTTCCTGAATATCGAATACCCCTGGATGTTGAGTTCCCAGTCCTGGCCTTCCTTGAGCCACGTTTCCGTAATCCCAACCAAATCGTATTTGTTTACTTCTATTTGCGCAGCCAATTCATCCACCTTATTACAAATGCTCCTCGCATTAAGACACAAAGCCTTCAGGATTGTTTTTTTAACGCTCTTAGACCTATTCAAATTATTATTTACTGTGGCCATGTTTGATTTAAACCGTTGATTTCTCTGACTGCCACTTTTGTTTTTCTCCTTCCTATCTTTTGCTTTTATACTTGTTTCCCTTTCCTCTGTCTCCCTGCTCAGGTTCCCAACCCCCTGCCATTTTAGTTTAAACCCTCCCCCACAGCACTAGCAAACATTCCCCCTAGGACATCGGTTCCAGCCCTGCCCAGGTGCAAACCGTCCAGTTTGAACTGGTCCCACCTCCCCCAGAACCGGTTCCAATGTCCCAGGAACTTGAATCCCTCCCCCTGGCACCATTCCTCTAGCCACGTATTCATCTGAAGTATCCTTCTAGTTCTACTCTGACTAGCACGTGGCACTGGTAGCAATCCTGAGATTACTACCTTTGAGGTCCTGTTTTTTAATTTATCTCCTAACTCCCTATATTCCGCTTTTAGGACCTCATCCCACTTTTTACCTATATCGTTGGTGCCTATATGCACCACGACAACTGGCTGTTCACCCTCCCCTTCCAAGATGTTCTGCAGCCGCTCGGAGACATCCTTAACCCTTGCACCAGGGAGGCAACACACCATCCTGGAGTCTCGTTTGCGGCCGCAGAAACGCCTATCTATTCCCCTTACAATTGAATCCCCTATTACTATAGCTCTACCCCTCTTTTTCCTCCCATTCTGTGCAGCAGAGCCACCCCTGGTGCCAGGAATTTGGCTGCTGCTGCCTTCCTCTGATAAGTCATCCCCCCCAATAGTACTCAAAGTGGTGTATCTGTTGGAGAGGGGGATGGCCACAGGGGACCCCTGCACTACCTGCCTGCACCTAGTACTCTGCCTGTTGGTCACCCGTTCCCTTTCTTCCTGTCCACCTCTTCTTGCGATGTGTCCAACTCCGTAAATGTGCTATTCACGATGTCCTGAGCATCATGAACGCTCCAGTATGTATCCAATCGCAGCTCCAGTGCCGCAATGCGGTCTGTCAGTGGCTGTAGCTGGATGCACTTCCTGCACATGTAGTTGTCAGGGACACAGGAAGTGTCCCTGAGTTCCCACATATCGCAGGAGGAGCAGATCACGGGGCCCGGCTGTCCTGCCATGACTTACCCTTTAATTAATTGAATTTAAATTAAATCAATCAATCCCACTAATTACACTACAGTTAACTGGTTTACCACCAGTCCCTGCTACACTAGAGAGACCTTAGCAACTATAAACCAGAGTTAAAGTTTAATAAAAAGAGAGAAATACTCACCAACCAATCACTTACCTGCTTCCTGGTGACGTCACACTTTGATTACTTTTTACCTCTCTCCCCTGCTGTTGAATTGGTATGCTGCTCCTGACTCACTGCCGCCGGTTTCCAACTGCCGCCGATGCTCAGTGTTCCCACGCAGGCCCGCTCTGGTCGGGCTGCTCCTCACTCACTGCCGTCGGTTTCCAACTGCCGCTGATGCTCAGTGTTCCCACGCAGGCCCGCTCTGGTCGGGCTGCTCCCCACTCGCTGCCGCCGGTTTTAACTGCCGCCAATGCTCAGTGTTCCCACGCAGGCCCGCTCTGGTCAGGCTGCTCCTCACTCGCTGCCGCCGGTTTTAACTGCCGCCGATGCTCAGTGTTCCCACGCAGGCCCGCTCTGGTCGGGCTGCTCCTCACTCGCTGACGCCGGTTTTAACTGCCGCCGATGCTCAGTGTTCCCACGCAGGCCCGCTCTGGTCGGGCTGCTCCTCACTCGCTGCCGCCAGTTTTAACTGCCGCCGATGCTCAGTGTTCCCACGCAGGCCCGCTCTGGTCGGGCTGCTCCTGACTCACTGCCGCCGGTTTTAACTGCCGCCGATGCTCAGTGTTCCCACGCAGATCCGCTCTGGCCGGGCTGCTCCTCACTCGCTGCCGCCGGTTTTAACTGCCGCCGATGCTCAGTGTTCCCACGCAGGCCCGCTCTGGTCGGGCTGCTCCTCACTCGCTGCCGCCGGTTTTAACTGCCGCCGATGCTCAGTGTTCCCACGCAGGCCCGCTCTGATCTCATTGAATGGCGGAGCAGGCTCGAGGGGCCGAATGGCCTACTCCTGCTCCTATCTTCTATGTTTCTATTAATAGGATGAGCTCCCTACTTCTGCCTCGTTTCCCTGCAGGAGGTCTGTGGACTGATGCCGGCTCCTCCTCCACCCCTTCAGCCACTATGGTATCCCAATCACAAAAGCTACCATCATATAGTCTCCCACCAAACTATGTTCAGCAATACCTAATGTTCTCAATGCATTCAACTCAATTCTGCACATGCTGCAATAATTGAATCACTTCACCTTGATGCCATTGGTGTGGCAGTGGAGATCTTAGGGCAAATTTTAGGAATTCTTCATTCTGATACAAAGCTCCATTCTGAGAGCACAAATTTGTAAAACTTCCTTCCTGTTACTTTCAATTATTTTTTATGTCTCTTTCCAATCTAACAAACAGATGCCACTTTTAATGGTTTCACCCTTATCTCATTCATCCAGTAGTTGTGGGATCAAGAATGTATGTACAAGATTAAATGGAAGAGATTTAGAACTGAGGACAGGAGAAAGCTCTTTACACAGAGAGTTGGGAGTCAGTGGAAGTCACTTTCAGGGTTAGTGGTTGAGGCAGAAACTATGGCTGGAATTTTTACCTTTGCGCCGGGTTGGGTGCATGCGGGTGGTGTAGCAGGTCGGGAACGCGATGTTCTGAGCAGTGCATTGCTCAGAACGACTTTGACTTAATGGCCCCAATTGAAAGACGCATGCGCGTTTCCCGGCCCTATTAAATGGTGCGGGCCTGATGACATCATCGATGACTCGTTTCCAGCGCCCATATTTAAAGCAGCCTTGCACTCAACTCACTTGAAGGTTGCTAGAGGAGGGTGGGACGTGACAAAGAAAGGCCACAGTACTGTTCGAACTTTGGAAGGATGGATAGCCACGCTTCTCTGATTCATCGCTGCATACTCTGGTGGAGTCTGTCAGAGCACGCAGGGAGGTCCTCGTCCCTCTTGATAGGCAAAGGAGACCTCCACAAGAAACAAGAAGAGCCTGGCTGGATATAGCTGAGGCGGTCAGCAGCAGGGATGTGATGAGAACATGGATCCAGTGCAGGAAATGCTTCAATGATCTCATGAGGTCAGGAAAGGTGAGTGCAATGCCACACCCACCTTCATCCTGATGTGCCTGTCAACACATCCCCATCTGACTAACCACCCCTCACACTCACCCTCATCCGAATGCAATCGTAGCAAGTAACACCACAGAAGGTGGCCACTTGGCATTGGAACCCCATTCCCTCATAGTCACCCTCTACAGATGTACAGATTAGGGGTATGGTAGCATAATGGTTATGTTACTGGACTAGCAATCCCGAGGCCTGGACTAATGATCCAGAGACATGAGTTTAACTCCCACCTCGACAGCTGGGGAATTTAAATTCAGTTAATTAAATAAATCTGGAATAAAAAGCTAGTATCAGTAATGGTGACCATGAAGCTTGTGACGGATTGTTGCAAAAACCCATTTAGTTCACTAATGTCCTTTAGGGAAGGAAATCTGCTTTCCTTACCTGGTCTGGCCTATATGTGACTCCAGACCCACAGCAATGTGGTTGACTCTTAACTGTCCTCTGTGGTTCAAGAAGGTGGCTCACCACCATCTTCGCAATGGGCAATAAATGCTGGCCTTACCAGCGATGCCCACATCCTATGGATGAATAAAAAAAATCCATCAATTCCTTAAACTCCATCACTCTCACTCAAACTTCTCTTCTTTCCCTCCTCACAGGAGAAAAGAACCCACAACAACAGAGAGAGGGAAAGGGACTAGAGGTGGCCCATCTTCACACACCTAACAGCATCAGAGGAGTGGGCTCTGGAGATTTTGGGAGCTCGAGAGATGCTGGCAGTGGGAGACGGAGAGAGGGGACAGCCCAGCTGAATCACATCTCATAAAGCCACATGGCATACAAGAGTCACTCATATGGTGACTGATGTCAGCAGCCAGTGAAATGTTCATCATGTGCATAATGGTAATATTACCCATTCTTATTATAATACTTCTAATTCATCTCTTTACTCTCCCACAGGCCCATCAACTGTCCCCTCCCCTCCCCATTGTCTAGCTGGAAGAGGAAGACGACTCCTCAGAGGAGCCTCCAGCCTCTTAGGGTGCACCGTCAGCAGACCCAAGCAGCGCAGATACACACACTTCGGTGGGTCCTTTGTGCCATAGAGTAGAGTTGTCATCTGGTGTCTCAGAATTCACAAGTGAGCAAGAGCAGGTGGCATTGACAGGGACAACAGTGGAATTTCCTCGCCAGAGGGCGCAGGACGCTCCAAACTCTGCTGAGCTGCATGCAGACGCTAAGCCTCGGGGGCCATCAAGAAAGAGGGTGATCTTGGAGAGGCAGCAACAATTGCATGAGGCTCTTTCATCTTTTGCAGCCACGGTGTCTGCAAATGTTCAGAGAATTGAGGAGTCCACGTCCAATATGAGCAGCACCATGTCGCAGGCGATGGTGACGATGTGCTTGTCCATAGAAAGGATGGCCACATGCATGGAGCAGCAAATCTGGCACTCCACATGAGCACGTGCTAGCTGTGGACAATAGATGGCAGGCGCTCATAGACCTCTTCTCAAGAAGGGATGTAAACGTAGACTTGGGCCATCATCGCCCACGGCTGTGCAGCCAGATGCTCTCCATCGCCTTGCTAGCAGGGAAGTGCAGGTGGCTCATGAGAGGGATGATGGTGATAGGGATCATGGAAGTGGGAGCTCTTCTCAAAGTGCTCCCACTTCTCCCCCATTGCCTCCCCCTCAGTCAGAACCCCACATGCTTCCTTGGATCCCAATGGCCAACTCTGTCCCCTGCACAGTTGCAGGATGAGCAGTCTTTGGCGGTGCCCCTCACAGGCTCCAAAACCCAGAGGACGTCCGCCAAAAGTGTCTGACAAGTTGCAGCAGGGAAGTGAGCAGCCTGCAACTACCTCTGCTGAAGGCAATGGGATTGCACCTCGTAGAAGCACTTGGAAAATAAAAATGACACAAAAGTAGATGCACATCAAAAAATGTTAGTGCTTAAAATCAGTTGTTTTAATTACACACATAAATGTTTTTCTTTGCACTGCTTTCGGGTCTTGTTCACTTTTGCCTGCTACCTTGGAAGTGGC